>NW_023596461.1:23269380-23279380 GCF_011947565.3 Pollicipes pollicipes
GCCGCAGGTTCGACGACAGCTACACACTGTCGATCCGGTACGTGGAAGGCGCGTCGGCCCGCCAGCGGCAGGCGTCCGTCACGCGCACGGTGGCCGCCTTCTTCGACGAAAACGGCGTGCTGGTGCGCGACTGCCTGCAGCCGGTGGTCACCAAGCTGCACAACAGCCTGCTGGCCGGCAAGAAGGACAAGTAGGCGGGCCGGCGGACGACCCCGGCGGGGACCGGCCGGGCGGACCGGACGGCTGGGCGGACCGGGCGGACCGACGACCGCCGTGGTGCGCCGCTCGGAGCGTTCGAAGCGCGCCACAAGTGTCGCTGTGGTGATGCTGCTTTGTGCGGCAGCGGCGGGTGTGAGAACGTCGTTTGGTTGCTTCGTGCGGAGGTGCGGGTGTGAGAATCTAGTTGTGTTGCTTTCTGTCGGTTTTGGGTTTTGTTACGCACCAATACAACTTTACACGTGGGTGAGTGAGATCGGTTTAGCGGTTGGTCGCCTGGCGACGTTGTGTCGGTTTGGGTTTCGCTACGTCATCAATATAGCATTACACGCTGGCGAGGTCGTTTGGCTTGTCAGCGGCTTCGCGGCCTTCTGTCGGATTGGGTTCGGTTACGTCACCAATACTGGATCGCCGGCAGCTGGGCTGTTGTGGCGGCATTGTGTGGACGCCTGCCGACCGGGCCGGCCGGTTTTGCCCCCTGAATGCCCTCGTTCAATCACACGGCTCCCATTGCCGCAGCCGCTGCAGCGGCGACAGGCGACACCTCATGAAAGCCACCCATCCCACCAAATTGTTTGGCCGTCTCATAAGAGCCCTGGCCGGTAGCCGGTCCGGCGCGGAGCTGATCCGGGGCTTGCGGAGTGGCGAACCAGGGCCGGGGCCGCAGCGGCGCGACAGGTGGCGCCACCGTCGCTCGGGGTGTCCGGGCGGTGCCGGCCGCTCCCGCTAACGGCCCGTTATGGCCCATTCCGCGGGACCTGTGGCGTTTTGAGGATCACGCGGTCACGGCTGCCACATTTCCTCGCTCGGTTCGGGGCAGTTTGGCGGCGCGGCGGCGGCTGGCGGTCTTGTCGGCGACATTCGGCGTTATCGGGCAGCGCAAACGGCCCGCCGTGTCCAGACCGCCAGCCGGGCCTGGCTGGGTGGCGGCGGTGACCGCGCGCTCGCAGCTGACGCCCGGCACCCGCAGACATAGACGGTATCAGCGGCGCTCCGTCGGACGCCGACGCCATCCGGCGGTCCACTCCTGCCAACTCCGGCGCCGACTAATTCGGGCCGCAGGACCTCGGGCCCCCAGCAGGCTTTCAGCTTTGTCTTCCACGCCGCGCAATCTGGGGAGACAGACAGTTTGTCTTCCGTGTCCTGCGTAAAGGCAGAAGACAGATGAACGTAAATGCCTATTTGTAGAGCGTCGTCGTGCCTTGGGATTTCAGCTGCCACCGCGTGGGTGGCTCGAGTACTGCAGAAGTAAGTGGGACAACTAACGACACATTGGGGAGGAAAAGTCACTGGTGTCTGGATCCCTGATCGCACCGGCGCCTGGTTCTGTCGTGAAGTCGCCCGGAGCGACCGCACCATCGTATTGAAAAGACGTATATCGGAAGACGTACTTCGAGGAAGGCAATGCTGGTTACATGTCTGCTTAGAGGACCATTGATGCTATGACGATTCCCCGCTTACGGAATTAGCCCAGTTCTTAAAACAATAAATATGTGACACGCATGCAAATTTAAAGGCTTAGCCACACATGCACAAGTATTGCTTACAACCACACTTATATATTACACTATATCGTCGTGGACAGGTGATGTGTGGAGAGTAATAAGATGGTTTTGTATTTTGCCGCGCCCCATTGCGCCCTCAAGATTTTTGCCATCTATGGAGGTGATCTCCAAGTTCGTACAAAGTGCGAAACAATCTACAATGATCCAATACAAAGTTTTAACAGCGTACATAACGCACTTGTTCTTAATGCGGTCACATCGACCAGACAACAGGCGAACAGCAACGAACCCAGGAAGATTTAAGCCGAACATTTTGAGTGGATGTTTTTCTAGGGTCGTAACTCACGCCAAGCAGCGACTGTTGTATGAGGCCTGTCCCCTACCCTCCGATCGCGCAATTTCAGGTCAACAGCAGAATTTTGTTTAACGTGCCGCAGTGCTCGGCGAGGTCCGTTCTGCCCTCTGACGTCACCTGACCTTTAGCGCGGCCGCTGCCACCTGCCGCAGGCTATATCTGCCGAGGGCAAATAGCGAGCGCCTAAAGCGATTCGAACTTACCCCATACGGGTGGGTGGATCGGAAGCGAACTTAGCGCCATCGCCAAGCGCTAGGCGCTCTTACCGTGGGCGGATTGGAACGGAGGCGCTCTAGCCGGCTGAGCTATAGGCGCTAACGAAGGGACAAGTGGTCAGACGGGGAGATGGCTCTGGAATCCAATCGGATTGCTTGAAGTTCAGCACGGCGTGTTGTGAACGGTTACCTAAATATGCATAGCGCATTGCGCGACGACATGCGTCACAGAGTCTTCAAAAATAATATGATGAATGAAAATTGCCCGTATGCTCGGTGACGGTGCCACCCAAGAGAGAACGTCTACCGACGCATGGATGGTTGCTGCGGCTCACGTGATGCCGAGCGTTGCAACGGATCCATTGGCCCCGATGACGGTGTCCTCAGTATGTCATGCTGCGTGTCAGGATTGCTGCAGTAGCATTCAATGCGCATTCAGAACCGTATTGGGGGATTTTAGTGAAATTAACAGGTAGTCGTCAACGCTAGTAAGATGCCAGTTTTTGTGCACGCCACAAATATGTTCGGCTATTATGTAGTACTTCGATGTTTTTGTTTCAGAGTAAACGACAGATCACTGATATCTCTCCGCGCGTGTTTGGTGTTTAGAGAGTAATCACTTATTGGCAGCGTTACTCGCGCGACAACTGCGTGATCACTCAGCCTGCGTGATCACCGACTCTTGTGTCACGTTCAGACACGAATACCTGCCAGCCACGAATAATAAGAATTCGAGCAGATGAATCTAAAGGAAAACACATGCAAGTTTGCATGGATATATCTCAATTACCTGGAACCTGAAATTATATGATAATCTTAAGTAACCTAAAACGGCTTCAATGAAATAACTTGTGACAACCACTCACTCTCACGCTGCAAAAGTCTGGCAATGCAGATAGCCGTTTCCGTGATGGCTGCAAAACGACTTCTGGCGACATCACGCCAGAAGGAGAAAATCATGGACACACTTGTAATTCTGCTCTGATGCCTCTTGTTCTTATGCCTCTACCCTGTCGAGAGCATTTATGAACAACGCATGGCTCTACCGTATTTTCTGTTCACCTAGGCGTATGTACGGTGTGACTGTTCTTCAGAAGTCCGAAATGTCTTTGAACAGTACAGCCCGGATATTGTTGGTTATGAAAAATGATGTAGTGTTCCTGCAATGTAAGTCTCAACGCATCGATAACTATGGAATTATGTATAAAAAGGCGGCTTGGGGCTTTCTGCATTGCCTCCGCAGTTCGTGTCATCGTATCGTATTTCTCGCTGGTGTTGATTTGGGAACGAACTCATTGTACGGGTGTCGTGCAATTAAGTGCTATTTATCTTGTCACATGAGACGATAAGGGTAATGGAACGAACGGTTAAAACTGCTGATAAGATAAAATAGAATACCAATGAATTTTCTCCGAATACCAAGCGTTCCATACGAAGTTTTGCGCACACCAAAAAGGACGCTTTAAAAAAATAGTTTTGCGAAAGGATGCTTTACGAAGAAATGCAGCACGAAAAGTCACGTATGTGAAGAAACGCGTTGGCGGTGCCAATAATAGGCACTTGATAATGATGCTGATATCATACCAAAACTGTTGAAACTGTCACGGATACCACTATTTGCGCACGAAGAACTAGGATGTCAATATTTGCACACGAAGCTTTACATACAAAGACATTCATTACAAATACACGCGCAGGAAATTGTATTTATTGAATTAAACTATATATCTATATATATTTTTTATTTTAATTCCCGGTCACAACCGCGACAGAACTGTAAGTTCGGGATGTCGATGTCGCAGCAGCGCGTCTGCGTGTTAGCTGTGCCCGGTCCCCCTACCCTGAAAGTATTACATTATACATTGATCGCTCCGAGCTTTATGACATCATATGGCGGCCGATTGGCGCGGTCTGGCGGCACTTTGTCCCTCGGGCCAGCGCTATGACACGGGCCGTGGATCAGGAAGGCCCTCCGGCCGTGGCCAATCGGGCCCTGCGCTGCCTAAAGCCGGTGTGCAGCCGGGCATCAAAGCGCCGAAGCCAATCTGCAGCGATCCGATCGATCGTTCACTGGAATACCGATAAGACCACGCAATGGCTGGGGCTGGGCTGCGATTTTAGACGAGTTATGTTCGGGGGATTTGCGAGAATATAGGCCGATCGGAGGCAAAGTCGTTTCCAGACTCATTCCAATCTCGCCTGAGTGTTCAAACTAAATGGGCTTCCGAGAGAGAATGCCTTTTAGTGAAAGCTAAATATTATAGGATGTGTTGCTGTTCTGCATTTAAGCATGGGCGTTTCCACCATCGTTTGGCGGAATTTTGACTCTCCCGTTCACTTTGATATGAATTCCTCAGATGCGCAACATTGAATGTCTTCTTTGGTGACGAGTGGTGGACGTCATTGGTTGCGAGTAGCGGACGTCTATAGCTGCGAGTGGCGGACGTCTTTGTCACGAGATTTCGCCCTTTTGTTCCTCCCTGGCGCTTCCAGTGCTTTCGCCCAAAAGGTTTGGAGCTGATCGCAGACGTATGCTGAATTTTCGCATGCATAATTTTAGGCACTGTTTTAAACTCATGATGTGCGGTGCGTGCAGTAACAGTTCGAAGGCTTGGTATTGAGAAGGGTCTCCAATGATATTTGGGAATGCCAAGATGTTAATGAGAATGTTTCACATGCGAATATCTTGAGGGCAGCATCAGGTATGATAAAACAAGTTCACCTATAACTATTGATATATTTGTAACTGGAAAAGACCGCTCTAGACGACACATTTTCTCTGCTTAGTAAATGTCCTCCTCGATACGTCATTGTTTGATAACGTCGTCGTACTTTACACTACGTTGATTGAGAGCCAATTGACGGACGTCATATATGGAACTTGTGCTTTTTTCAAGGTAGCTATGTCAATTAAAACCCTATACAAATGTGGAACACTCAGCTTAAGTTGTCCTGAATTTTGCCCACTGCCCTGGGTTTACAGGACGAGAGCGAAAAGAAGAGGGGGTACTGGGTGCGATGTTGATAGTGGTAATGGGTGGTACGAATAGCCTGTGACCGGGCGGGCGTGGCGGAGCGCCAGAGCGGTATCTCGCGCAAGAATTCTGATGCAACGTGTCAGTGATTGAGTGCCGCATGGTGACGATATCACGGTCGGTAGGCAGCTCATCAAATTTAGACCGCCCTAACTCTCGCAGCGATGGGGTCACGTGGTGTCGTCAGTTAAGGCCAATCATAACTCGAAAGCCAAAGTTGAGCGCCTTCTCAACGTACTTCTTTGCGCTGACATAGAACATCTCTCATCCAGCTTTTAAGTCTGTGAATTACGTGCGCTGGTCACGCGTATCGACGCGACAAACATTGGCATCCGTCAGTTTCAAATGCACGTGTTGGTGCTAAGTAATTAGGCTTAAATGTCGATATCTGGCCGAGATGCAGACGAAATTCTGGTCCTAGTCAGTGTGTTAATCCAAAAACCATGGCTTAGGCTTGACGAGACGTCTTCAAGTGCCCAAGTTCTCGGTGCGCCATGTTTTAGATGATAGCGAGGTCATGCTTCTAATGGGATAAAGCAAAGCAAAATGCTGCTAGAATAGAACAACGAGACAGGGTTGAAAAGCTTCTGGTTTACCTGATACGGTTGGTGATGAAAATGGGCTTTTTGCGAGCTGTTTGGTGGCTAAGTCCCGGAAACTAAAAAAAGGATATACAACAGGCCGTCACAGTCAGACGATATTGAAAGTTAAGTGGTTGTCTGCAGTTGCCAACGCTCGCGACGTGAGCTCGCGTAGAGCGTACGTCGAAACATTGAAACATGTCGCAAATGTCGAAACGTTGCAAGTTAAATCGCCAGATTCTTCCGAACGTAGCAGTTTCCATCCGGATAACTCCTAAGTGACAACAAGATACTGGAAAATGTACCGTACCAGTGCCGGGGTCACAGATCCGAGGCGACAAGGTGCCTTTACAATCCCTTCAGATCAGAGCTCGTCATATATTTGTGAGCCAAGATCCTTTTAAGGTGCTTTGCAGCATAACTTACCCCCCAAAAACTAGACTTATTACTAACAGCACAAATGGCGATCTGCCTCAGGACCTTGCGACGGACGTGATCAGTGTACTACGCGACGTTTTGAATCGTATCATGCGAGAGAAATGCCTGGGGATGCTGGCCACACGGTTGTGAGCTGGGCTCAGTACACGACCGTATGTACCTCTGTGTAGGCTACCGCTGATTGTGTTCATGTCAGTTACAGGCTCAACGGCTTGAAGACGTAGCTTATGGTCAGTTTCTTGAGGCGCTGGGCGGCTCTTCAGGAATTTCCCAGGGAGCGCGTCCCTGGTAGTAGTGGTAGGACGCCGATCTAGGAGGTACGTTGTTTGTGGATACCCCAGCTGCAGGGTTCAGAGGTCAACGAAGAACGTTGAAACGATCCGGAGCTTGCTGCTGCTGACAGAAACAGTGGCCTTGAGCTGGGAGGCCGCTGGTTTGACGGGCGCAGGAGGGCTAAAAGTATGAAGTGAAATGTATGCTCTTGTGCAATTTGTATGTGATTTGCTCCAGCAGCTTACTGAATATTTCTAACTTACCTTGCGTCAGGCTTTCGCTTATGAACAGCTCACCGCCATCCCGCTTCCTTTCAACAACATTCTGTTCTCGCAGAGGTATTGCCTCAGTGACCAGAGGCCTGTGTGGACGTACCTGCAGAGAAGTACCCTGGCGCCGATGCGACGACCGTCCGCCAGGTCGCCTGGGTCTGCCTCCGCCCGTGGAAACGCCCGCCGCCTGACGTCACGAACGCCCTCCCTCAGGTTCTCGAGTCGGCCGTCAGCAGTCGTGGCCAGGGTGGAGCGCCGTGGTACCTCCCTCAGGTTCTCGAGTCGGCCGTCAGCAGTCGTGGCCAGGGTGGAGCGCCGTGGTACCTCCCTCAGGTTCTCGAGTCGGCCGTCAGCTGCCGTGGCCAGGGTGGAGCACCGGGGAGACCGCCTTACCTGACAGGATGAGCTCGGAGGATTTGCAGTGCATGTCTCTCCGCCTTGCGTCCTCTTGCGTTTTCTGGACCACTCGATTAGAGCCTCACTTGGTCATTGACCTTTCCGATCAGGTCGTCACGTTTGGTTGCACGTGATTTCAGGTCTGCCACCGTGTGGTCCAGCCTGACTTTGACGGGTTCCAGTTTTGTTTCATTCTTAACAGCCAACGATTTTTTCTTTCCCTAATATCTGTCAAAATTATTTATCGATGCATGATATTTTCCTGTGTGATCAAGGAAATCATTTCCTCAAATTTTTAAACCATTGCTTCCACCTGGTGAACCGTGCAAGTCTCTGGGCCGTTTTTGGCGTTGTCTTGGCTCACCGACTTCAATCTTCCTCCACATTTCTTTCACGAACTTCTGTCTTTGACCCGTCCTGTCACGCTTTCCGTTTACCTTCAGGAAACGTCAGTGTTGTCCATGGTTTGACTGAGTGCGTTCTCTTTTCACTCACCCTCGTGCTCGTATCAAGCTTGCATTTCGCCCAAGCTTCGGACCACTCACCTGCGGTTCTGAAGTATTCGGAGCACTTCACTCCACTTCGTCGTTGGAGCCTCTGGCACGGATCCAGCTCGGACACGCGGCAACAGAGCCCGCTGAACATGGTCACGCAATGCAGCCGCGGAGCGTCTCGGAACGCGGCCGCCCTGGGCCAAGGTCAAGGGCCGAATGGGTAGATGATATTTTGATGAATTGTCTCGAGAATAACGTTGTTGGTGAGTGGGACTGAAACAAATATCTAGGGCTGGGGACAGCTACCTTAAAGAGGTTTTGTTTTGCTGCGAGGGCATCGCACATTCATAGTCAGCGCAAAGGGTCGCAGCACAGTTATGTTCCGGTTTCGATACGTAAACTACTCAAATGCTGCTTAAAAAAGGTCTCGATTTCGTTCCATGAGCGGCGCTGAAACCAGAATTGCTCCTTAACACTCAAGGGGAATGTTCCATCAATGAAGATATGGAAGCAAGTATCGTATTTTATAAATATCATGTGTGATCATATAGTAAATATGTGAAATGAGTATCGTAAGTGAAACAAGCGCGTGAATAAGTAGTAACAATATGTGAAACTAGTCCACCTATAACTATTGGTATACTGTTAAGCGGAAAATGCTGCTCTAGATAGTACGGTTTCCCTATATAGTAAATATGCTCCTTAATACACTATTTTCCGATTGCCTCATGAACCGTTTGTATGACGTTGAGGTGCTGCTAAACGAGCCACGCGGTATTGCCACCCCAGCTTTCATTTTTTGTTCTTCAAACTCGCCGAGAGATGGCAGCGGCAGTACTGGGGGTGTTCGTTGAGCCATCGTTATGATTATCATTATCGTTATGTGCTTGTGTTTTGGCCCTTCCTTGTGGTCTCCTTACGTCTTTGTTCGTGATCTTATGTTTGTTGTTATGTTCGTGATCTTTGTTCGTGATCTATTGTTCGTCTTTGTTCGTGATCTTACTTGCAATTACATATTCGGGTATGGTACTTCTCGTAAGTTAGTCGACTCCCCGCCTCATTTCCGTCATAACTCGTGATATCGTCCAACTTCCTGTATTATGTGGCACAAAACGTGATTCGTGTTTGAAACTTGCACTCCGCGTAGGATAAGGGCCAGTTGAAATCCGCACGTGCTAGAAATCGTGCGAACGTTTGCTAAACGTGAATGACACGATGACCATTTTCGTCTTGGCCCGATGTGCGACATGGCCTATGAGGTTACAGTATTTACGCCACGGATCTATCGTGCCATACATGCCTGTAATACCTTTAAATGATGTGCGGAAGTTCCTGGGCATGAAGCTCAGAAACCACGTTTTATGTTTTAAAAAGGGCAGGACCGTAAACTGCACGGTATGATCTTCAACATGGTTATCTCGGTTCAAGACCCTATACAACTGTGCAACAATTTCTTCAAGCTTTGTTAGCTTCAAGCCTTGTAAGCTTTGTAAACTTGCTTCCGCTGAACCTGGCTTTCGCTGACAGACCAACGTCCTTACTACCGGGGAGCTCGGCATGGTCAGCAACTGAAATTTTGGTGCAAGTGAAACTTCCGAAACGAGCACGGTACCAAATTTATTTTTTGTGATGCTCATGACGCGTTGCATTGCATTTCTCTTTGTTTTGTATGGCGTATCACATTTCAGGCCTTATCTAGGTCAGGTAGATTTGCTTAGCACCAGCCTCCAGGCGGCAATTTAGATCGTGCCATATTTCCTCTATGACAGAAGAAAATACACTTGCTACCCCGTGCTTCGACATATGCATGCCGCATAAAGTTTAGAGAAAATTTCGACTGTTACAGGGGTGGTTAGACCTAGTCAAGTTGGCACAGTGAAATAAAATGCTTTGAAACGTATCATAGCAAAGTAATTTGAACACGATCTAAGGCTATAAAATGCTTTCAAAAGTATCCTGAATTCGGCTTGAAATTTGGTCGGGAAGTGCTTAGAATAAGTGCCTTCGTGGAATTACCGCCCTTGATGGTCGGAAGGGAATAGATATTAGCTTGATCTTTTTTGCCCCTGTGTGTATGCCGCGTATTAAAGACTTTAACATTTGCTTCGTTGAGGTCGAGAATATGTGACTTTACAGCACGTATACTAATGTATCTTCAAATTCATAGATGTCGCGAGATGCGCGTAAAGCGTGGGTCAAGCTGCTGCGCCTGTCACAACC
>NW_023596461.1:23284380-23328931 GCF_011947565.3 Pollicipes pollicipes
GACGCGTCATCTCTGTGACGGAAGGGGCCCAACAACATTGAGCACATTGATCCGTCTAGGCAAGGGACTCCATGTAACACCGGCAAGCGTTGTGGTGTGTGCATGTATTACTTCACCTGGCACAAACCCAGCTCTACAGGTGGCAGCGCGCCCCTCGCCGCATCAGGTTACGATTATTAGTCGGACGCAGCGCGGTAATACTACGAAAGTTGGCCTTATCACGTCACGTGATAAGTCACGTCATCCGAAGCCTGCCCCCCCCCCCCCCCCCAGGCACCGGTCGGGGCACAGCTCCAGGGAGACTTGGCCTGGCAGCAGATCCAGAGACCGGCTGAACGGGCCAGTCTACCGGAGCCATACAAAAGGGCAACTACTGAGGAACATGATTACGCCACAGACCAAATTATTGTATAAGATAAACAAGCCCGATCCAGAGGATCAGCGGAGATGACAGCCAAGAGCAACAAAGTTCAGACTTACAAACAGCAAAGCTTGCATGTTGATCTTCTTGCAGAGCTTTGTATGCACGTCGTCCAATCTCCTCAAGTTTGTAAACCCAGTCTGTCGCCCTGCTTTTGAACATTGGCGGCTCATGAAAGCACACCACCATCACCAGGCTCAGGGAAGGCGATGCAGTATGGGAGCAACACACAGACTTCAATCGCGAGGCTGCCAGCCCTCAGGCGGAACCACGCATTTGATTTGGATTGGTGCCTGGTGTTCACCTCTGCTCTGTTTCGCTGTTTGACACTCGAGCCACACTTGAGCAGCTGACTGGAGTCCAGAGTCACGAGCTCATCAAAGGACTTCTTCAGATGGGGATCACTGAACACTTCTGGCGTCAACTGAGGCATGTCTGGATCCATTGCCTTTGGAACATACTCATCTGTAAGCGGCTCTACAATTGCAAGCGCTGCAGGCTTGCCGCTACTCTCTGCAAATGACCTCATGAAATTATTTATCTCCTCTTTGGATGGAGCATTTTTCTAGACATGCACCTCCTTCACCCATCCACTGATGATCTGCCGATAACAATCACGATTTTTGTAATCCATGAGCTGATCTCCGTTGTACCCACTAGACGAGCACAACACGTACATGCCTACGTGCACATCTGTCAATGTTGGTCACAGGCTGAGATTATCTTCCCAACTCGTCAGGGGAATTTCACACGAATCGCTGCCAACGAGGTACTGCAGCTTCGCCTTGTACCTAACCCTGCCTTCCCGGCTTCAAAGCTCCTCGAAAAAATCAGGCGAAACACCTAAACTGCCATTAACTTTTATTTTCTTAGCAGATGCCATCGTCTCAATGACTTTCAGACCCAAATTGATCCCTCAAAAACTTCAAATAATTTGATAAAACGACTCGGCGTTCTGTCCCACCGCGCGTTCGTCCCGACCAAACCACGCGAGGGTCGTTCCCCGTCATGGCGGCCGATCCGCGGTTGTGAGGCTCGAGTAGCGTCAGTGAAAACCTCCTGTAAGTTTTTCTGATAGAAAATGCTAAAGTTGGGAGCATTTGGTGACGTAGCTTGAACATACAGCCAAACGTAATGCTCTGACACATGCTCTGCGCAAGCTCTCGCTGCGGGCGTCGAAGAATACAGACGAGTAGTAAACTTCCCGTGCCGCTTGATTAAAATGTTCTGTTATAATTCGTTTCCATTTTCGCCATTTTATCACCAAATAGCTCGCAAGAGTGACCATTTTCGGTCATATCCGGCAAATTGCCGGCTCTTTTCACCCCTGAGCCGTTCTAACAGCGATGCTGCCTGTCTTCATGTCGCTGATTCAGTGCAAACTGTTGTTAAAATAAACTGTTTGGCATAAGGATCAACATTCGTTTCTTCAGCACCACATTCATTCAAGACTGGCAGCGTGTGCGCAGCGGGGATTGGAGCGCTTTGTCTGCGTACTCCGATGGGTGGGCGGTGTGTTTGGCTCGCGTTGTGCGGTGCAGCATGAGTTCGACCAAGCAGCCACTTGGCAGTGCGGTGCAGTATACCTCCCAGGCTAAGCGGCGTCGACGGATGGCTCGCACGTCTGTTCAGAGCAGTGATCGGCGCCCGCCGCTCGGTCGGCGTAGCCGCCTGCAGCTCCAAGGTCGCGGTCGACACGCGGTTATCACTTTGCCCTGTATGATTCCAAAAAACGTGGATACGGTTTCTGCAGCAGATGAGTCATATGGATGTAACAAGCAACTAACGCTAGCATGCCAACGTGACGCGTATTTTCGTTGCTAAGCAAATCAACCGACAAACACGACTTCTATATGTGTGCACTCAGACATCATGAAGCCGTTGCCTCGCCACGAATACACTCCAAAAATTGCTTCCCAACATGACAAATGGACCAAAATATGTTTAACAACCAATTCTTACCGATGGCATTGACAATACAGTGCCGAAAAAGTTGGAAGTGGCCGCGAACGTCACCAAATAATGAATGGCGAGAGAAGTGGTGATTAATTCAGGCGTAATTTCAGATCGCAAACAATTACTACAGTTTTAGACAGTCAAGACAGTACCGACATCACATGCAACATTTTTGCAGGCTAATCGTCGGTCAATACTGACAACAAAATAATACTGCACTTAGGAGTCTAGACCTGCCCAACATATCTTATACCTATAAAACTACTCCTGCAAACATCTAACGACGCAAAAGTACCATTTCCTATGGGAGCGCGAGGGGAAAATGCCCACCTCCGGGAGATTCCACTCCTCTGAAGAGATGCTCACCGTCAAAGCCCAGCGCGTCTGGCCGGTTCTGTGACCCACGCCCCAGGCAGGGCGCGCCTAGCCGGCGACGGGGAGTGGGGGGGGGGGGGAATGCTGTAACTGCAGGCGTCCTGCTGTATGAACCCTCTGGTGAAGCCCATATGAATGAGCGCTAAGTATTCTGTTCTGACCGGAAAAAATCGTGGAGTTACGGCGTGATGCGAGGAGACAACCAACTGCAGTGGACACTTCGCGGTCGGCGACAGGCTTGTTTTTCAATTAGCCTCAAAAGGAGTTCATAAAATAAACGTGTTCAATATTTTTGTTTACCGGGTGTTTGTAATAACACCCCACAAAATGTAATAATGTTCACGCACATACCATTATCATGCTCATGTAAATATATGTTGTTAACAGCGTGGGCACAAAGGTAGAAAGGATGTTCACGCACATCTACGCTTGATGACTTACTGAAGGATTGTGCACATTTTCCCGAAGGTTGCATCCTTGAAATATCTGACACGTTTACAATGCGCTCAGTCATTTAACCAGAATGGGGTTTGTTGTTTTATTTACCCGAGTTCGTATACTTTAGGGGTTACCAAATTAGTCTGATATGAGCTACTGTTGTGTGTTATACAGCTTAATAATCCGCTTAATCCACGTAAATCCATCAAGCCTTGAAACGTCTTACGTTTTTCAAAAAAATCACTGCAAAGGTTTGTAAAAAAGGCCGCTACTGCTGCTAATCTGGGTCCATGTCACGCTTTCAGTGCAGTGCTCCGACGTAACACTTGAGCTTGACACAAAGCGTCTAATTAGACACTGACCCTCCGAACACAGATGTGTTGGGTCTAAAGCCTCTGGGCCCTCCTTAACCCGACATTGGCCGGGGAGGGTCAAATCCAACCCCCCCCCCCCTCTCCAATATTCGCAATGATTCAAAAACGCCTTGAGATATCCCTGTGAAATTTTCAGTAGCTGTCAATTGATGATTTCTAGACCTTGTGCCAAAATAATAGCACATATTGTGCCATAACATGTCAAGCGTAAGCAAAGTCAGAGTGACGTTATGTTTGCCTATCATGTGTATAAAAGTGCATAGCCGTATACAAATTGGCACAGAAGCCGACCGAAAGAACATTGCTACATCTGCAAACCAGAAATGTAAGCCAATTAGCCCATCATTCACATGCCTTGTCGTCGCGTTTTTCCACTATTACACACTTGAGTATTTTCTTGTGAAAAAAGAAAACATGTTGATAAAAGTGCACTCAACATTCTATGTTTTCAGTCTCAGAATTACGAAAACTTGCAAACGAGTCCTAGATACGAATATGGAACATGCCTCTACCAAGTTTCAAGTACTTAACCGTAAGAATGAGTTATGGCTTGAAACCCACCACATCGCATGTCGTCCGTGCCAGGTGGGCACGTGCCGGCGGCGACGGGCGTTGGGACTCAGTTCTACCGCAACAGCCCGGTGACGGGACGATGGAAGCCGTTTATCAGCTTCAGTTTCAGTTTTAGTTTCAGTTTCAGTATCAGTTTCACACGCAAACCGACGACCACGTGGCTGGCGGCGGGGTTGAAGGGTATCAGGCTGCGCTGTCGGTAGGACTGAACCGTCGGAAACAACGAGAAAATCGATCCAACGGCGCTTTCACCGCCGCAGTCATCCACTCGACCTTGACCTTAGACTGTCTATGAACAAGGAACAGCTCTCGCTCACGTGTCAGATGCCCTAATTATGACTAAGCCCTGCCACTTTGTGGTTACATGGTTAAAATATGACGGAAATGAATGGACCAAAATATACATAAGACTGAATTTTCAGCTATCATTTGCGTGGCGCGTTACCTTTGCTCCTAGGTCTAGCACGGTGCACGTAACCTTGGATGCCTTTTTATGCACCATATGTGATCAGGGCACAATTATTTTACACCATGGTGTACGCTTCTAAACGAAATTCGTGGGAGCGGTCAGATATTTCCAAGAAATATGTGTTAAAACTTAACCTTGACCAGTGACCTTAAAACACCCTTAAACTCAAGTTTGTTGTGTGATCTGAAACTGCACGCCACGGCGCTATCGCTTGCAATTAGATTTTTCAAGTTCGGCTTAGCCGTTCTTGAGATAAACAGATAGGGTCAAATCTGCTCCTTCAGTCAATGGTGGGCTGCTGAGGAACCCGGTCAATGCCGAGTGAACATACTGCGCACGTCTAATTCCATGAAACCCTTTTTGTATTTAGGTTGCAGCTCATTTCTCTTCCGTGACTGCCAGCTGGGTTGTTTAGACGTGCCGTGTTTGTATGCATTACCCCGTGGGGCCAAAGAGCTCTCCTGATGAAACCGTACTTCCCAACCGCGAGCCGCCTACGGCACCCCTGCCGGATGGATGTGTGCAAACACATCGGCGTCGCGGCTGGCGCCAGGAGCCGGTCGCTGGCGCCGAGACTGACTCCTCCCCGACCCACTAGCCGGCGGCCTCCCCGGCCGTTGGCTCGGCGCTTACTCTTGCCCACCGCGCGGCGTGCGCCTCGAGGAGGGGGAGCGGCGGTGCAGTGGGTAAGTTAAACGCCTGTGGACCCATGGGTGGTGTCGAGCCCCCACGGCGGCCGCCCTTCCAGCCGGCGGGAGATGTAGCCTCAGCAGCTGAGCAAGTCGGAAAGCCGCGATCATGACGCTGACACACCGAGAATTGACGCAACACCGGTGTGTGTGCTGAAGCGGAATCAGTTCTCAGGTGATATCGAATCTCCCCGCTGATCCCGATGACGCGCGAGCCACTGACTGGGGCGGTGTCTTAGCGTCAGACATCCGCTGACCGTGGATGTGCTTCAGCTACCTTACACTCTGGTCTGCAAATGCGCCAATGGAACGGACATGCCAGAATAGCACTCGTGCACGTGGAGGCAACTTACCACGTAACATGCCGGTAATGTTCACAGCGTTATCGACACGGAATAGGTGATCGCAGACGTACTGATCTATCCCTTCGATCCTGACACCTAGAAATAGTCGGGCCGCTTAGCGTCAGAGGGGATCCTTAGTAGATCATAGCATATCTGTATCGACTACAGCTGTTTGATAATTTGGTGCACGATTTTATAGTTCCATACAAATACGGACGATGAATTCACATCAGTGTCCGGCGCTAGCCGCTCTCCATGCGTAATGTACAGTCATCACAGCTGATATTCCCATATCACCATCCCTGTTTTCCTCCTTCGCCGAGGCTCTCCATGGATTACTCATGATCTCGCAGCCGTCGGAGGCACCTCTCCTTGACCCCTACACCCGCCTAGCGCTGTCGGCCCCGCCACCGGGAGCTATTGGTCACTCGCTCGCCGAGCTGTCAGCCTATGCATCCGCCTCGCTGACGGAGCGGTCCCGGAACGGCCCGGAACGGCCCAGAACGGCCCCGGAAGAGCAGCGGGACGGGTTGGAGCTGAAATGGTGTGTCATGTTTTATGTGGCGTTATACGTTAGCGCCGATTGCGGCGGGCGGTTAGCCGTGATCCGTCGTAAATGGTTGCTGACTGGTAAACCCGCACTGGTTACTCGCACGGGTTGTAGAGAGATAGCAAAGTGGATACAGAGGCGAGAGCAGTGTATTGTGTCACGCAGGATCTGGGGAACAGCAAGCTTTGAAGTCATTCAGTTCTCACTGTGTGTTTGTTACTGATGCAAAGATCATATCCTGCCACGATGCAATGTGTTGAGAATTCCGGATTGACATTGACCATATCAGTTGAGGCCTGCGCTTGATTGTTGCCACTTGTTGAAACCACCGGAAGTGGCCTAACGTTGGTGCTCATTGCTTTTAAGCAATCGCCATAATCTAGACTAAATGCAGGTCCTAGGCTGTTGCTGGAATGTAGCATCTAGAGAACAATGTTACATTTATTGCTGGATATGTATCACGGGGAACAGATTTTGCGGTACGGACTCCATTCCATTCTTGGAAACAAATAAGTTTGCAGCATGATGAACGGCGCGGCGCCAAGCTTCATATTACGCTGATGGGATGCTCATATCGTGACCTTTGATTCGGCTCTGGCAATGAGCACTAAAGTGGATGGTGCTAATCTCGCCAATAAAGCGCGTCATTCGTGTATTTTCAGGCTCAGCGTCTCATGAGCAAGGACTAAAAGCCATCTTGTTATTCACCGGTTAAAAAATAGTTGCCTTAAACTTTCAGAGCACAAGCATGGCGCACCAAACGGTCATAATGAGCCTTGATAGCCGTTTGGTTCAGAAAATGGCGGGTGGGTGGAGGGGCACGAAAGGGAAGGATGAAGTCAGAAGGGTTCGCTGAGGTTTTGTCGATGACGAACTTCTCAAGGGAAAAGTGGCTAACCCAACGAGTGCATCTGGCATACTCCTGCACGCGAAATGGGCCGTTCCTGACCCCACATCTGACTCTAGTTAACTCTGATCGCCTAAAAAATGTTGGTGACGTCGGTTCTTAAACCATCACACGCGTGTGAGGGTTCAGCCCAGATGAGGGCTAACGCAATTTCTGCGCGGTACTGAGGGTCGAGGGAAGACCCAAGGCAGCTGACCTACCTATCTTCCATGGAAGAGGGTCACAAGATCAGATGACTGCAAGCCAAAGAACTCTGAGTGTCGAGCACCATGCTTAATTTCTAAACGGTTCCATATCCATTTGCTTTCAAACCCCTTGAATAACTATTGTTTATCTTACGGGCGAAGACACAAGCGGTGCAATTTTCCCAGTCCGCTTTTTGTTCGGTCACAACTACGGCTTTTACTTGGCAGAGTGTTACAATATATACTCATAATTCTAAGACGCCAGCCTAAAGTAAGATCTTAGAGAGCACAGCTGTTGGCATATTGTGGGAGATCAATACTGGTCCGAAGGTTTCGATGCGGTTTTGTTAAACATAATTTTAAAAAAAACATGGAGTACGCAATTAATGAACTTTTGACCTGTTTATACGATGCACACTATAAAAACGGACTTCCTTGCGTTTTTCCTGCAATGAAGCTGCGCTGGTGCGACGAACCGAATGCAGTGAAGTTGAACTTTCCAGGACCAATAACCCTCACAGGACTACAGGGTCGTGCCGAGCGGAACCCGGATGGGAAGGGTGACCCCTCCCCGCTGCTGCGATGAAGCGGCCCGACATCCACCTATCGCTCCGGTCGTCGACTGGTCAGCTGAACCAAGGCCACCGCCACCACGGACACGGTGCACGAACATGGCGCACCCGGTGGGTCTAGCGGGAGAGCGGGCGAAACGGAGCTCTCTCTCTCTTGCCCTTCAAATGCATGCAGTGCGTATTGTGCCTTGATTTAAATATACCGGTGGCTGCCGTTTTTCTTTCCTCACGGTTTTTTAGGCAAAAGAGCCAGATTAACGTGACGTAACGCTAAGTTATCCCACTCTTACTTCACGCCAGGCAGTGTACGCCGGCTTAGCGTCGTCTTTTGCCTGGCCTTTAGCCAGAAGAAGATCGCCCCTGGGATATCACTCGAGTTCTGTGGGGGGGAGGGGGGGGGGGAGATGGCTTACATTGGCTAACCAAAAACCACGCTTTTTCCTTTGCACGATGCGCTTGTGTACGTGGTGAATGGTTGAAGGGGTCCTGATGGCGGAATTTCTACAGCTACCTCGCGAAACATGGGTTAGTAACGGCGGTGTTCTGCTGCTTTGCACTGGACTGCAAACACCAACATGTAAGTGAAATGGGACTGCTCTTTGATTGCCTCTCGCCGCAAGAGTAGCTGGGGAAGGATTGGGTGGAGTCAGGTGCAGTGCGTAAGGATCAAAGTCCATGAGGTCAAGGGTGTGGTTTGCTCATTTAGTTGAGGCGGAGGGAGGTAGGTCTCCAGCCCCCCTCAACTTTGGCTTCATCCCCCGAATACTTTGAAAATAAATTTGAAAAATCCAGGGATAACCTTGAGGGTTGATGTAATTCAAGAGATAGGTTTACCCAATTTTCACCGCCTAGCCCCAAAACTCATTTTGTGAAGCCACACCTCCGCATGATGTGATGCTTTCACTTTGCTTCGCAGCAGGGGCAGAACAAGAGGGGGAGGGGGACATGGAGCCGTACCCTTTCCCTTGGACCCTCATGAGGTTTTGGCATCTCTTCCGGCCACCAAACCCTTCATTTTGAAACCACACGACCTTTTCCAAGGGGCATCAAACTCAGCAACTGGTCTCCGCCAGTGTACTGTGACTGGCCTCAAAGCTTCATTTTCGAGTGGCAATACATTCCAGGAGCACCGCAATATCTGTACCGTGTCCGTTATCGAAGTCATGGATCGGCTCATTCGTGAACGGGCACCAAAACTTTTTCGGGCCACCAAGTCTTTCATTTTTAAAGACATCCAGTGCCAGACGGCACCTCAAAGGGCTTCAAAACCTTCATTCTTAATGGAACCAAATTAAAGAGGCACAGCAATGTCGTGTCATTTACCCTGACGAAATCCTGCATCGGCCCTTGGGTAGGGAGATGACAAAACATATATTTCGTGGCAACATAGCATCTATTTTTCAGTCACCAAATGCTTCATTTTTCGAGGAACCAAATTCCAAAGGCGCCATCATCATGGTTGCACATAAGAGGAAGGGTTACAGGGGTATGAGGCCGCCATTAGGTCCCTGGCTCCTCAGGGTTCCGAGAGGTTTTTTTAGGCCCCTCCGACGATTAAGGGCCCGGCTTGGAGGGCCCGAAGGGTATACCGGAAGCCATATGAAGAGATTTCAGCCCGAAGCCCGTGCTCGAAAACATCAGTGAAATGCCCTCTTGTACCGTTCGGGGGTCCACTGGGAGAGTCAGGGCATCTATGTCAGTCAGCTAACTGAGACCACCAATACCAAACAGTCAGTTTCTGCAGGTTTGGGCACTGTAGGGGAGGGGGGGGGGGCTTCCCATTCAGGGAAAGGCCGGGGCCCGCAAATGTTAATAAGAGGACCTCTTGTAATTGTCGGGCCCTAAACAGTAAAGGGTCCCCCTGCTGGTTAGGGACCCGCAGTGCCCGACAGGACACCCTGTGTCGGAACTGGGTCCCAAGTCGGCCAAGGGCACCTTTGTTGAGCAGGAACAGGTTCAGGACCCCGGATATCAAAGAGCCTGTTGCATTGGTGCGACTCTCTGAGCAAGGAAAGGAGACATGAACAACGACGACGCAAGGGCCCACAATCGCGATGAAAGTGTGGAAAAGCCCCGTGCCAGTCAGAAGTCCTCCTATGGATAAGAGGCTCTTCGCAACATTTCAATCACTGGCCAATAAGCCGATTTAGTGTCTCGGTGCTAATTTTGGACGCCCTGCGCCGGCAATAGATCCTTCCGCGTCAGTGAGCGTCCGTGCGTCTATCCGGCGCTAGATGCCCCGGTCCGTGCGTCTATCCGGCGCCAGATGCCCCGGTCCGTGTGTCTATCCGGCGCCAGATGCCCCTGTCAGAGGGTCTGTCGCATCCGGAGGGGATCGGCGTGATGCTTGATGTGTCCCTCTGTGGGCCTCCGGATCGACCAGGTGCCCTGATCTCCATATCGTCAGAATAGCAGCCACTAGATATTCTGGGCTTACACGGAAGAACCCTTCACCTCCTGGCCAGGAAATCCTTGAATTTTCGAGGCTGATTCTCCTGAACGGAATTTGCAGCTGCAGCGACTCGAGCAAATGCGATTTCGCCACAGCGTCATGAGTTCGCGATGCTGTATGTGCTGATTCATTCGGTGTGTTGCCGCACACGTGAAGCCTAGAACCCGTGGTACCTTCCACACGCATGCGAGTTGGGTCCATCGAACGCACGAAAGTCCCACTTTCCAAAACGTAAGCTGTTCACTGCATTAGCGAGACAGTAGTAGTAGCCTTATTCTTCGAAGAAAAACCAGGAGAATGGAGACATAGCTGGGTTGATATTTCGGCAACATGCCTTCATCGAAGCAATAGCAACTTCTGCTAATGTTGCGATAAAAGCATGCTGCCGAAATATCAACCCAACTATATATCCAGTCTCCTGGTTTTTCTCCGCAGAATAAGGCTAATACTGTTGTCTTTTTTCGAAACGAAGTTGTCGCCCACCAACTGACCCCGCCGCATGTTGGCTACGGGTCGACGTCGTGCGGCCCATGGATGCTGCACTGTAAGGACTCATTTCAAGAAAGGCATGTGCGTGCCACCGCAATATTCCCTTTTTCGATGCATCATATCGCTTCATTTTGTGTTCCAGAAATATCAGAAGACTGACACCTTTGAGGATGGAACTGCTTCATCTTTAATATATGGCCGAAACTAAACATTCCTGGCGGATCAAAGCCAACGGGACAGCATGTAGAGAATTGATCACGATTTGATTGCGGTATCATTCCACGGACCTAGCCATTTTAGTGGTCAGTCCTTCATAGATATGGAAACATAACTATTTCCGGAACACCCTTGTCTGTACACCAGCACCAACTATTCACATTCATAAATGTGGTTATTGGTAGCATTCACCAAGCAATGGAGATTTACGTCATGCACCGTTCACTCTTGATCAGCACTCGGGGAACTGCGCGGCGCAGGCTCCAAATTAACTTCTTTATGGAGGCCGAGATCTATCACTTCAGGTCCTGCCGCTTCACCAATAGCCATGACTGACGTATCAGGTGTGATATTGTGTGCCACATGGTCGAAAGGGCCATCGACCAGAGGTCGATGGCCCTATCGACCTCTGGTTCGGTTGCAGCTGTTGCTATCGACGGTTGCTATCGACCTCTGCAGGCCCGTCCTGCACACTAGGCATCTCAGAAGCAGCCAAGATAAACGCTAATGAGGTCAGATATGGAATATAAGCTGGCCACGGATGGTTCGTCTTCTTGCTGATGATGCGATCTCCGAAGGTTTCCTCCAGCCAGCTCCAGGTCTTAATTGACGTGTGGGGAGTCACCGGCTGACCTTTCATCCTCGGGTTCTTGCTCCAGCTGCTCCTAGAAGGCGCTCCAGCACTTGCATTTTTGCAGTCGTGCAGGTTGTTGTTGGTCACTGGAGTTGTCTGCACACTGAAAGAAGAAGGGCCAAACAAGGTCGCTGGAGCTGATGGCGCACCGCGCTGTCACGTCTGGGCCATAAGTGTCTCCAGCACGGTGTCTGGCTGTCCGAGGCCCAAATTGGACAGCTCGGATCCTTACTGCCCAAATCAGGTGGAAGCGAACCTAGGCAATGAGTCATTTGTGGGAACTTGCTGGCCAAGGCCCTACAGATCTTGTGGGCTCAGAAGCTGTATTTTCATGCCAACGCTGTGCACCGCTGTTCATGGATGCGTAGTGATACAATGCTAAGAAAGGTTCTTAATGTTTGATGTACAACAAGGCCTTGAAATTCGACACAAATCAATAAAGACAGGAAAAACTAAGTGCTTCCGTAGCAGTTTAACGGTGGCTATCGACCCAGCCGGTACCTGAGTGCAGTCTTGTGTTTCTAAAGCTTATGTCTGCTAGAAAGCTTCGTGCATATACGGTATCAACCATCAATTGCTGCTGTGATTTGTGCTGTATTCACTATTCCATTCCTTTCAGCGGAGACTCGTTTATCATGCTTTACCATGTTACTGCCATGCTTCTGCATGCATAATATGGTTGCTATGAGAGGGGGAAATGCAAACAGTTTGCTATTCATTTATTCCGTTTACGTTGTTTGTCCGTTACTGGTGAATGACTGAGGCCAGCGGGCCTCTCTCGGACCCAGCCATAGAAAGATGGATACATACGCACGGGTACAAAATACACCATAGAAAACATTTAACATACACTCCACGCAAACAGACCCGCAAAAAGATGACAAAAAACGTATAGTCTCTTCTTAAAACCGAATTGGCACGGTGATTGGCCAACACGTCATTTCTTTGTCGCTTCTTTGCCGGTGGCCACGAGCTATTTTTGTGTAAATGATAGTATGCTTACAAACCTGGCAGTTTCCGCGGCCGTAATAAAGCCGTAGTTTATGAGGTCAGACAGAAAACAAATAGTGCGCACAGGTGGTTGTCCAGCCATAACTTTAGTTCACGTTCATATATTTAGATCAGAAGTCCAAAAGTTCACAAAAGCCCAAACACATGCCTGCGCTAAACGCGGGGTGGCATTGTCAGTAATCAATTAGGTTCCATTCCAGCAATGGTGCAGTGGATTTTAAACCAGGCTGCAACTCAGAGTTGAATGTTAAGTGATTGACACATGTTTATTATATGATATGAAAGCCTCATCAACTAAGCTTTCTTTGCATTACAGAGCAGCCAAGGGCATGCGTTTAGCCAAGTGTTATGGAAGACACATCATCCGGCATTTTACCAGACTTGCCTTGCTAGCTCATAACATGCCACGTATAGCAGATTTTGCTGATGTTCAATCTAGCACGATGAGACTATCTCACAAATCTGTCGACATAGTTTTGCTAGTTTTAAGCGGCATGCTGTGATTGCTCTGCATAGGAGCACTTGCTAAACGGAGCTCGCTGCATTTACCCTGAAGCCACCAGAACACTTCGCGTATTGGATCGGAGGCTGGTGGCTGGATCCGCCCGGCGGGTTGGGCCGGACCAGACTACCTGGACAGCAGGCGGATGAGGACCGGACCGGATTTCAGCACATGCGAGGTCACATGGATTGAAAGGATTAAGTCATTAGATTCTAAAAGGTGTTAAATCAGTTTGCAATGCCCCATTGTCATCAGACCATGGAAGAAGATGAAATCATACAAGGTCGTTGATTCTAATAAATGACAATGGAAAGATATTCCTTCTTATGAAAGTAAGCAGCTAAATGAGGGGTACGCATCTCAGAATTAGCTACCATCCAATAGTGACAATACTTTGATAGCTGGTTGCCGAGTCATTATCCACCATTTATACAGGTGGCAGAGTAAACCATGCCTGATCGCTAAAAATGTACCTAAAACACACAGTCAAAGCATGAAGCACATTCACACCACACCACTAACAACTTGATTTATGACAATTGCGTAGCACTGCATTGTTAACTTTCATAATGAACATTCACCTTCAGTCGCAGAGAGCAAGCGTTTTAAGGCCTGCCGAAGAGACGTAACTTTTTAACCACCAAACCCACCACATGTGACCCGGCAAAAACCTGCGGGTTTTTATTGGACTGTACAACTGACTTGGCGAGCTTTTCTGGTTAAAAGTTGCATCAAGTGAAGTGATGCACTTTATAGTAGCTAAGTTTTAAAATCTTCCCCCAAAAAACGAGTGCACAGCCACACACAATGCAATCTTAAAAAATTTCACATTTTGTTTTTCTGACAAGGGCGTTAGGTGACAAACCCCATGTCAGACGTATCTTGTCATGATGAAGAAAAAGTGCCCAAATAATCAAAGCTCAGTCTGATTTCATTGAGCAGAAGCCAGGCGGATCATAAACACGGCGACATGTTGCGCCAGGCTGCTTTAGTGAGGGTGAGGTGTGCGTTGATTCTCTTCCGCTATGCACAAGCCATACTACCGAATCATTATCCATAGACAATGAAGTAACTGGGAACAAGTATGACTTTCAGAGCCGCTGTTAACGCGGTCCTAAGTTGTATGTTCTTGCATGCAGAAAATCGCGGGCGGCAGTAGCCAAACTCTGAGTTTCCACTATAAGAATACGCAAACTGTAGCGCATGGAATGCGCTAATGATTGCGGACTGCATTGATCAGTGAACAAGACTAGGGACACGCACTCTACGTAGATATAATCCGGTATTTTTTTATTATTCGCTCTGCGACGCCAAAGGAAGAGTTAGGTTTCAAGTCACGTCCTTCGACCAGGCTGTGGGGTCTGCCCCGAGCATAGTGCGGCGCAGAACTGCCACGTTTTCGCCGGAGACGCCAAACCGCGCGGTGACGATAAAAACGTAATGAGCTTCCTGACCAGATAGATTGGGACCAGGTGCTCTTGTTTTACTGCAGATGAGATGAGTCAGACTGGATGATGCGGGCCGTCCATCTGGCAGAACATCCGGCTCCTCAAAGGTCGGTAGCTTGGCGCAATATCGCTCCAACAACTCACTGAAATCCTATGCGCGGGCGGTTTGTACCGACATAAAGCGCGGAACCAAAGTAAAAAGCGATCCACAATCAAACTTATGCTTATGAATATACCACTCAATTTTCAACATTCAGTTTCGCGGGGTTCCCCTGGATACCAGCATGGCCTGGCATCCAGAGGAAGACGACACGCTTTTCCAGTGGCATTGAGGACAACGTGGTGCGAATTTTATGGATCGGAAGGTGAGACGAAGTGTGGATCGCTGATGGGGCGCGCAGGGAAGAAGTTGAGTCTTGAACAGGTGACAGTTTGGTTAATGCCGTTTTTTTAACAAAGTAAAGCGCTGAAGAGATTGCGACTTATTCCGATGTGTGAACCGTGTGATAGTCTGAAAGGCGTCTAGCTTTAATAGCTTTAATATACTGGTTTTGTATATACCTAATATATTATATATATATATATTCTATATATATATATATATATATTATATATATGGGTGTAGTGTGTATATATATACATAATATTTATATATAATTAAATATATGTGTATAATTATATGTGTATAAGTTATATTATATATACATATATATATATATATATCTATATATAATATATAATATATATATATATATATATATATATATATATATATATATATATATGTGCGTGAATGCGCGCATGCGCGTGTGTGACACTCATTTCTAAATCCAGGGAACCAGGACTGTGCCTCCACACTTGTGAAACCACATTTTGTTTTGTGTAAATGAGAGCCGTATTATTGCAGGGGTGCATCTACAGATCAATAATCTGAATTTGATGAGCAAAATATCGGCCTTTGACATTTCATCGATTTTCTCGGAATCCTGTCGGATAGGGGAATATATGAAGGACTCTTGCATTTAGCGATAGGTTGTGTTGAAAATTACTTGTGTGTAATCATCCGCTCACTAATTTTTCTTGTTATCTTTCAATGTGGTGAGTGTTCGTCAGCACCGCTGAAAAGACTTTGGCACGTACACCTTCAGGCTACAGCCCCATGAATATGGGATTGGGGCGTATGTAGATTGCGTATTTTTGCCTTGCGTATTTAATGAAAATGTTCCTAGGAGATAGGCAAGTTTTGGGTCATCGGATCAAATCTCATCCTGTCACGTCACATGCCCACCATTTTGCGTGGAAAATGTGCGCCCCCTAACAAGGTCAACATTCGCTCGGATGGGGGGAATGGACCCCCTCCCCCCGAGGTTTTTTCCAGAATGGTTTCCGTACGGCGCGGCGTAGCCGTATTTGGCGCTGCTACGCCCCGCCAGATTTTGCATAGCTGTAGACAATTGAATAGCGGATCGTTTGGCATCAAACACTTAGATGTACCTTGCAAGGTCGCTGACCTATGGCAGGCCAAAAACAGGCCATAGGTTCAGCGAAGGCAATCTTTAGGAAATCCTTCAATCTGATCCAACAACGGAGTGTTAGACGAAGCCATACATCTCTGAGATGCTTTCTTAGGCAACACAACAGTGGAATGAGCAAATTACATCGACCTAAGATTATATATGAAGGTTACACCAACGTCAAAACCAACCTGTTTTGTTACTCTAGGGCTTGCTGTACGGGATAGTTTTTGGTGCTCACTTCGAATTTATTGATAGCAGGAACCGCATCATTCATCTTCCATGGACTTCTTAGAGGCAGAATAGGTAATTGTTCTAAAATGAGCTATATCAACGTTTTGTTTTAGGAGCATACTGCCTAGCGTAATCTTTGTCGCTTAGTCAAATGCAAAATTAAAAGCCATCTTGTTTAGTTTTGGTCACCTTGGCCTTCAAAAGGTTAATCAAGGTCACTGACCTTAAATGAACACGTGCTTTTTTGCTTAGAAACGGTTATCCAGGTTCTTGGGTACTTTGGAGACTAACCTGGAATTTTACTTTGTTTGACCTTTTTCGACCCAAAGATCATGACCTAGGAACTTGAAACTTTGCCCTAAGTGAATTCACGTACAGGTCAACACACCCTGTAAATTTAGTGACTCTAGCTTTCTTAGTTCCCGAGATCTCAGGGGGGTCAAATTGACCCCCACCCGAGCGAAGGGTGTCTAGCCGGCCACCTGGGGGCGTGTTAAAGCAGGTTTTGCAAAGTAATCGATTTTGTGTGCGGTCTGTCATTGTCTTTAACGGAATACCATGTCTTTTGTTCATAAAGGGTTCTTGTTTTTATTTTAGGTGCAAACGCTGTAACTGTCGGGGAGAAAATTTGTATCGACTGTCAAACGGCTACCATGATGACCATGTTCGTTTGCGCATGATATATATGTATATATATATATATATATATATATATATATATATATATATATATGCGTGTGTGTGTGTGTGTGTGCAGGTGCATGTGCACGGTGTTTTGATGTATGTATGTATATTTGTATATATATATATATATATATATATATATATATATATATATATATATATATACCAAACCCCCCCTGCCCTGTCCTACCATCATCCAACCATTGGCTCAAGGCAGGGAATTGGTATAGCTGCCAGGAAGCCAAGGATAGGCTACAAGGATCTGCTACAGCTTGAGTACTCTTGCTTGTTGAGCACTTCGCCATGTTGTAATGTTGGGTTTTACTTTGCATTGATGAGCAAGGGGAAGTTGGTTCGGCAGAGGTGCCAGAAAATTGTGGTCAACTTCATTTTGGGGATGTGCGTCAGATTGTAGAACTTCAAAAAGATGTTGAAAGTTTAATGTTGGTGACAAAACTTTTCTGCCAACAGGCACAATTTTTCAAAATGTAAGTTGGGTTGAGTGTGCAAATGCAAAAATGGTCAAACACTGACAAAGGATGGCAAATTGCTGGAGGGGAAGCATATATCACAACTGAGCCCTGCAGTGTCATAATGTGACGTCATAATTTGGGCACATGCCTGCATTTGGCGCCGACATGATGTTCAAATATCAGTATGCCAACAAATGCGGTGTATCTTTGTGGTGTAAGTGTATTTTTCCAACCAAAATTGCAAACCTCTGCACAATGATCTAGAATGAGTATCTTCAGAACAAACCAAAGATGGGTCTTTTCAAAGGAAGGTGGTGCTCTATTGCAATGTATGGGCATGCAGGACTGATATGTGCCTATATGACTAGTCAGTCCGACTGTCATGCTGCAGGATGCGCTGCAGCAGGCTCATACACAGAGTGCGACTAGTTCCGTGATCAATAAGCATGCAATTACTTTCACCAGCGGCAAAAATTACTGATGAATATCGGATTCCCCACAACCTTTGACCTGTGCTGGGGGCCATGCATCGCTGTGGTGTTTTACTGCCCCGTTTTCAGTAGGTCTTGCCCCGTTGTTGTTTTCCTGAAGACTCCTTTCATTTGTTTCAGACGTTGATAATCGGTCAACTGCAGGCCAGAGGTGCTGCTGACCCTGACCCTGTGTCGACACAGAACAAGAGCGCACATGCAACTGATGTCATTCAAGATGATGCAGATGTCAGGCGCTCTCGTGGTTGGAGGGAAAATGTCACTTGCAAACACCAGAAGGCCATTAACAGATAGCAGACCACTGAAAGCCGACAGCAACCAATATTGAAAAGCTTGGAAACAATCTGGCTGCTTTTAAGGGAAAGTCGAGTGTTGGTGATGTCCTTGAAGTCGTAGGGAACCACTTGCCAGGGGAAGTAAACCCTTCTTTGTACTGCGTGACAAGTGCTCTCAACGTCGGCCTCGTGGCAGGAGGCACTGCCGATGAAGACCATGGTTGCACTAACAATTTACTACCAGAGACCATCCGGAACCAAGAAAATATATAATTTCTGCAAAAGAAGTTCATCCTCCTGCCAACTTTGTCAGCCTTGGTGCTACAGGCAGGCCTGCTGACCCCGCTCTGACCTTCATGGTCCGTGGACTTAAACATTAACGCAGAAGTGCAGGCAGCAACTGGAACACCCTCTGTCCAGCGGACCAGCAAAGGAATCAGCCCCAAAGAGCTCATCGAGGAGCGCATCACAAAACCCCAGAAGCTGGTCCGATTGTTGTGGCCTGCGTGTGCGCGTGCGCGTGTAGGTGTGTATATGCATGCGTGCGTGCGTATGTGTGTGTTTATGTGCGTTTGCGTGTGCATGTGTGTTCGGGTGCATTTACGTGTATGTGTGCGTGTGCGTGTTTGTATGCGTTTGCGTGCGTGTATGTAATTTGAGCCCAGCACATCACGAGCTATACAGGATGCTTAGCGTGTCAAAAGACCGGTCAAACCTCAAGGCACATGGGAAAGAGGTTGTGGCTCTACTTGATTCCAAATCTATTTAAATGCCCAAGGAACACATTCCTGGACAACAACATACGTGTGTATGAAAAAGAAGCCAAATGGAGTAATACTGAGACAGTCTTGTCGGCGGGCAGCGTGCGGACGAGAGCAGCTCATAACTTGACGAGAAGGTTCCACCGTGAGCTTTCAAGAAAATGAGGGTAAAACTGGCTACCCAAGTGATGAGGAAGTCAGTAGTAACTGCAATACGACTTAATTAAACATTCGGTGAGTGTCTTATCCTGTCAGCTGAATCCCATCAAATCTTTATAAGCACGCATGACGTTTTTGCGTCAGGTCTAGGGAAAAAACCAGGATTCGAGTGGTGATGATGCTTATGGCGATGGTTATGATAATGTCTTGTCCTTACACGTGCTTACATGCAAATTTGGCCTGGGATCATGGAGTCCATATTGTAGCCTGATCGTCAGGGTTCGTAATCAAGATCACATGATTTCTTATTCTTCTCCATCAGCATGATTTCAATGTGTTCTATGGACCCTGAAACAAACAGGTTCAAGTTATGTTCCCACCACAGGAACCGTTTACAATCCCCATAAGCGTAAGATGGTGGTGATGAAATGACCTCGGCAGTCGCTATGATACACGCAAGGGGAATTATCTATTCCTGGACATGCGCTATACTCATGACCTTGTGTTCGATTTTTCACGTGTTACGTGCGTATTTTCCGTCATGCACTTTCAGGATTGTACATTTTTGTTTTTTATGCATTCTGACGCTTAAAAATAGTGTCATGTCTTCTTCAACATGTCTGTGCCATGTCTTCTTCTTCCGGACTTCAACACAACATCTATGGAGTACTGAGATTGTGGAAAAGCTGCCAAGCGCTTGGTCTCCGACTGCTGGTAGCCTAGCGGTTGAACCAGGATTCCTTGGAATATCCTTTCTGGTGTCATCAGGTAGAGAATTGATGACTGTGACAGCCCAGATCCAGCAGACTTCCGAGATATCTACAGGCAGGCTGCCACGTACGGCCTGCTGCCGTTGCCAACCACCGCCAACTGTAAGGCTGATTCGGGTCAGCTACAGAGACAGATGGGATCTGTCGCCACCAGGACGACAAAGCCCTGATCGCAGGTAAGTCTACAAGGCCAGAGAACTACAGGTGATGCTGCATTGGATGTTCCAGTAGATGATCGGACAAAGAACGCCCTTTCCTATATGTCAAGATTCCTAGTGCACAAGACTGCGCACGAAGCCCATGTCAGATGCGAACCGGCGATTGCGAGGGACACACAGGTGGCAACACACCATTCGAGCGCCTGGCTGCTCTGGAAACTTTTCTGACGATGATGCCCTTGGTGTTGGCAGTCTTAGCTTGCCAACGCCCGTGCTTCTAGCTTTCATCATCGAGCACTACGTTATTTGTCGCATACATTTTCACAGCACCGCGTTTGATCGTGGCATTTTCAAGCGGGTGACGTCTTATATGATGGCTTCCAAGGCTGCATCTGTGTTTGTTGGCAACGTGTGCCCAAGCAATGTTTTGTTAGATACTGCGCGAACGCACACGAGGATGGAGCTGCATGCTCTTTGCAAGCGACCTACGTTTGGCACTCCGAGGCAGGCAGAGATTTAGCTAGAGCAGGAAGTTGCTAAAACTTCAGCGCATATGATACACGCACGGGTTATGACCTCGGTGGACTACCGGTGCCGGCTGAGCGTGCCACGCTGTAGGCGGCATGCCGGCAGGCAGCCAGGTCGGAACTGGCCCAGTCCCAGCTGAGCTGGGCTGGCTGCGCCCTCAAATGGTCCACAAGACGTCTTTTCAAATGCCTTGGGGAAAGGAGCAGTCGGGAGAAGTCGACAGTAGTTCCGGAGATCGTTATTCATTCTGGATGCGGGACTGGAAAAACATCGTTTTCGCATCTCAGTGCGCGAACGAGGTATAAACAAGGTTGCTTGTCCTGTCCCGTGGGTCGACCGGGCACTTCACCCACGATGCGGAGCATGCGAGCAAGTGAGTCAGACTCGCCAGAATGGAGGATCTTGCGGGTGAGTGGGGTGGTGTGATACCTGCCTCGATCTGCAGCGGAGTGGCAGCCAAGCCTCTGATGTAGGTCCGACACATGACGAAACTTTTTGCGGGCTAAAATGAGCTTCGCAGCAAAGTTTTAATTTTTAAATCCTGGACGTAATGAACTGTGAGCCGCTGCCGTACACTGATATGCGATAACGAACCTGTGACAGAGCTAAGGCGTTCATTGGGGTGGTCAGGTCACTCGCAGGCAGGCTGTGTTTCAGATGTGATACACCAGCTAAGTTACTGAAACAGCGTTAAGGAACATGCAAAACTGACACTAAATTCCAACAGAGATTGCCACTAAAGACAAGTCCGAGATTTTTGCTTCCAAACATGGACATGAAGGTGGTATCGGAATTTGACACGGGAGTGGAGAACGGTGCTGAGATCTGGTTGGCTTCGAAATAGCATCACCCGCGCTTTATCGGCACTGACCGATGAAAATTGAATCTGAACCGGTCGTAAAGTGAGGCCAAGACACGCCCAAAACGAGTGGTAGTATTATTTAAATAAGGCTCGGGACCGCTAACCAAAAGCTGGGTGTCATCCGCGCACTGGTCCGCCGCAGCGTCCTCCCCGGAAGAGACTCAGATCGTTCGCGAATGTTCTGAAGAGGACGGGGTCCAGCGTGGATCCCTGAAATACACTGACACTATTTGGAAGTTAAAAGGAGACTTTCGAGGTGCTGGAGCGGTCAGGGAGACTGACGCTTTGGGTAGGATTACGAAGGTAGGCAGAAAACCAAGAGGTATCAATACCGTGGGTGCCCAGCTCGCCGAGGAGATTTGAGTGGTCTATGACATCGAAACACTGAGATCTAGCAGGCAGGCCAGGGACATTTCTCCACGATCATTTGCGGACAGGGTGTGGTCGGAAATGGCGATCAATGCAGTCTCCGCAAAGTAACGGGGCGGAAACCGTGTTGGCGAGAGGAGATGAGGTGGTTGGAGGAGATTTAAGTATAGAGCCCCTGATGGACAGCGCGCTGTACCGTTTTAGCAATCGCCAGAACAGTGGATGTTGGGAAGTAGTTAAAAGGTTGTGTAGGTTCGCCCGAGTGAGGGTGGATAGGACTAAAAAATGTTTTTAGGATGTCGGGACGTCGGAGAGGGAAAGCCTGGAGTTGACCAGGTGAAAAATATCGTGCCAATAGCGTCAAAGCTAAGGCGGACAGCACCCAGACAGATGTCATTCTCGCCACTGGCAGAGAGAAACTGTTCATGCCAAAAACCATGGCTTGCAACTCGGAGAGGCAGAGGTGCGACAAGGTTAAGGTACAGACACCACCACGAAGAAAGCGACACGGAAGGCCGGATGGTGCTCCCCGACTGGTCACCTCATCAGCCACACGAGGGCCCACGCCGGCAAAGTAGGCGTTCAGCGCATCATAAATAGTGTCCGGGGCTGCACGACCCGGCGTGTGACCACCAACGATGAGAATGGATCGCCAGAGAGATGACGCACCACCCTCTGCTATTTGACGCTGGGCGTCGTCACGCGTGTTGCGTCGCAGCACCTCGCAGCACCAGCACGCGTCGCAGCACGCGTCTCAGCACCAAGAGCGCAGCGCGACTGGGCTCCCTGTTGGTGTCAGAGCGATGACCGTGCTGCGCCAGACCTCAGTGGCAGCGCTGCATCAGGTCACGAGTAGCGCCTGTGACCACAGGGGCAGCGGCCTTGCGGAGGTGAGTCAGGCTGTGACCACAGGGCAGCGGCCTTGCGGAGGTGAGTCAGGCTGTGACCACAGGGCAGCGGCCTTGCGGAGGCGAGTCAGGCTGTGACCACAGGGCAGCGGCCTTGCGGAGGCGAGTCAGGCTGAACGGCGCATGCGCGTCGACAACTCCGGTAAAAGTGTGTGCAGAGAACTGCTTCTTTTCAGATACTGTTGCAGGTAAGACCACCATGAACCAGTTAGCACTCAGAAGGTCGGAGTGAAAATAGGCCAAGACAGGGCGACGCAAAGCAGGAGAACGGGCAGTGATAGGCGGCGGAAGCAACGTACATGCAGATATAAAGCGTTTAAAAGGTCTGTGAATTCTGAAATATAAAACCGGGTGTCATGGCGTGTGACCAGATCGAACCACTGACAGCAAAATTGTAAATTCAAGAACCGGAGGAAAAGTGCGGTCGATACCGTCCGGACGCAAGAAAAGCTCGGATGAAACTTCGCACAGCATGTATTTACAACTATTACAGCTGAATTTCAAGAGTTCACTGTTAAGATCACCGCAACTCGCGGCATTCACAATGGGGTATTCAGTTCATGGACGCTGGAACTGCGTCTCGGCGCACCAAAATGTATTGACGGCAAAACATGTGCATGTTAATTACTGCAAAACGAAACAAACTCTCACCGCTCGCGTCATCTGTCATCATTGTTTTCCGCCCTTCTTCTAATACCGCCAAGCAGATGCCTCTCGCTGATAATGTTTTTTTTTTGCTGGCCGTTTAAGTAAACAAACACCGTAGGCATGCCGCTGCACTTTCCAAGGAAACTACTCCAAGCTGATATGCTTTTGAACAAAAAGCCACGCTTACCTGCTTCGGTTCAAACGCTTGGCAAACGAAGCCACGGGCTGCCTCGTGTCAATATCATGCGTAGCACAGGCTTGGGCAGTGCTGCTGGCTGAGTAGGCTTTCCGGTGATTCCCAGTCGAGTTTTTCGCTTACAAGTCCAGCGCTCTACCATTGAACTAACCGGGAAGGGTTTCGAGCAATTCCAAGGAGAGATCTTGTGTTGTGACACGCATATGACTGAAAACCAAGCATCATCCAGTCCTGCTCCGGACTCCTGAGAACGGTCGGTTAGTTAGCTGGCCGGGACGTGTTTGCATCCTAACGCGTCAGACGAGGAGAGCTGCGCGGCTAATTAAGGCATGCGGCATAATTGGCGCTCTGGCGCTCAATAACCTCATATCCACGCTCAGCCTCCTCGACTGCTTCGGGTGGCATCGACAGCATCATGCTGTCGAGCATCCGCTATTGCTCTGACCGAAAAGGACGTTTCAAACGTAGAACCTGTGCAGTGTGATGCACCCGCTGTACCTAAACCAACACGGTTCAGTAGAAAGCAAGCGATATCGCTAGCGATTGCACTAATAGATTCTTTCGCCATCCGTTGACGTTGTGCAAATGCGCAACTGGAACCCCTGTACACTGCTGCACATCACATGAACATGCGATTTCCAAAATATGGCTTCATAACAACATTACACCATGTTTGTTTTCTCCTTCGCTATGGTGATGAGTTGATCATCAACGCGAACCGGCGCGGAGGGAGGGGGCTTATAATGCAGCTGACTCGTTCCAAAGAGCTAGTATCGCCCGTGCATATAATTTTGATGCATTCTTCTCCCTCGATGTGCGTGAACCACTTGCGCAGTTACTGTAGACCTTCCGTCACTACTATCACAAGTCTGTCTAGATTACGTGGGTATCCGTTGCAAGTAAATGCCAGTCATCCGAGTACGGTGCGCACTCGGAATGTGTGCGTCCGAGTACATCAGTACGTACCGGGTACATCGGTACATGCCGATTGCATAACTTATCTCCGTGATAAATCCTTTACCCGCTCCGAACTTTTCGTATTTCGTGTCTGCAGTTTTGCAGATCTCATTTCTCTTCGCTTGGCATCCTGTTGTTGAGCAGTGCGCAGTGCGACGATCCGCTTCAGCTTTCAGCTCGTCTTTAATGATCAAAATATCTGGTCAAAACGAATAGAATCTGCGACGCCGTCACGTGATCGATAGCAAGGCTGCCCACCACCACGTTGCAATTTTGATCCACCTGCAGATTGCCCGGAGCGCTTTCCCCTTTGGAGTCTTGGCCTGGACAGGTGAAGTGAGGTGGCGGTGGGTCCGTCGCGTGTCCACGCCGCGCGGTGGAAGATATTGGCAGGCATCATTACCACTTTGCTGAGCGTCGATACGGTTTCGGCAATTGGCGCGTGATCAGTGTTACATGGCTTCATAGGAGGCTCGACGTCTACCACTTCGGGAATGAAGAATGTGTATCAAAGCACGCGACTTGAAGCCTCCGGCCGGTGGCCGCGCAGTGGGTGACGGGCTGAATGTTTGAAGGAAGTCATGTTGTTTTGATGGATGTCGCTGTCGGATGATTGCCGCTATCGGCTTGTTCGGCTGGTGTCGGTCGTCAAAGTTTCGCAACAGACTCATTGAATGTTAATGTCGTCGTTGGGTCCGGCCAATCTCAAGGGTTTCTCAGAACGTAGACGGGTAGTTAATTATTTACGTTTAGGGTGGATAAAATATGCCTAGCTTACTGTCGTTTACCTTTAACGTCATGAAAGAATATCACAAATAGGTGAAACGTGTAATACTTGATTTCCACGCTGAACAATGCCAAAACGCTCAGAGAACACCGCAAACCTGAACCGGATCCTAAGAAGAGTTATTAATCTTCCACAAAGCGTACGATATGCAGCAGAAAACAGGATGGTTACGTAAACGCAGTACAAGCGGTTAGTTTCAGAAGCGTGAACAGGTCAGCTGCACGAAGCTCAACATGACGTCTTTTTCCATCTTCCTCCCCTGTTCACTTGGGAAAGACAAATAATAGCCTTTGTTAAAATTACGACTATTTGTACTCCCATGTGTATTAGTCTATACATATGTAACTACCCAGGCTCCCAAATCCTGTGGTCAAACTCACCTTGCGGGGGAGGGGGGATAGGCGTTGGGGTGGGGAGGGCTAGGGACTCACTTAAAAAAATACGACTTGGAGCTGGCGGATAGGTTGGTAAAATAAGCCTGTCAAATGTAGAACAAAAATGCTGTAGTCTGCTTTCCCGTCAGGTTGTATGAACGTAATGGGAACACCTTGGACATGACGGCAAAAGCGGAACGGCAGCTTGCACATCCAAATAAGACGTGTTGCCATTCAACGACGTATGAACAAATAACCGTCCGTCCTGGACAGCTTCACCATCCTGGACGGCACTTTTGCGCGCGGTTAGCCGCCGAGGAGCCTCTGACGGCGGAGAGCCTGACGCACGGACAGCATGCTCAAGACCACGCCTCGACCAGCAGATCCTGGAAAACCCCTCGTCTGCCGCCGGATCGAACCGCTCCGGAGTTCTCAGCACCAACGCTAGGAAGGTAGTGGGCAGATCTTGTACGCCGGGGTAAGAGCTGTCTCCCCATGCTGATGAACCACGGCAGGTCGCGGGCGGACGGCAACCAGACTGCCACAAGCGTCACGTCCAGCGGCGAGGTTGCATCGGGAGACGGCGAATGTTCCATCGATTGTGGTGGCCGCTGGAGCTGTGAACGGCCTCATCGTTGAATCGGACTCTAGTTTCGCGGCCAAAAACACCGGCGGCGACTATCACGATGAGGTGGACCTATTCCTCCGCTGGCTGATGAGGCAGCTTCCGCTGTCGGTGGATGAGCCGTCGGTGCTGTTGCTGGATAGCGCACTGCACCATAAAACACGGATGGTGTAGAGCCGCGGGTCCGCGTCTGACACCAGGAAAGCTGGCTGTATCAAACGGCTGGCCCAGGGAGAGATCCCGTCACAACGGCCGCCACGCGGCCTGAGCTGCTGCGTATCTGTGAGCAGAACAGGCCAGAGCCGCAGGGTACGCAGGGTAGGCGTGGTAGGCAGTGGGCTTTATAAACGGCAGGCACTTCATGAATTCAGTAAACCCGTGTACTGCCAATTTACCATGTTTCGAGCTGTACAGGGTCAGGAATTTCCACCAAAACTTGGATTAGTACCAGGCCAATCTCCAAATATGCCTGCCCACACGTATTGGACGCACGTGAAATCAAGTAAATCTGGCGCAACCCCCAACTAGCCTCTGACATGCTCCGCATATAGATTAACCCCAAAAACCTTGCGCCAACAAATGAAATATTTAAATACCAAGTTATCCAAGAACAGGTTGTATCACAAATCTATACATTACATTACAAATTTCTGACTACTAGACAGCAATGACTGGTGAATGCCAACTAGCCCCACACGTGGCTGCAGCTGTGTTTCTTACGTACGAGGGGGACGAAACCGCCCAATAATCAACAAATTTGTATATCTACAATCCTACCTTTCTTTCATCATGACCTTGTCACCAATGCTATTTGACATAAGTGAGTGACATTGGGCTCCGGTCCAACACAGGTCAGTGTGAGGAAAACTTACCTTTGTGGGTAGAAAGCACACAATGAAATCTGAAACCGAAACCGTTTTCCGAGAAAAATAAAAGGATGTCCACCGTAGCAACATTGTGGTTTTGGACTGGCTAGCCTCCTAATCATACTTGATGTGAAAAACTTTCGCACTTTACACGAAAAGCCGTTCTCCCGGCTTGTCAGGCGCTGGGCGAGGACAATGTTTAATCCGGCGAGAACAATGTTTAATAATGAATGGTAACGGATAAAGGCAAACGTGAGCTTCCACTTGACAGTGTCCTTTTTAACGTGAATACCGCGTTCTATAATATCATCAAGTGCAGTGACGTGAACATTGTTTTAACGTTGTCGATTATCAGTCCACTCTCCCGTAAAGAAGTGCTGACATGCTCTTTACGTGGGGGTTGTCGATATAACTACGTTAAGAATGGAAGGGGCCGGGGCTTGATGCATCGTAACCAAAGCGTAACAAGGGAGAGGAGTGGTGGCTAGTGTAACGCTACGCTTAGGTTTAGTTGCGAATCATGCTTAAGGGCAGTATGCCATCTCTTTTGAGACATTCACTCGTTGTTTGATCCGACGCGTCCCAATTTGATCCGAAATACCAGCTTTCTCTAAATCCGCCTGAATAGCTCATAATGTCGATTTCAAGTAGCCGACCCTCCGGCAGAAATCTAATTGGAAGCCATGCCCACCACCATTAAAGTTATGCATATAATTTGTTTACCTTTTTAAATGTGAGTATTATCTTATGTTTGCAAACACTAATTTGTAAACATGCTACATAATAACTGTTACGAGAACTGTACGTTCTTTTTAGAGAGAAATGTCTGCGAGCATGAGGCTTTTATCCCGCCAGTTAAACGAAATGCTTTGGAATGGCCTTGATTTCTCTCGTATGGCGTTTGGCAGAGTGTCTCTTTTCGAAACGTTCTTTGATTTTGAGAAACAAAGCGTCACATGGTGTATAGTGACGCATTGGTTCAAACTTCAACCAATGCGGGTCTTCGTAATTATCCTTTGCTGGGGCGCCGGTGGTGTAGGGGTTAACGCGTCTGCGTTAACCACTGCGCGTCTGGAAAACCAAGCAAACGGGGATCGATTCCCCGCATTGGCCGCCCTTCCCAACCACGGTGAGAGGCAGGCGACGCATTGTAACTCCAGCAGCTGGATGCGTCGTAAAGCCCCAATGACAACTAAAGCCACTGCTCCGTGCCGCTCGCTGTGCCAATCACAAACGATGATTTGTGCTGACGTCATTGATGCCAGTAGATGGGACACTTTTAAGCCCACAGGCCCGCAATGTGCAGGATAACACAGTCCAAAAGGGGCAACTCCAACCCGTACCACCTGACAACAACCACCGGCAGATTCTGCCGCCGTCATGACGACGGCGGTTGTCATGACAATGGCGGCCGCGACAACTGCAGTTGTCGAGGATTCGGGATATATTCTGGGGCTACCAACAAAGAATTGTTCTGTTGTTACAAAGCGTTGACAGCGTAACAGTTTGGACGAAAAATAAAACTTCTGTCATTTTATCATGATGGTGCGGCAGTGGCATTACCCGAAGCTATCATTAGGCTTGAATGGTTCTGAGATTTCACTGGAGTATGTTTTTGGAACGTGTCCCAAATGTGGAGCACATCTTTTAAAATGATGTGCCACCTTTGGATATATTCAGGTAAGGATGAGATGTGATGAAAAAAGCTGACTTGCAGCTATTAATATACTTTTAAGTGCAAAGAACTGCTATGGCCAGGAAAACTTCACTATTGGCTAGATATGCTTTTCAAAACGTGATCGTTTCATTGCGCCATGGAAGGTTTGCACGACATCAGAATGATTGTCAAACTGGCCGTGCGAGATTGTCACCATAGCGGATGGGCTGACTCACTTGTAGTTGTCCATCTTGTCGAGAGGTGTCATGCTGATCGGTGCGTTGTTTGCAGAACCTAAATACCGTCATGGCACGCGTTTTGTTTCTTTCTCATGGTGTTTTTGCACATTGGTGCGTAATTTCATGTTGTTTTGTTATTTGATTCCCGATCTTCTTTCCCGTGCAACTCGTTCCACTGTCCAATTTATTGCAAGATATAGCACAACCCGTAATTCGTATTCGAAAGTTGCACTGAACGAATTACATCGCTTGAGTGCCAACTGAAGTCCTTTGATGCTAGACAACGTGCTGACGTACGCCAGTGACGAATAACCAAATGATATGCTTTTTCTTGGCCTTGAGCATTACATGACTAATGAGAAGACAGTGACGACATTCGCGCGACGTTTCTATGGCGTCATACATGGCTAGGTGAGGTTAAAATAGTCTGCACGAAATGGTCTGCACAAGTTCGAGGACTGTAATAAATCAGTCATGCCTAAAATCAAAGGGTTTTTTAGGCCTTGCAAAGGGCAGGGCTTTAACTGCATTAAATTATCTGCAAATTGGCTATCTCAGTTAAAAAAATAACAGACAAATGTGAAATACTACCTGAAAGCCTTCTTATGTTGAACTTAAGCTTTTGCTTAGTGTGTACATATTTCATTAAATATTTTTGGTTAATATTTCACCTTGAAGCCGGGCTATGATAGGTTATTCAGTTGACGAGTAATACACCCGTCTTTACTTCGCATCTCTAGCTCACCTGGGGACCCCACGGACAATGCCTTTTTGGGACGTTGCGCTTAACACAACATAACCGGGGAGAGAGGGTTTCTCCGAGCATAACCGGCGCTTAACAAGAGGAAGCAGGGTGGTGGAGGGGTGTCCAAAAATGTGTATTACAACTTATGAACGGCTGCTTGTCGTCTACTTCGCTTTCCCGTTCGTTTTCGCCATCGTTTCTTTTCCTATTCCTTAGTCATAGCCGCGCCTAATTTGGAAGAGCTATTCTATCATCCCTACGAGTACAATGTGGTGGTCGGTCTCTGCCCATGGCCCTACGTAGCTGAAGGATGACCAGAATCTCCTCTGTTGTCTGCTCTCGCGTAGCGTCGCGTTAGACGCGTTTTGGTCGTTGGACTTACTTTCCGACAGTCACTGTAAATGCGTCCAAAGAATACGATTCTTTTCTTAAAGGCATATGCCCTTCTAAGTATTCATGTGGCGTGTACATTTTTATTGTCGAACCGTCTACGGCCAAAGCGTAATGAATGCTGACGTGTACGCCAAACACACACACACACCACACACACACACACACACACACACACACACACACACACACACACACACACACACACACACACACACACACACACACACACACACACACACACACACACACACACACACACACACACACACACACACACACACACACACATACACACACACACACACACACACACACACACACACACACACACACACACACACACACACACACACACACACACACACACACACACACACACACACACATACACACAAGGGCTGAAGCACTCGTACGCTGGTGACCGCGTGCTCAAACAACCACACGATAGCGGATGGCCAGCATCGTCTGACCGCGACACAGGCGTTGATTTTACGCACCCGTCGTAATCTCGGCGCTGAACGTGTGCACCCCATGGCGTGGTACACGGCCGACCCAATGCCCGTACAACGCAGACATGTAGAGGTTACACGTACCATACAACGAAGCACGATGACGTAAACGACCCAAGAGCGACAAACGCCCCACACGACATGGATGCAAACTTATGCTTATTAACGCTATCTTAACACAAACGCGTGCCTCTCACAGGAGCAGCGCAGGCGACATCCCAAGCAGCACGAACGCAGTGCAGTGTAGCGCGATACGAGCACAGCGCTATGCCGCAAGCGACATAAATTTGGGACAAGCCGCGCGAGGCAGCGCGGCGCTGGGCACACCGAGCTCCGGGCGCGTGCGACACAAAGCCCACAGATACACCGATCGCAACAGGTTAACAGGTACGAAACAGGGCAGCACGTCACGTCTCGACACACGTAAACACCGACGCACGCCGACGCACAGAGGACGCTGCTGAGGCGCGGTCCGCCGGAGCGCGATACCAGGGAGGCTGTCCACCGGAGCACGATACCAGGGAGGCTGTCCACCGGAGCACGATACCAGGGAGGCTGTCCGCCGGAGCACGATACCAGGGAGGCTGTTGCCGGAGCATGATACTAGGGAGGCTGTCCACTGGACATGGCACGTCACCAGGGAGGCTGTCCGTTGGGTATGGCACCACACCAGGGAGGCTGTCCGCTGGGCATGGCACGTCACCAGGGAGGCTGTCCGCTGGGCATAGCACGACGTCAGCCGCGAAGCCAGGTCCCGACGGCGAACGCGAAAACACTGATGAAGGTCGGCATGGCCGCTCGGCTCCCGGTTCCGGGTCACCGCCCTTGCGACTGCCTCGCCGACCACCTCGTCCCTGAGAAATCGCGCTCGTCTTCGAATTCTGACGTCCGTGACCTCGGTCTGATCTTGACCGGAGCGACGTCACTGTCTTGTCGCCTTGACCCGGCCGTGCACTGCGCTGTTGGTCTGCGATCCCCGGTCCACCCACGCCAGAGTCTGCACTGCTCCCTCGTGACCGCTGCTCAGCCCCGCCGTCACGGCCGTGACCTCTGTTCGACCTTGCCGAGGGGCGCGCCGAGCCGTCCGTGACCTCCGCTGGACCGCGCAGCTCCCACAGCCACGCCGAAGACGTGCCGCGTCTGCAAAATGGGAGGGCAGCCGGTCAGCGGCGGCGCTGCGACGTCAGGCGCACAAGGGCTGCATTCACAACACGGAAATGATCGGCGTCCGGACTGGTACGGATGAGCGGCGGACCAGGGCCAGGCCTTTGGCTGTTGTTGAGGTTTCATATTGAAAAGCACGTCAAATGCACAGTTATTTGTGTTTTCGGATATTTTACTGCAGGTATTTCATATTTATGTTGCTATATTTATGTCAAATATTTTACTGTTGATATGACGGCAACGTGCTTTTATCGAAACAATACCAGAAGACTTTTGCCATTCCTTCGATAAAGGAGTGTTGGCATGTATATTTCTGCCGAGGAATAAGCCTAGTACTACTGTCTTATCTACGTGAATAACGCTCCTCGCTAATGCACTGAACAACTTACGTAACCGAAAACCTTTTTACGAGAACATGTTTTATGTGGCTAGCAGGTCCAAATGACCTTGCTTTCTACCGTTTGTTACGCATTTCTCTCACGAAAATCACCTCTATTGCCTCATGCTTCCTAAATCATATCCTAGAATTTTAACCACCGAGAACTTTTTACGGAAGTCTTCTAAGCAAATAGCTTTTTGTAGCTAGGAAGACCACGTAAGGTTGTTTGATTTTTCGTACGCTTCGCAGAGCGCCGCGGCCTTGAATGTTAGTCCAGTTTTATAGCTTTATACTGACGACTTGGAGGGTCGTGTGATATATTTTTAGGGACTTTTGAACCCAGGGAACGCAAAATTTAAAGGTCAAACGCGATCCTGAATCACCAAATTTACTTCATTAATCGATATAGGCCGATTGCCGTCGTTTCGCACGCATGGTAAGGACACGACTCACAGCAGCTGAATGTGCTGTAAACAACAATAGTTTGAACACGCGCTATATGCACAATGCATGTATTATAGGAGGCTATGGTTTATATACAGAAATGCACTATCGGATATGCGTCCGTTTAGAAATTCGTCGCTGCAAAACGGAACTCTGTGAATGGCACGACACTCTTCCAGGACGCGATATCTCAGCTCACAAATCATCCTACTGCGACGACCGCCGTCTTGAATTCTGAGAAATCCTCCAGGTTGCAAAAATAGCAAACCTATTTGGATTTCCTCATGATAGAAAAACACCTTTCCGTGAAAAATTTGGCGGTAGTCAACATCGCAAGGCCAACAGTTTTGCCACTTGACTATAAAGTAAATTGCAAAAATATCGGGCCACCTGAAAATGTTGCCGGTCCACAACCCCACGTCGGCCATGATCAGCGCTCGTGAGCCGCGGTTCGCGGGCGCTGATCCCGCCAGCAGAAGGGACCTCACGGGCGGCCGGCGATCACGGAGGCACGCCACAGCACAGCGAGCCGGCCGGCCGTCAGCACCGCTTCCCAGTGAGCACCCTAGCCCGCGGCGGCGGCCATTCACCGCTGCTATAGTCACAAGGACCAGACCTCGATAAGGCCACACAGTGATGGCATGGCTCCCGGCCATAACTCTTATCACCGGAACACGCGCCGACCGCGTGTGGCGTAGTTTCCAGCCGGCTGCATTCATCATCATTTAATTTGAGTGCATGCACGGAACGTTCAAGAAGGATTTCATTCATGATTTATGCGGCATTATCTGTAATGAGTTTCTGATCGCTAGGCTAGGGCATTAAATCACGGCAGCCGAATCACTGAGGGGCTATGTAGATCATGTTTGGGGTTAATCAAGCATAGTCGACAGAGGCAGCGCCACATCCGATAACAATTCTGAACCCGGGTGTGTCGGCGTGAAAGGTGAGACGCATGTTGCCAGCGTCAGATATCGGCACGCGGTGCCACGGCCATGCTTCTGTGATGTCCCTGCCACAACACAAATCACGTGTCTCCGCCCCATCGACCCGAAGTCTAAAGACCACGCCTGCGTCGCAACTTCTGAAAGCCCGTAACTCAAACTTAAACAAACCTCCATCTACCGCACCGCCCCTGGTCAACTTTTACCATTCTACGAAAAAAACCGCATCGGAGTTAAATTCGTGGACCGGCTTCAGCATCAGCTCTCTGATCACGTTACAAAGAGAAGCGCGCAACGCATCCGGCACCCTGGCCGGGCCAACGAGCGCGAGCGCGACGAGAAAAGTTGACAAGGTCCAGACAAAACGTAAGCAGTGTCGGCGAGCCGCCCAAGGAGCAATAATATCCCCGTCTCATCCGGCGACCCGGCAACGGCCCTCGAAGTGACGGCCAATTCCAGAAAGCGCGGGGTTGCCAAGAATTATGAACCATTCGGGGTTGATTGGATTCGTCTTCATCAAATTTGGATTTCATGCAGCATGATGCCACGAAATCCAAGAATAGCCGCACCAAATGTGGCGTCCCGCTTGCAGCTCCGTGTAGTCCCTTCAAGGGCGACGGTTGCTTGGAATGTGGTTGACTTGGTATATGAACAGTCGAACATTCACCACCGTTGACTTGGTTGGTATATGACAAGCTGACATTTACTTGACATTATTTGCCGACATTTACCCCACGTCTCAGCTGCGAAAGCTGATGGCAGTAGGGGAAGCCTGAGCCCACCTGCAGAAGCTAGAGATGCAGTGATACGGTGAAGGAGCAGTGGCGCAGTCGAACATTCACCACCGTTCCGTCTGCACTTTCTCCGGGTCAAACTCAGAGGTCAGGGACGCCTCGGTCGTCTGCAGCGTCTGTAACGGAATCTAGATGTCAGCCACCTTATATTAAAATGGATTTGGGGTCGAGCTTTGATTCAGTTATGGATTCAGCAGTCGTCACTCTATATATATACATATTATTCAAAATTTTTCTAACGATGGGGTGTTTTTATCGAACGTTCTGTTTCCCTGCCACCTCTATTAATCGTCTAGAAAGACTACATAGTCGGAACACTTTAGCCTGCTAAGCTGCACTGCTATAATTTGTGGTAACACAGGTAGGTCACAAGATGGTAAGCACAGAAGAGTCAAGATTTTTCGCTCATAAACTCAAAGCGGAGCGCAGGAATATCTCGTCTGCGCCTCGTGTCGCGCTGCAGCGTGACAGCAGTACACCCGGTTCACGATCTTTCATCAGGCCCATCAAACGCTTCTGCGTGGCTGTCCGAAACGACCACTGTCCACCACGATGACAACATTATTAAATATTGCGGGTGGTCCATACATCTGAGCGGGTTTGGTGACAGACTTTCCTGTCGGCGTGCAGCCGTGAAGCAGCCAGCCCGTGCTGATTCATGTGCTGCTGCTGTCGTCGTGCCTGCACTGTCTCAGACGAACATTACATCGCGCGGAGACATGCAGCACCACACCCCACCGCGCTGCACTGCAGCAATCGCGGGAGGTGAGTCGTGCTGCAGCAGCAATCGCGGAAGGTGAGCCGCGCTGAAGCAGCGATCGCGTAAGGTGAACCGCGCTGCCGCGGCCCGCGGCCAGCTCGGGCGTCGTGTTAAGTGAGCATTGGCTTGCGTGTCGAGCTGTTATTCGCGAGGTCTCGCGTGCAGACAGCGCTGGAGACAACGGCGACCATCCAGCACCGATACATCACCACCCACAATGTGAAAGCCGGCACTATCGCACAAAGACGTGGTAGACGTACAGACCGGTATATGTAAGATCGGGAATCACTAGTGCACGCGAAAACCACACTTGGAAGCATTGATCAACAGGTCACCGTTGCACAAAGGTCTCGCTAGTCTGAACACACCTCTTTGGCTCGGCGCTCCGGCACTACAGTGGTGTATGCTACATGTCTCGAGGAAACTGGAGGCACGAGGTTCGATTTGCCGCGGTACCCGCCCATCCTGCCAGGATGAGAGGCAAGGAACGGTATATTATAGCTTTAGCGGCAGCGGCTTATCCAATGAATCCACCGATCTGGCTTGGAGTCCTTGTAGAATACGAAATATGCTATTCTCCATGAAACAGGCAAAGTGATCCAAAAAGATAGTGATAAAACTAGCAGAGCAATTGCGGCGAGTGCATCAAGTGCAAAACAGAGATAAAGAAAGGGAAATGCGACCACGAATGCAAAGCCGGTGGTCACGTTTTACCCCTAACCATACGAGGGGTCCCAGATGCTGGGAACACTTTTCCGGAGAACTTTTAAGTCGCTGTGAGCACGGCACTAAATTTGGGTAGCTAAGATAGCATGATTTTGTCATATGTGAAGCACGGAAACTTCCGACCTTGTCGGTTCATGATTGATGACCTCCTTCCCGAGGTCATGTTGGTGACGTTTGCTCAGACGTCACCATAACTCTCGCTTATATATATATATATATATATATATATATATATATATATAACACCATAACATAACACCTTATAACACCATAACATAACATCTCATAGCACCATAACTCTCTCTATATATGTGACATTATAACACCTTATATATATATATATATATATATATATATATATATATATATATACAGCACCATAACTCTCATAACTCTCGCTTATTTCTCTCAGGAAATGCACTCCAAGAAGGTTGTCTTAATTTTTTTACTTGATCCCTTTGCAGTGAATTACTATCGTTCTGGCTGTTCTTGCAAGGTCAGTTCATTCTTGGTCATGTTGGGTCAAAACTTGGCCTTGATGACTGGCAGATCACACGATACGAGCCACCATGGTACATGTCCCATAATTCTGGATGGTCGCTGACGCTATTTCCCTGTTGATGTAACTTGTCCACTTGCTGATGAGGTCGGGGTGCCAATGCAATAATACCCTCCACTCCCTTGACCTGATACATATCACGGGTCACACCTGTCGATGTCCACTAGTCCTCACCTGGTAGAGTTCACATACGCCCGTTTCCGTGGCGTGGTTTCTCGAATCAGTAGTGGCCACCGCATAAGGTCGCATATTCCACGGACCCGAATCGAGGCTTGGGAGAGGCGCTTCCGCTTGGGTGTGCCTTCTATGTGTCACGGCTTACCACCCGGATGCCAGCCATTGGGTGTATTAAACCCGTGCGTTACAGCCAAGGTAACACACATGGCTTCTCGCAGCTGTAGCTGGCACGGTCTGTCAGACGGCAAGGGTGTAGATACCCTGTCGTCATATAATCTGACAGCTATCGAGTGAAGAATTCTGCGATCGACTAAAAGTCGCATTTTCTTACGGCTGGACACAAAAACAAATGCTGAATTGTTCGTGATCAAGGAACTGGGACAGAAGCAATGCATTCAAGCCGAAGCGACAAACACTGGCACGTAGTTGCCTTGTGAATGTGTGTTTGTCTCAGTGTGAATAGGTGATTGCAATGAGTGTCTGTTACATTTGTGTCTGTTGCCTCAAGTTCACGATATTTTTGGCTCTAGGTCTAAAGAAATAGTGGTGCAACAAATAATAAGGAATCGACATTATTGGATGACTGTCCACGAAGATGGGTGTCGGATAACCCTATCTCGCCCCATTGTGTTGAAGAGCACTCCTGTGACTCGACGAGTCAAGCAATAATTGAATCGGTCAATATCACGGCTTTCTTAAATCGAAGGTTACACCCGGGTGCCTGCAGTTGCCTGGTGCAGCAGGACTCAAATGGAAAATCAGCAGGCAGCAGGCCAGAGAGAACCAATATAGCACCAGGAGGCCGAAAGATACCTCTAAATTTAACTTTAAGGGAGGCCAACAGGCAACATTGAAAAAATGATTTTAGAACAGTGCGCTGCAAGCCCACTATGAGTCGTCATAAACGGGAACTTATTTCTGCATGTTCTTGGGTCCGTACCTATTTATTGATTGGTGTCTAAAGGGAGTTTTCTTTTGTTTTAAATCTTATAGACACTACCATGGCCAGATATATGTAGATCACGTAAGCCGTGATTTCGTAACACGACTAGCAGATGGCCGAGAAAATGTGTTAGCTCCGCAGGTGAAATCATGTGAGTAAAAGGGCAACCCAACATCATTAGCTCATTGATACACCAGCACTATAACTTATGGTGTTTGCAGGTCATGTTACCTTGCAGTGCGAATTGTCAATGGGGTTTAGATTCGGTCGTAAAAGTGCCCCTCTCCCCCAGCGCTTATCAAGGTATCCGCATCCCGTCGCAAACCATATTTGCCCCCTGCTCAGTAGTGACTTCGGACCACCAAGAACGACAAACCGACAGGCACGGCTTTATATAAGCCAACCGTCTGTTGTGGTTACACCTCGTGATCCTTGAGCATCAGTCCAGTAATGGTCAGTCATTTCACCAAATAGGTCCAGATCCCTCCTGATCCGCCCTCACGCGAAACAATCGGTAAATAAGGGCCGCGCTGCCGGGCTCTTCGGTCCATTCCCCTAATGATGAGCGCTAATGATATGATGCGATGCGTCTCGTGAAAAAGCAGAGTATGCCCACTACCTGCAGGAGCGTAGAGTGTGTCCTCATGTGTCCTCATGTGTCCTCATGCGTCTTCTTTTACATGTCATGCGGTGGAGTATGCGGTACTGACACAGACTACAAAACCCTGTACCGAGCAGCGCCCCTGCCCAGCCCACCGCTGCGTCCCGTGGGACGGGAGCGAGCCGAGCGCCGGACAGCCGAGCCGATCGGCGTCCCATCGCCCGCGGCTCCGGCCTCTGATGACCGCTGCGTGACCTGTCAGCAGCATTAGTGCACCCCCGGTGACTGGCGGGCCGTGTCCCCGCCCTCATTGACCAACATGTATTCATGGCAGGGCGAGGCGATCGTTTGACCCCGCGGTGACGGGGGGGGGGGGCGGCTCTGCCTGCCGGTGGCAGGGACGAGCCGCTCTCGGCCGGCGACGGGGCGCGTCACGTTGCTGCCGGGCCTCGTGGGGACGACCGGCAATGCCATACAGGACAGCCCAGCGGGTGATGAGCTCGGAGACGCGAATTGTTGAGGGTGTCTAGGTGCATACGGAAATGGTAAATAATCTGTCCAGCTGCAGCAACAAGACGACAAAAGTATGAGCTTACGCCAGCTAAGCACTCTAACCGCAGCGAACAGCCTGAAAAGCGCGTACGGAAAGAAACGTTTTAGTAATACAACGGGTTAGACAAAATCCCAGGGAACGTGTACCAATAGAAAACACCAACATAAATAGCACTTCAGTCACACAGCATGTTATGGACGCGGCATTCATATTCAGCTATACCTTGAACTAAGCCAACGGCGTTATCAGCATATGAGTTATGCATGCTCCAAATGTTCCTGTTCCTGTTCCAGTTCCCACGGATCTAATCTGACGCAAACCCACTCCACGGCGCTAAATCCAGCCACAGCCCAGCACAGCTGCAACCAGTCATCGTATTCCTGCCGCCGTACACCACATCGAGGCGTTCCAGAATCGAGCCACATCCACGTCCACATCCACGCCGAACCACCCGAACTGGCCTCGGCGCGGCCAGCTCAGGCGAGTCCCTCGCTGAAGCGCGAGACAGCGCCGGCCGACGGTATTTCATTTGCGGCGGCACGCACGCGGCGCCGTCGTCTCCGCCGCCGGCCAGCACGCGCCGATGTTTGCGCGCCAGCGACAGACCAAACGTGCCGGCGGCCGGGTGCTTTGTGCCGCGCACACAGCCAACACGCCTCCCAACAATAAGGCGGTTCCGCGTGGGCAGGCGATGGTCGGCCGGCCGGCTCCAGCCGGACGGCGCTGCGACGGCGCCGCTCGTCGCTCCGCCCGTCACATGGCGGCAGGGTGGAACGTTGCCCAGCGGAGCGGAGAAGAAAGGGGGTGGATGGAGTGGAGGGCAGGGCATGGGACAGCGGAGAGCAGGGCATGGTACGGCGAGCAGGGCATGGTACAGCAGAGCGGCACAGAGTACTGCAGATCAGAAGAGCACAGATGACACCCATAGGAATATACCGGAGCAGGGTACGACGCGGGAGCGCAGCCGGGCCTTCGTAAAGGGGGGGGGGGGGGGGGCACAAAGATCAGAGCGTCATGGAGCCGACTGTTCAATAGTGGTGATCTCTGACCTAAATGTGGGGGGGACGCAGTCTCAAGGGTTTCCGATCTGTGCAAGAGGCCCTCAAACTATATTTGAGATCACGGCCCTGCGGACGGATGTCCGTAGTGTGACCTACAACCAGCCTTTCGGACCCTTCAGCCTTCCAACCGGGCCCTTGGTCTTTATTCTTGAGAGACCCTTCGAGCCCCTCAAACTCGGTTTTTAGCGACTAGAGGACACTTACTGACATATGATTCCTGTCAGGCACTGTGGACCACTGACCGACATGCCCATTGTTTCGGGGGACCCACCAATGCAAATCGCGGGCCCGACCTCACTTGTGCTTAGGAAATGGATCCACGGGCTCAGACCGACACGGAGCCGAGTGTTCGGGGTTGGTGGTCACTGGCCGAAAAAGAGGCTCGCGCTATCCCAGGGGTACCCAACCGATGCAAGAGGGCCTTCGACTTACATCTGAGGTCACGGTCCTACGAGCGGGGCCGTCCTTAAAGTGACCTACGGCCAGGCCTTTGGGCCCTTTGGACTCTTCAGCTTTCCAATCGGACCTTTGATCTTTGGTCCTTGGACCCCTGCGGCCCCTGCTTGTGCCTCCTCAAACAATGCTCGTGGCCGACTCGGGGGTCAATTACCAACGCATGACCGACTTGTTAAGAACCATGTGCCCCTGGCCGACACAGGAGTCCGATAATTCGTTTCAGGGACCCAGATCAACGCAAATCGTGGGCCTTGGCCTTCCTCCTGCTTGAGAATAGGCCCGCAGGGCTCAGGCGGACAGGGAGCCAACTGTTCGGTAATGGTGGTCTCTGGCCGACATAGGCTCCCGCACTTGTCTCAAGGACCCTTATTCGGTGCCAAAGGCCATTGATATTTTAGGCGACGGCCATACGGGCTGGAATTCTTTACGTGACCTACAGCCAGCCCTCCGAATCCTGGTCCTCTCCAATCGGAGCTTGACTCGTCGGCCCCGAGGAGGAGAAGCGCCCTCTGTCCCCACCCTGCCTGCGCCACTGGCACAGCATAGTGTGCAGAGCAGAAAGTAGGACATACAGTGGGAAGGATAGGGGCACCAGGGGGCGGGAGGGGGGGGGGGGGGGGGGAGCGAGCAGATTGAGACCCAAGAGCGGCTACTCGCGAGGGCACAGCTTTCTGAGTGCCGATTTCGTCAGTTGAAACCAATTCAGCGGAGGAGGAATGCAATGCATCCGAAAATATCTCAGTGCAATGGGGCGCCTGGGAGACGCAGCGCATGGGCCAATCCAGTCGCATGTCGGAACGGCTTGAAACTGAAACACATCGGTCTATAGGGGTAACATTCATTCCCTGGATTCAGGGAACTTGAAAGACATGGATGATTTTGACTGAGCGTAAATCTAAGCTGAGTGCGATTGCAGCAGTTACGTATGATGTTCCACCAACAAATTTGCACAATCTTGTACAACCATGCTTCTCGGCGGAAAGTCGCTTGCGCCGTCTCAGCTTTGCTGTGCTTGACACTTGTCACACAAAAGCAGCTGACTTCGCATTTCGCACATTTTCACACCAGAAAATCACAGCACATTGATTTAACAAGGTTGTCCGCACCGCCCACGCCGTGTGTAACTTATTTCGTCCGCCCGACGGTCGGCCTGGGGCTGCCGGTATCTTGTGTCGGCCCTCCCGAGAGCAGTGGCCCAGCTTCATCTGTTATTCATATGCAGTGGCACTAGTAGCGGTGTGTTAAGTAGTTACCCAAGGATGTGCTCGAGAGGTCGGCAACGTTTCTCTCGGAAAATGAATGCGGTACCAGTGGGGAACGGATTCTTGGAGAGACCGCTGGCGTGTGTAGTGGGCACGTACGGTCTGTTCGGAACGCCTCAGGTCTCTCTCTCTCTCTCTCTCTCTCTCCTCTCTCTCGTCTTCATCCTCGTCATCTCCTCTGCTCGCTCTCACGGGACTTCTCTCTCTCTCTCTCTCTCTCTCTCTCTCTCTCTCTCTCTCTCTCTCCCTCTTTCTCTCCCCCTCGCCCACTCTCTTTCTCCCGCTCGCTCGTGTGCCTCTTAGTCTCTATTTCTGGTACTCTATCTACTCGCTGGTATCTTTCCGATCTTCGGCATTCTCCACCCTTCATTACTCTCCAGACTTTTTTACATTATGTTGTGGGTATCTATGTCACGGATTATCGCGAATCATTCCATGTTATTCACCGTTCTTTACTCATATACCTCCAGTAATTGCATTTTGTCTTTATCCCGTAGGGTCCATAACGGACTTATGCGTGGGGTATCCATTGCAGGAGAAAATGATAAAACCGAAAGAAAATCTGTCGGGAGTGATTCATTTCGATTCATGTGAAAAGCCTAGTCATGAATGTGGAAGAAAATGTTTTAGTTACTTATTCAATACCTTAAATATATTATTTTGAAACACTGGAATAGCAGCCGCGGTAGAGAGGCGAGAGAATGACACTACGACCTTACTACAGTTGGGATAAGAACGCGTGGCCTCGAAAATAAATCAGCCTGATGCAAATCATGCCAGTTGAAAAAGATGCCATATCACACCTATGCGAAGAAGGTCTACCCTTGTGAAAATTATGAGCATTCGAGTGATTTTTATTCCCAGTAACCACACAAGCTGATTCAGTAACAAACGGGGGTGTCCATTTTTGTAAATTATTGGGGACCGAGACAAAGACCCGACAACCTACCCCTCTCCCATCCATTTTTCTCACCGGATTTAGCCCACTTTATTTTGATTAAAGCAATATGTGCTTTTGATCTTTGTTGAAAAAAGTATTTGATTTAAGCAGCATAAAAGCCAAGCCATGCAGGGTTGGATCTAGGGAGCAGGCACTGGACGCACGCGTCTCTCCTGATCGGCACGTGAAGGCGCCCCTTTAGAGGCCACCTTAGCGCGCGGATGGCGCCCTTCTGTGGCGGTCATGGGAGGCGGCATGCATTTTGGTTGTTGGGGACGGGGAGGGATAGCCTTGAAGGACTTAAGTCGTCATCACATTCCAGAGCTTTTCACTTAAACCTCACAAACCATGGCGTGTCTTACGGCACTAGGTATGCTAAGTTTATTGCATCGTTTATCCGCTCAGCTGCTATGATTTGTATCCTGTGGTGAGAGCAGCCACGACTTCTTATGATGAGAGTGGTACGATACCCCACTACGCAGAAAGATCACAGAAAATAGCCTTTGGGTTATGATCATCTTTTACCCACGTTTTTTGTGTATTATTCCAGCCGAAACCATTGGAAGGCGGCAGGCCAACATTTGGAGCGCGGGGGGGGGGAAGAGGCCTAACTCGGCATTGTGGGGCCAGGGCCACAACAAAAGAATACAAATCGACACCCGTGGTAACAAAGCCATGAAATATGAATTCTTGTTATTGTTAGTGCACTCATGCTATACATTCGAAACACGGTTAAAGCGGTGCCCTGTCTGAGGAAACAATGCCGTTTGAACACACCTAAGCCAACGCTGAGCGAGCAACCAGCCCGCGTACAGCTGCTAACATTCGCCCTACCGTTTTCAGCACATTGAGAAGCAACGTCACAAGGGTAGTATTAACCTATGTGTCTTTGCTTTACGCCAGCGTTTGGCCATAACCCCGAGTTACAGCAAAGAACGTTGACTCCACACATCTGCCCTGTATGCGACACCGTGTCCATGCTCCAAACAACCACACGGAAATCGACTTATTTAGCATCGCAGTCCGAGCGGCGGTGAGTGCGGCACTGATACGGAGACACCAACGAGTCACTGGAAGGCATAGATGCATGGAGACGGAGAGGGATTAAAGCCGTTAAAACAGACGGCCCATTGTAAGGCTGTTAGCAACATTCAGATTGGCGCACAAGGTGAAAAGATTACGCCAGGCACAACAAACACACACATACACACACACACACACACACATGCGAGCTCGCGCTACAGATATGCTACATTCAGAACGGCGCTCAGTTCGGAAACGTAAGCAGAAAATATTCACATGGCGTAGAGCGCGCCAGAACACGGACGACAAAACATGAGATCAAAAGATCAAAAGCTGTCTCTTGTTTTCGCTTTAAACGGTTTCGCTCCAGTCAGGCTATCATTTAATAACCGCGCTCAAAACCCTGTTTATGACGGCAATGAAGGCACGAGCGCCCGTAATGCAGACCGCCACGTTCCAGGCCAATGCTTTCGGAAACTGCTGCAAAATGGCAGAAAATATCTGGCCCAATTTAACGTTCGTGTTTCCGTTGCACGCCAAAAAGAGTTACGTACCACATTCGAACACGAACGAATTTTCAACCATGGCTTTCAATAATGCTATTATAGGAATCGTGTTCGACTACAATATAGTTCTCCATATTCTGAGCACTGAAAACTTGCAAAATCGTGTCCTTGCTAACTACTGTCATGCATTCGCTGCACGCATGCCAACCGAAATAAAGTTAATACGATCAATTGATGGTGAAGTGGCTGACAATGAAGTCTTGTAAATAAAGCTACCAGGGGAGGTGGCAAATGCAGACGACATGAAAGGAAACCGTTAAAGGCGGGGACGCCAATTCGCCGCAGCCCAACCGCATACAAAGACGGCGTATAGCCTCGCACATTAACCACAAATACAACTTCCTGTACAAAACGAGGTTTGGAGACGGTTCAGGTATGTGCAAAAAAGAATAAGGAGTGAGAGAAAGAGAGA
>NW_023596461.1:23329919-23336150 GCF_011947565.3 Pollicipes pollicipes
TTGGGACAAGCCGCGCGAGGCAGCGCGGCGCTGGGCACACCGAGCTCCGGGCGCGTGCGACACAAAGCCCACAGATACACCGATCGCAACAGGTAAACAGGTACGAAACAGGGCAGCACGTCACGTCTCGACACACGTAAACACCGACGCACGCCGACGCACAGAGGACGCTGCTGAGGCGCGGTCCGCCGGAGCGCGATACCAGGGAGGCTGTCCACCGGAGCACGATACCAGGGAGGCTGTCCACCGGAGCACGATACCAGGGAGGCTGTCCGCCGGAGCACGATACCAGGGAGGCTGTCCGCCGGAGCACGATACCAGGGAGGCTGTTGCCGGAGCATGATACTAGGGAGGCTGTCCACTGGGCATGGCACGTCACCAGGGAGGCTGTCCGTTGGGCATGGCACCACACCAGGGAGGCTGTCCGCTGGGCATGGCACGTCACTAGGGAGGCTGTCCGTTGGGCATGGCACCACACCAGGGAGGCTGTCCGCTGGGCATGGCACATCACTAGGGAGGCTGTCCGCTGGGCATAGCACGACGTCAGCCGCGAAGCCAGGTCCCGACGGCGAACGCGAAAACACTGATGAAGGTCGGCATGGCCGCTCGGCTCCCGGTTCCGGGTCACCGCCCTTGCGACTGCCTCGCCGACCACCTCGTCCCTGAGAAATCGCGCTCGTCTTCGAATTCTGACATCCGTGACCTCGGTCTGATCTTGACCGGAGCGACGTCACTGTCTTGTCGCCTTGACCCGGCCGTGCACTGCGCTGCTGGTCTGCGATCCCCGGTCCACCCACGCCAGAGTCTGCACTGCTCCCTCGTGACCGCTGCTCAGCCCCGCCGTCACGGCCGTGACCTCTGTTCGACCTTGCCGAGGGGCGCGCCGAGCCGTCTGTGACCTCCGCTGGACCGCGCAGCTCCCACAGCCACGCCGAAGACGTGCCGCGTCTGCAAAATGGGAGGGCAGCCGGTCAGCGGCGGCGCTGCGACGTCAGGCGCACAAGGGCTGCATTCACAACACGGAAATGATCGGCGTCCGGACTGGTACGGATGAGCGGCGGACCAGGGCCAGGCCTTTGGCTGTTGTTGAGGTTTCATATTGAAAAGCACGTCAAATGCACAGTTATTTGTGTTTTCGGATATTTTACTGCAGATATTTCATATTTATGTTGCTATATTTATGTCAAATATTTTACTGTTGATATGAGGGCAACGTGCTTTTATCGAAACAATACCAGAAGACTTTTGCCATTCCTTCGATAAAGGAGTGTTGGCATGTATATTCCTGCCGAGGAATAAGCCTAGTACTACTGTCTTATCTACGTGAATAATGCTCCTCGCTAATGCACTGAACAACTTACGTAACCGAAAACCTTTTTACGAGAACATGTTTTATGTGGCTAGCAGGTCCAAATGACCTTGCTTTCTACCGTTTGTTACGCATTTCTCTCACGAAAATCACCTCTATTGCCTCATGCTTCCTAAATCATATCCTAGAATTTTAACCACCGAGAACTTTTTACGGAAGTCTTCTAAGCAAATAGCTTTTTGTAGCTAGGAAGACCACGTAAGGTTGTTTGATTTTTCGTACGCTTCGCAGAGCGCCGCGGCCTTGAATGTTAGTCCAGTTTTATAGCTTTATACTGACGACTTGGAGGGTCGTGTGATATATTTTTAGAAACTTTTGATCCCAGGGAACGCAAAATTCAAAGGTCAAACGCGATCCTGAATCACCAAATTTACTTCATTAATCGATATAGGCCGATTGCCGTCGTCTCGCACGCATGGTAAGGACACGACTCACAGCAGCTGAATGTGCTGTAAACAACAATAGTTTGAACACGCGCCATATGCACAATGCATGTATTATAGGAGGCTACGGTTTATATACAGAAATGCACTATCGGATTTGCGTCCGTTTAGAAATTCGTCGCTGCAAAACGGAACTCTGTGAATGGCACGACACTCTTCCAGGACGCGATATCTCAGCTCACAAATCATCCTACTGCGACGACCGCCGTCTTGAATTCTGAGAAATCCTCCAGGTTGCAAAAATAGCAAACCTATTTGGATTTCCTCATGATATAAAAACACCTTTCCGTGAAAAATTTGGCGGTAGTCAACATTGCAAGGCCAACAGTTTTGCCACTTGACTATAAAGTAAATTGCAAAAATATTGGGCCACCTGAAAATGTTGCCGGTCCACAACCCCACGTCGGCCATGATCAGCGCTCGCGAGCCGCGGTTCGCGGGCGCTGATCCCGCCAGCAGAAGGGACCTCACGGGCGGCCGGCGATCACGGAGGCACGCCACAGCACAGCGAGCCGGCCGGCCGTCAGCACCGCTTCCCAGTGAGCACCCTAGCCCGCGGCGGCGGCCATCCACCGCTGCTATAGTCACAAGGACCAGACCTCGATAAGGCCACACAGTGATGGCATGGCTCCCGGCCATAACTCTTATCACCGGAACACGCGCCGACCGCGTGTGGCGTAGTTTCCAGCCGGCTGCATTCATCATCATTTAATTTGAGTGCATGCACGGAACGTTCAAGAAGGATTTCATTCGTGATTTATGCGGCATTATCTGTAATGAGTTTCTGATCGCTAGGCTAGGGCATTAAATCACGGCAGCCGAATCACTGAGGGGCTATGTAGATCATGTTTGGGGTTAATCAAGCATAGTCGACAGAGGCAGCGCCACATCCGATAACAATTCTGAACCCGGGTGTGTCGGCGTAAAAGGTGAGACGCATGTTGCCAGCGTCAGATATCGGCACGTGGTGCCACGGCCATGCTTCTGTGATGTCCCTGCCACAACACAAATCACGTGTCTCCGCCCCATCGACCCGAAATCTAAAGACCACGCCTGCGTCGCAACTTCTGAAAGCCCGTAACTCAAACTTAAACAAACCTCCATCTACCGCACCGCCCCTGGTCAACTTTTACCATTCTACGAAAACACCGCATCGGAGTTAAATTCGTGGACCGGCTTCGGCATCAGCTCTCTGATCACGTTACAAAGAGAAGCGCGCAACACATCCGGCACCCTGGCTGGGCCAACGAGTGCGAGCGCGACGAGAAAAGTTGACAAGGTCCAGACAAAACGTAAGCAGTGTCGGCGAGCCGCCCAAGGAGCAATAATATCCCCGTCTCATCCGGCGACCCGGCAACGGCCCTCGAAGTGACGGCCAATTCCAGAAAGCGCGGGGTTGCCAAGAATTATGAACCATTCGGGGTTGATTGGATTCGTCTTCATCAAATTTGGATTTCATGCAGCATGATGCCACGAAATCCAAGAATAGCCGCACCAAACGTGGCGTCCCGCTTGCAGCTCCGTGTAGTCCCTTCAAGGGCGACGGTTGCTTTTAATGTGGTTGACTTTTTGGTATATGACAAGCTGACATTTACTTGACATTATTTGCCGACATTTACCCCACGTCTCAGCTGCGAAAGCTGATGGCAGTAGGGGAAGCCTGAGCCCACCTGCAGAAGCTAGAGATGCAGTGATACGGTGAAGGAGCAGTGGCGCAGTCGAACATTCACCACCGTTCCGTCTGCACTTTCTCCGGGTCAAACTCAGAGGTCAGGGACGCCTCGGTCGTCTGCAGCGTCTGTAACGGAATCCAGATGTCAGCCACCTTATATTAAAATGGATTTGGCGTCGAGCTTTGATTCAGTTATGGATTCAGCAGTCGTCACTCTATATATATATATATTACTCAAAATTTTTCTAACGATGGGGTGTTTTTGTCGAACGTTCTGTTTCCCTGCCACCTCTATTAATCGTCTAGAAAGACTACATAGTCGGAACACTTTAGCCTGCTAAGCTGCACTGCTATAATTTGTGGTAACACAGGTAGGTCACAAGATGGTAAGCACAGAAGAGTCAAGATTTTTCGCTCATAAACTCAAAGCGGAGCGCAGGAATATCTCGTCTGCGCCTCATGTCGCGCTGCAGCGTGACAGCAGTACACCCGGTTCACGATCTTTCATCAGGCCCATCAAACGCTTCTGCGTGGCTGTCCGAAACGACCACTGTCCACCACGATGACAACATTATTAAATATTGCCGGTGGTCCATACATCTGAGCGGGTTTGGTGACAGACTTTCCTGTCGGCGTGCAGCCGTGAAGCAGCCAGCCCGTGCTGATTCACGTGCTGCTGCTGTCGTCGTGCCTGCACTGTCTCAGACGAACATTACATCGCGCGGAGACATGCAGCACCACACCCCACCGCGCTGCACTGCAGCAATCGCGGGAGGTGAGTCGTGCTGCAGCAGCAATCGCGGAAGGTGAGCCGCGCTGAAGCAGCGATCGCGTAAGGTGAACCGCGCTGCCGCGGCCCCGGCCAGCTCGGGCGTCGTGTTAAGTGAGCATTGGCTTGCGTGTCGAGCTGTTATTCGCGAGGTCTCGCGTGCAGACAGCGCTGGAGACAACGGCGACCACCCAGCACCGATACATCACCACCCACAATGTGAAAGCCGGCACTATCGCACAAAGACGTGGTAGACGTACAGACCGGTATATGTAAGATCGGGAATCACTAGTGCACGCGAAAACCACACTTGGAAGCATTGATCAACAGGTCACCGTTGCACAAAGGTCTCGCTAGTCTGAACACACCTCTTTGGCTCGGCGCTCCGGCACTACAGTGGTGTATGCTACATGTCTCGAGGAAACTGGAGGCACGAGGTTCGATTTGCCGCGGTACCCGCCCATCCTGCCAGGATGAGAGGCAAGGAACGGTATATTATAGCTTTAGCGGCAGCGGCTTATCCAATGAATCCACCGATCTGGCTTGGAGTCCTTGTAGAATACGAAATATGCTATTCTCCATGAAACAGGCAAAGTGATCCAAAAAGATAGTGATAAAACTAGCAGAGCAATTGCGGCGAGTGCATCAAGTGCAAAACAGAGATAAAGGAAGGGAAATGCGACCACGAACGCAAAGCCGGTGGTCACGTTTTACCCCTAACCATACGAGGGGTCCCGGATGCTGGGAACACTTTTCCGGAGAACTTTTAAGTCGCTGTGAGCACGGCACTAAATTTGGGTAGCTAAGATAGCATTATTTTGTCATATGTGAAGCACGGAAACTTCCGACCTTGTCGGTTCATGATTGATGACCTCCTTCCCGAGGTCATGTTGGTGACGTTTGCTCAGACGTCACCATAACTCTCGCTTATATATATATATATATATATATATATATATATATTTAACACCATAACATAACACCTTATAACACCATAACATAACATCTCATAGCACCATAACTCTCTCTATATATGTGACATTATAACACCTTATATATATATATATATATATATATATATATATATATATATATAGCACCATAACTCTCTAACTCTCGCTTATTTCTCTCAGGAAATGCACTCCAAGAAGGTTTCTTAATTTTTTTACTTGATCCCTTTGCAGTGAATTACTATCGTTCTGGCTGTTCTTGCAAGGTCAGTTCATTCTTGGTCATGTTGGGTCAAAACTTGGCCTTGATGACTGGCAGATCACACGATACGAGCCACCATGGTACATGTCCCATAATTCTGGATGGTCGCTGACGCTATTTCCCTGTTGATGTAACTTGTCCACTTGCTGATGAGGTCGGGGTGCCAATGCAATAATACCCTCCACTCCCTTGACCTGATCATCACGGGTCACACCTGTCGATGTCCACTAGTCCTCACCTGGTAGAGTTTACATACGCCCGTTTCCGTGGCGTGGTTTCTCGAATCAGTAGTGGCCACCGCAAGGTCGCATATTCCACGGACCCGAATCGAGGCTTGGGAGAGGCGCTTCCGCTTGGGTGTGCCTTCTATGTGTCACGGCTTACCACCCGATGCCAGCCATTGGTGTATTAAACCCGTGCGTTACAGCCAAGGTAACATACATGGCTTCTCGCAGCTGTAGCTGCACGGTCTGTCAGACGGCAAGGGTGTAGATACCCTGTCGTCATATAATCTGACAGCTATCGAGTGAAGAATTCTGCGATCGACTAAAAGTCGCATTTTCTTACGGCTGGACACAAAAACAAATGCTGAATTTTCGTGATCAAGAACTGGGACAGAAGCAATGCATTCAAGCCGAAGCGACAAACACTGGCACGTAGTTGCCTTGTGAATGTGTGTTTGTCTCATGTGAATAGGTGATTGCAATGATGTCTGTTAATTTGTGTCTGTTGCCTCAAGTTCACGATATTTTTTGGCTCTAGGTCT
>NW_023596461.1:23337150-23354650 GCF_011947565.3 Pollicipes pollicipes
GCGGACAGCTGGCGAGGCGGTTCAGAATATGGCGACTTGACCGTGATTTTGGACAACATAGGTCTGGTACGATGGGACTAGTCCAGTCACAGTACTGTATATCAACATGAATTCAGTCTGCACACGCAAACCCCAAGGCATAGCCCCTATAGCGGTTGAACAGCTTTTGGAACGTCGCTGATATTGCAGTCAATTGCGCAGCAATAACGGCAATATGATTTGAAAATTTATATTATTTAAAACTGTCCCAGGTTGGGTTATGCATGTGCAACGTGACTTGCTCATCTGTGACTTTCGTTTCCTTATCCTACTTTGCTATGAGTTGGTAACCGATCATTTCCATTTTGAGTTAATCCTTATTAAGAGATTCGAAATATGATATTTGCACAGCATTACATTTAACAGTAATTAGAGTATAAAAACGGAAAGCTTTGCGTACTTCCACAAACGGCATCGTACTCGCCGTAGTCATGGTCCGTAAAAACGATTTTACAACTTTTTCCTCTTTTTCCAACTCAGTACTTCATCAAAGGTCGTAAATAGCACCATGCACGTCATAACTCAGGGGTTTTCCAAGACTGCGCTCCTGTCTCCTTACTCAGCTTTAGTGCCCGTCCATCACGCTTTTCTCAAGACTTGTTCGACTTTTCAGGGGTATTATTAGCCCAGTCCGGTTATATTTCATTGACAGGTGGACTTTAAGCAATTGCCGAAATGTCCGATAACAAACTTTACACGCAGACACAACGATGAACTACAAAGGTCATTTAGTTACCTTTGGAGGTATTTTGAAGGTTAGTAACAAGCACAAAGCATGAAAACATGCCTAAGACTTCAACACATTCGCCACCAAGTTGTACGCACTTACGAAGCCATTCCCTTCATGTCCTGAACGTCGCATCGAGTTCTCCTGTACTGTATCCCCAAGCGCGCGGGGCACGAGCCATTCCAGCTCCTCGGCGGTGAGGAACTGCTCTTCTCACGATGGTTTCCTGAGTTTCGGGAACAGGAAAAATTCGGCAGTGGCCAAGCCAAGCGAAAAGGCCGTGTGCTGGTTCGTGGAGACTTCGGATCTTCTTAAAGATATGGACGACTCGTGGCCGTCTCGTGGGATGTATGAGGTGTCGTGTCGTGATAGAGCTGAAATTTAGGGTCCAGCTTGGACAGTCCTTTATTGGTCACGACTCTGAGGATCAGTCTTCAGAGATCAAACGTACCTCGCAGGGCAAAGCACGTCATCCATGGAAGGAAGTCGATGCTGGCAGTACCATCTGTGTCGCATAAAACCGTATTTACATAACCCTCCCATCCGCGCGCCTTAGGCCTGGGTTGAGGTAGGGCTCTCTCGCCGGCTTTCCTCTGTTTCTTGGTCTCGGTTTTGATCAATGGGTCGCAGAAATTTTCCATGTCTCATCATCAGTGACTATCGAGCCCCTGAGTTATGGACAGCAAGACTCATACCGAACGATTATTTCATGTGAAGCCTCCGCGCGTGCATTCTTTCGTTCCTGTGCTTGAGGCAGTGTGGCACCCGCCAGCAGCTCAAACTCGAGGACCCCAGCTGTTTCAGCACTCGTCTTATTGTGGCCTTGCTGTTGCTGATGCAATTGAAGATGTTTTGAAGGCTATTTCTCCGGTCCCCGGAGACCAGCTCCTCCACTCGGCGCTCGATGTCCGCCGTGCGCGCACGCTTCGGCGCTCGCTTACGTCTGTCCTGTCCTGGGTCCTGCTGGTTTGCCACTCTGAAACTGTCCTATCCGACGACGTATAGCCCGCAAAGACAGGGCACGAGGCATGACTGTGAAATGCACTAACTGATCTTTAAAACGGTTAGCTCATTTCAAAATCCCACACATTTGCGGAACTTTAGTACATGTGCTGCAGATCTTACCCCAGCTGGAGACGCTGGAGTCTCGGGGGCGGTCGAGATACCATTAACTTTTAAGTATAAGAATTGCTGCACATCTGTATCCAGATCGATATCGATCGATCCCTGCACATCCGTTATCTTTTTCTGAAGCTGGAAGACACATATTTGGTTCTAGGCCTTTATTTGAGGAGCGTTGTTTTAGTTCTAGAAGCTTAAAAATAGTTTTCCTTTCGATGTGGCTGATGCCTGATGCCCAGTTCTTTCGATCCTTATAAAAATTGTAAATACTCAATGCAGGTCACCGAAACCCTTCGGCTTGTCATTGGGCAACATTTGGCACACAACGGTGTTTTGGGGAATGGAGACGATAAAGGGAATATTCGCATCTGAAGATATTAAAGCAAGCATCAGATGTGATGAAACAATCTAACATACAACTAATGGTACAATTTTTGTGGAAAAGACTGCTCTAGACAACACAATTTCTCTGCCTCGCCAACATATTCCTTAATACGACATGGTTTGATTGCATCGCCGTAGCTTGCATAACATTAATTGCGAACCAAATAACGCCCGTTATGTCTGGAAATAGTGCTCACGAACGCTAGATATGAACGACTCGAAAATACCGTTTTGTGAGTATTTCACGTTCTTCTTGGCCTTGATCACCGCATGGACAATGAAATGACAGGGTTTGAATGGCGTTTTTTTGGTTCCATAGATGCCGGGGTGACCTTCAAATAGTCTGCAAGTAGTGGTCTACACATTTTCGCGGGCATGTAACTCAAAAACTAAATTGATTTGGATCTTGAGAATGGCAGGGCTGTGAACTGCGCCAAATGATCATCAAGACGCCCATTTCAGTTAAAAACCCTGTACAAATGTGGAACGCTCCTTTTCAAGCCTGAATAGCTGCAACGTTCGTGACGTTTGAACAAGGATTTTGATACCTGATAATCGTGGAAAGTAGTTTCCGAACCTTCCATTCGGCATAAGTCACCGCGCTCATCCGGCTCAGCCGCCCGTACTTCGTACAGCCTCGGCGCGACGCCGTATGCCGGGTGTGTGGATGCGAAGGCTCAAGTGATTGATCGTTTTTGTATGCTTTTATGGGCAGTTTCTGCACAGATTCGGACATTTTGTGCATCTAAATAGGCCTAGTTTTTTAATGTGGGTGTCTTGGTTAACCTTGTGTAATCGTGACTAAGAGAACACAACAGAAACGTCGAAGTTCCTCAAGTTCACCAGTGCTTGTTTGACATCGTCGTTTGCCTGGTACATACTGGGATATTGGGGGAAAACTATTCCTAGCATAAAAGCTCCCTGCTAGAAACACCAATATTCAGCCTCATCTCCGGATCCGCCTGTGCGCCGGCCCTAAACAGATGCGATCGCAATCAAAAGAGCAGGAAATGAAGAGGCAGATGACACTCTCACAAATCCGTCCTGGCCACATCGAAGGACATGCATATGAACGCCTGCCGCAGCCTGCGGAGACCGATGCCCGTTCCGCAGGGAATCAGCGGGCGGCAAAAAGACTCCGCGGGAACGCAATGTCGCAAATCAGGTCATCACCGCACCTCGCTGCGCATATGCACACTCAGATGTCGTCTAGGATATGGGCTCCGTCAAGAGCTGGTCCAGCTGAAAGCTCCTGCACTCTGAAGCGCGGCGAGCGGCCCACGACAGCCCCGGCGGCGGGTCCCCGGCAGGGGGAGGCGGGTCGCCGCTGCTGCTCACCCGTCACCTCTGATGGGACGTCACAACACCCATCAGCCGCTCCCTGAACCCCAGCGACATACCACCAAGCGGCACAGGACTCCAACACGAACGGCATACAACGTCGGGGAAATGTTCATGTCGAAGCACAGGGCACAAATTGGATCTTCCATGAAGATGAAGTTAGCACTGCTGACACGAAACGCACCACCTTCCTCAAGTTTGTTAGTGCATCACGCCCCCGCCACCTGAGTACTGCACTTGTGCACAAGCTCAAAAGCACGCCCGGTATCACACTCTGCACAGGCCAACCAGTGCACTGTACACATTCCTTAGCGCATTACTTACACTCATGGTGGTGAAGGCGTACGAGTTGTGCGACGGCTTCCGCTTCATGCTGCGCGTCTGCTGCCACTTCTTTTTGAACTGCTGCAGCACCTGCCGGAGGAGAGAGGACGGTAGTGGCGACAGGGAGAGCACACCTGATCGATAGTCAAGGCACATTTGTATTACACTCTGTGGGTCCCAGCTGCACCAAGCAACCACTCAGGGCTGTGCTCGTAATGACTCCCCTGCCCCTGGGTAAGCGAACGACTAGCGTTTGTCTCCCTTGTTGATGAAGTGAACGCGGCGCAAATCGTCGCGCTCTTTAAATGACCACTGTTCACTGCGGAGGTCGTGCTGGCGCCCTGGGGCCAAGGCGCAGCGGAGCAAAAGCTTGGCTTCATTCATCTCCCTGATAAAGGGAGTGGTTCACTGTGCATGACATTTTGGAAAAAATATGACCAGATCGCAGCACGCAAAGAGACGTGCGATACCACATCCTTAATAGATCTCACCGGGCAGGCTTCTTATGATCTTTGGAGAAAGAGGAAGCTCATCAGCTTTAAGTCACTGAGCATCAGTTCAAGTGATGTCTGATTGGCGAACCACAGCACAGGTAGGATTAATCAATTATTCATTTTTCTCCTTCTCCTTCTCTTTCTCTCTCTCTCTCTCTCTCTCTCTCTCTCTCTCTCTCTCTCTCTCTCTCTCTCTCTCTCTCTCTCTCTCTCTCTCTCTCTCTCTCTCTCTCTCTCTCTCTCTCTCTCTCTCTCTCTCTCTCTCTCTCTCTCTCTCTCTCTCTCTCTCTCTCTCTCTCTCTCTCTCTCTCTCTCTCTCTCTCTCTCTCTCTCTCTCTCTCTCCTCCTCCTCCTCCTTCCTCCTCCTCCCTCCTCCTCCTCCCTCCCTCCCTCCCTCCTCACCTCCCTCCCTCCCTCCCCTCCCCCCCCTTGCTCTCTCCCCCACTCTCTCCCTCTGCCTTCCCTCTTCACGTTTTCGAGAATTTATATGGCCCATGACTGTGGGAGAGGCAGGCTGCATAACGGAAGAACACGGCTACACTGAACCACATATTAATAAGAGCCCGTCAGTGGTTGAAACTTCTGGCATGTCCAGCCAGGTTAACAGGGCACGCCTTGCGTGCCTAGGCTTGCCAGCACGTCATCACTTTTTCCAGGATTGTATCATTACGTAGCATTAAATGATACGGCAAATCAGTGGAGGAAAAGTCTTTTAAGCGTGCAATCTACGCGAGCCGTGCATAATCGGTCACATAATTTTGAAGCGCGACGCAAATGATCTCAACAAAGCACTGGTCCCTCTTTTAATACTATTCTAGGTCAATGGCAGCTGAAGTAAGCTATAAGATTGCATTCCATTTAGAAAGGGAGTCCGTACAATCCCGTAAGTGACTAGTATTCCCGGAAAAGCTCATCGGGCCTTTCAGGTCACGTCTTCCATGGGTTAAGGCCAAACTCTGCGTCCCGCGCTCGAAGTCGTTCAGTTCGGGACATAATGCATTCAGGATCTATCCCAAGCATATCGTAAACGATGGCGTCACACGGAGGCTGGACAGACTGCGATCGGCTGTTGGATAATACAGGCCACCGCGGTACGCTCGCCGACCGCGGCCGACCGCGCCATACACACATGTTTGTAACGGGCTGGCCAAATGCGCAAAACTGTAAACCAACAAATGAAGCAAGGCCGCTTTCACCGTAGGATACCCATATGCCGCCGATTAGTTAAGGAATGTGGTGTTGCCACAAGCAGCGTTCAAACAGTTAAACCATTTGCTATTCCTGGTCTGTTAAGATGTAAGATGGGCGCAATGCTATCAGACACAATATTTTGACCATCGGCGTTGAAATATCGTGATTAGTATAAGTGTGACATTATGCTCAGTGCGACAGTTACGCCTTTCGCACAGTTTTGCTATTCACTGTTTCCTATCTTATTTGTATTTGACATTTACTCTTTGGCGGAACCGGACAGCCGCCAGTTCACACAGTTCAATTACATTTGGTCCCTTTCTGGCCGCCTTTAGATGTAAGCTGGTCTTTTCAAAGATACATGTTTTCCCAGCTGCACCAGGGTGATGTAATTACACTGCATTCTTGTCACGAGTTCCAGGCGGCAGACTTGGCGTTCCCTGGAGCAGCATTTCTCGCAAGATGAGTCTTCCTGCAGTGGCACTGCACAAAATGCCGACGGAAATAGTGTACCGCTCGCTAGACATCGGCCGTGGACACGGTGACCCCGCCACCCGTGGCCCGACTCGATGACCCGACCACCTCTGACCAGACAGAACGACCTCAACACCCGCGGCCCGACACGGTGACCCCGCCGCCCGTGACTCAACTTGATGACCCGACCACCTCTGACGCGACAGGATGGCCCATCCACTCGAAACCTGACACAGTGATCTCACCTCACGCACCTCAGTGACTCCAAATGATGGCTTGTCATTCGTGACCTGACGTGATGACCCCACCGCTCATACCCGACATGATCCCTGCCATCTGTTGCCTGATGACCAGGATTCCGTCCATCTGCCACCGAGCACGGATGACCCCGCCACCACTATCCGACATGATCCGGTGACTAGTGACCGGACCAGACCCTGCTACCCCCGGCCAGAGAGAATGACTCCGCCGGCCGTCACCTGACATGACCCCGGTGAGCCGCGATCGATCCATGCCGACACCCGCCGCCAGTTCGGTGACCCGACCTTGTGGACAGGGGCGTTGACCTCGAGCCCGGGTGACACTGGCGAAGTAATGGAGATAAACGGGCATCCAGTCGGCCATGCGAGACACCCCTGGAGCTATAGATGAGTCGGTGATATCTAAGCCGGAATTGATGTTCCCATAATTGGAAGCATTTGTTCATCGCAGATCACCGTAAGTGGCACCTCGGAATCCCCGCAGCACTGAAATTTGCGATAGATGGTTAGCTTGCACCCCGTTCGATCAGCGTGTATTGCATGTAAATTACGTTACTTACAGGGCATCAAATGCAACGCATAAGCGGACGTACATTGTAAAGATGACTCCTCTGCCACAAAAGGTCTCGAAAATAGTGATAATGACAAGTATGAGAAAACACTCAGTATGTTTTCGGCGACACCGATTTTGAAGAAGTGTGCGAGTGTACGTATGGTGCTACAAGATGCAAGGCTACGCTGTATTGTAACTGCTACAATTTTACAGCTGTCTGCGATAGGAGGCCAGAAAGGAAAACATGTTCCAATTACATGACTGGTTTGGGGAAAGTACTTTTCTCCATGAGCTACATCACCTTGCGACTAGAACCGATCAGATAAGTTTATGACTGGCTGGCAGGTGCACTTGCAAGCCTTGAGACTCTTGTGCGCATTCACCGCAGTAAACGCTGCAAGTTCTTTGTAAACTTTAGTCCCTGTAATGGAAAACAAACAAGTTCACTGCCTTCACTTTACTGACTTCACAGGCTGAGTAATCTAATGGACACCCATATGAAATGGGTAACGGGTTAGGTTGCGCGCAGATTTTGCGAAAATTACGGGTATAGGTAGGGGTACGGACATGAGGTTTGCGAAATATCTGGTAGATACTCAAGACATACTACACAATGTGTTTGTACTAAATGGGTTTATTCACACTACTTTTGGACTGCGTAGTGCAAAACGACAGGTTTGGGTCTGAATGTTCTTGAAACGGTTCCATTATTTACAACTTAAGTTCTGGGAAATGTAAACGGCTGGGTAACAGGTTCATTTGAAATGCGTCACTTCGGGGGTCAAATTGCGTCAAATTGACCCCCCCCCCCCCCCGAAGGTGTTTTCAGAATAGCTTCCGAACGGCGTGGCGTAACGCCGCCAAATTTTACATAGCTGTAGACAATCGAATAGCAGATCGTTTGGCATCAGAAATTTAAATGTACTTTGTAAGGTTACTGACCGAGGGCAGGTCAAAGTCAGACCATGGGTTCAGCGAGGGCAATTCCTAGAGAATCCTTCAATCTGATCCAACAACGGAAGTGTTAGACGAAGCCATACATCTCTGAGATGCTTTTTTAGGCAACCCAACAGTTGAATGAGCAAAGTAAATGACCTAAGGTCAGGTGTGAAGGTCACCCCAAGGTCAAAACCAACCTGTTTTATTACTCTAGGGCTCGCTGTATGGGATAGTTTCTAGTGCTCATTTCGAATTTATTGATGGCAGGAACCGCATTATACATCTTCCATGGACTTCTCAGAGGTCAGAATAGGCCATTGACCTAAAATGACCCAGGTAAACATTTTGTTTTAGGAATATACTGCCTAGCGTAATCTTTGTCGCTTTGTCAAATGCAAAACTCAGAGCAATCTCGTATGATTTTGGTCACCCTGACCTTCAAAAGTTCAAACAAGGTCACTGACCTGGAATGAGACTGTCACCTTTTTCTTAGAAACGGTTATCCAGGATCTGGGTGCACTTTGGAGACCAACCTGGAACTTTACCTTGTTTTACCTTTTTTGACCCGAAGGTCATAACGCTAAGAATCTGAAACTTTGACCTAAGTGAGTTCACGTACAGGTCAACACACCCTATAAATTTGGTGTCTCTAGCCTGCTTAGTTCCCGAGATCTCAGCTGGGGGTCAAATTGACTCCCCCACTCCACACCCCCCTCCCCCACCCGGACGAAGGGTATCTAGCCTGCCACCCGGGCGCGTGTTAACTCCCAGAGTCCGTATTTATCAATCCTTATCACAACGATACCCGCTATTTTAGCAGCTTCTCTTGAATTATTTGTCCACGCGCATTGCTTAGAGATTAGTATGAGAGTACCACACCCCTCGAGTGGAGCAGAACACGATCTCCGCCCGGCACGTAGCCGACATCAGTCTTGTTGCCGTCAGCAACTGTTCACACAACTGGTGTTTAAAAGGGATTGTAGCAGTAAAAAATCACCTGGGCATCGTAAACCGTTTACGACTTCTGGCTTATACGACATATTGTTTATCATGTTTTCGCTATTTACGTGAAGCCTTGGTATGCAATACAGCGAGTTTAACAGCTAAACAAGGAAATGCAAATTGCCAGTAGTCAGTTTGGCGCTGGATTAACGTGCTGGTACGTTTTCAGCGGAGCTACATTTATCGATCTCAGAATATATTTTGTATGCAAAGCGGGACTTTTTATATAGAACTCATTCCAAATTCTACGGAGATACTATGTCTAGCAAACAGACACATGAATCGCTCAGGAGCGTTGGATGCAGGCGGCGTATTACTGTTTGCTTCGCTGCTATGTGGAGCAAGGCGGGCTTTGGGGGCTATTTCGTTCAATGATCATTTAATGTCGGCTATGTTTTTTCTGTGCACGTCCCTGTGATTGCTGCGTGCTTATAAATAAGGACGAGGTCAGTTTATAGGAGTTTGTTTTGTCGCGCTTGCGCCATGCATACCACCGATTATTTCTAAAAGAGTTTCGGAAAGTTTCAGCAGGAAGAGATCTGATATCATAAGTCTCCACAACGTGTAATCATACTTATTGCTAGCCAACTGCAATTTTCTCTAACATAAGCGCATCTACAAACCTGGTCTAAAATACCTGCAAAACATTACAGACGAACGCGTTCATAAGCGATATGTCGTTAGAGACTAAAGGGTAAAAACCTTAATTATTTGAACAGCCTCGCACTATGATGCCTCGTGAAATCTTCAATGTTTAAATTATGCTGCACATTTCGAGGCTGACGAGATGCCCATCTAACTGACGTATTTCACTAATTTCTGGAAACATGAAATCTACAGCATCTTTTGTTAATTCCGGTCCATGCAACTGAATCGAAAAGCGACAACTACGCCGCATATCGAGAAGACCGCATTTGCGTAAAATCGAGCCCTTTAAAAGCAGCTGAAATTCTTGCTGCATTTAAAAGATTCGTTCAGTGTCAGATGTCAATCTTTGAAGACGTTCCGTGGCAATCCGTTTCCGTTGCGGACACGGCCGCAGACGTGCGAATTCCATCAATGCAGCCCTCCCCACCACCCGGATGGAGCGCGCGGGGGCCTGTCCGCCAACCCGATTACTCTCCGCAGGCCAGATTAATCTGCCGTTATGCGCGCGTTTTCAGAGCGGCCATTAACAGGCGCCTAATTTTCCGGCCGCCACGCTCTGCCGTGAAGGGTCGGCGCATTCCAGCCGATTAATTATGGCGCCTAATGCGGCCACTCTGCTCGGGTAAGCGGAGCCGAATAGCGAGCTAAGTGGATTCGCGACAGCTGATGTGTTTCGGGGCTGCGCCAAATGCGCCGAAGCGGACGTCCCGCGGCCAGGGAGCGGAAGGCACCGGGACGCGGGAGATGCCCTCGGCACGTCCCGCTGGGGCCAGGGAGCCGTGCCCACCGAGACGCGTCGCCCCTAAGGTCGTCCGTGTGTCGCGCTCTCGGCTGGGGTACCGGACGGCTGAGGAGAATTCGCGGACGCCGGGCGGATCTCCTTACAGGAGATCCTCAGGTTTTGTCGTCGCTACGATAGATACAACTGCCTGAAGAACACGCAAGCTGGTTGCGTTGGATCCGATCAGGTATTCCATTTAGAGAACAGTGGTAGAGCAGTTTCATGTAACGATTGAGACGAAGCACAAGCGCCGCCAATGTGACACTTGTTCGAATTTGCGTCCTCCGCCCTGTGTTCAGGTATGTTCAAACCAACACATCAGATGAAGATGATAGTCTGAACACAAATTCCACTCGCGAAAGTCTGAACACAAATTCCACGCGCGAAGCAATGGAAGGCTTACCTCTCCGTTAATGAAGCAAAACAGGAGGGCCACGCAGAATCCCTGGAATACAGAACTGTTGTTAGAACAAGTGCAGAACAATCACATCGCAACAAAGCAGCGGTGGGGTACCCACCACAATGGGCGCATGAAAACATTATATGCATTTGTTGGTAAACGCGCATACACGAAAGGGTCTGGTATTGCCGCTGAGCTATTTGCTATCAGGTACCAGGCTGAAAAGCCAGCAATACAGCACTAAACACACATGAAGTGCATGCTTGTCTTCTAGTATGCTGACTAGAGCAGAAGGTGTCCACATGCTGCGCAAAATGCACACTTTTTTTACAAATCTCGCGACCGCATGATGTCGATAGAAAGCGACATTGTTTTTGTATCAAGTTGGGTTCAGCTGATTCAGTCAGTTCAGTATCGCTCCAAGGCTCGAAAGTTCGAATCTATTTCGAAGAAAGGAACCAACAATATTCATCGTGTCACTTATTTAAAAAAAGACATATTAAGCCTAACGCGCTTGGTAAGTCCACAAATGCTCCTTCGTTGCTAACGTGTCCACCATCAACTGGCCAATCCTTAGTGGAGCTACCTGCTATGCATACCACCTGTTCCAACAGCCTGGTACCCACACCGTACCGCTGCACTAGCCTGGGTCCACGGACCACGGCCATGGTTGGCTCGGTTCGGCTTGTACAGACATCGGCCTTCAAAGTATTCAACAAAAGGCCGGCATGGTCCAGCATGGTCAGCCAAAACGCCGCCTCATAACGACGGCACTGATTCAACCTGCTGACGGTTCACAATCATTGCATCGTGGTGCTACTTATCAGCCGCTTCTCTCCTCGCTACGAGTCTGTGTATTTCAGTAGCTGAGCATATTGCACCAGGGCGGCGTATGCTTGCTGGCAGTGAGTCGCCAGGCCGTCTCGCCGGTGACGACACCGCCCCCCGCCAGCTCCGACCCCCCCCCCCCCCCCCCCCGCCCCCCGGTTATTTCCGAGCCAGTCGTGTATTACAGCTGTAAGAGGCTGTCCATAAATTACGGTACGCGCGTAGGAGGGGGGGGGGGGGGGAGGGGGAAGTCGAGGAGGGAGCAACAGAGGAGGGAGCGAAGGGTTAGGTTACATAAGTTAAGCTCGGGTGCGGTTAGAATAATGATGCATCTTTTTAAAAAGCAAATTAAACTCTTAAAGGCAGATGCTGGTGGCTTGCTTTGATGTCAAGGAACACAACCGTTATTTTTTTGGCATCCATAGCTCAATCAGGGGGACAAACATACGTAACTTCTTTGGGCGTTGCACTTGACGCAGCGTATCCAGGGGAAGGGGATAGATAAACATCGCCGAGCGTAACCAGTGCGTTTACAAAGGAAGGAAAGTTTAAGATTATGAAAAACGCTCTGCGTACTTAATAGACAGCCAGTAAGGTCATTTATTTCTCGGAGCGCATAATTGCTCGGGCTGTTAGCGGCGCCACACCCTGACGGAAACCGCGGCCAGTGGCGAGTTTCCTGAAAGGTCACAGGCTCGCGTGCCGACAACCCCATAATGAAACGCTCAGCGGTTTTCAGAGACCCCACCAGCTTCTTCGGCTACTAGCGTGACTCTGACCTGCTCGTTATCCACACGCCTCGTCGTGCTCAAAGCTGGCTCATCTTGCACTCACGCTCGCGGCGGGACGGCCGGGCGCATCGCTCCGGGTCTCTCACGCTCGCGGCGGGACGGCCGGGCGCATCGCTCCGGGTCTCTCACGCTCGCGGCGGGACGGCCGGGCGCATCGCTCCGGGTCTCTCACGCTCGCGGCGGGACGGCCGGGCGCATCGCTCAGGGTCTCTCACGCTCGCGGCGGGACGGCCGGGCGCATCGCTCTGGGTCTCTCACGCTCGCGGCGGGACGGCCGGGCGCATCGCTCAGGGTCTCTCACGCTCGCGGCGGGACGGCCGGGCGCATCGCTCAGGGTCTCTCACGCTCGCGGCGGGCCGCAGGGGCCTTGACGTCGAATACGGATTTTCGGCCGACCGCCTATATCGATCAGCCATGTCTAATGCAGGCACGCGGAGCGCAGCTTACGAGGTCAATCTGCCCCGCGCGCCATTACTGGCCGCGCCACCACGCTGGGCGGCGGCGGGGCTGCACACATGGCCAGCATAATTAGGTGCAGATCCGCGGACGGCTCAGGGATAACGAGCTAGCCGCGAGACGCGCGTCGGCATGCTACGTCAGAAGAGCTGCGTCCGCTAGCGCCGCGGCAGGTTTGTCGTCGCGCACGTCCAAACCCCTCACAGCTATCAGCTGCCTGACGCGATTTCTCAAAGCCGCGTCGAGAAAGTGCAGTGTCAACGAACCACATTCACCGCAGCCGAAAGCTGCTGCCTTCGCTCCAGCGGCCCGGGCGCTGTCGACGGTGCGAGGGGAAGGGGAGGGGAATGTCGTCGGCTGCCGGATGCATTCTCGGTCTAATGCGGGCGTCACCACACCGGCGCGTCGCTCACCACCCGCTGGTGCTGGCCTGTACCCACCACGTGTCGGACCGAGCTCGCTGTCCGCAGTAATTGGTGCTCAACGGGCGTCCTGGGAGGCCGGTAGTCACTCGAAGAAGTTCGCAGGGTAAGTGGAACGAGACGGCAGAACGCCCCCGCCAGCCAAGACCACACTCTCTCTCTCTCTCTCTCTCTCTCTCTCTCTCTCTCTCTCTCTCTCTCTCTCTCTCTCTCTCTCTCTCTCTCTCTCTCTCTCTCTCTCTCTCTCTCTCTCTCTCTCTCTCTCTCTCTCTCTCTCTCTCTCTCTCTCTCTCTCTCTCTCTCTCTCTCTCCTCTCTCTCTCTCTCTCTCTCTCTCTCTCTCTCTCTCTCTCTCTCTCTCTCTCTCTCTCTCTCTCTCTCTCTCTCTCTCTCTCTCTCTCTCTCTCTCTCTCTCTCTCTCTCTCTCTCTCTCTCTCTCTCTCTCTCTCTCTCTCTCTCTCTCTCTCTCTCTCTCTCTCTCTCTCTCTCTCTTTCTTTCATTTCTTTCTCTACCATGAAAACAGCACATACAACTAGCAGCACCTACATCACGTCAGCGCACAAATCTCGAATGTGCGTCCAGAAGCTGAGAACCAACTTCGATTCGCACTTATGGCTTCTGAGCCGCGGTGCTAAACGAGCCACGTGGCTCAGCGCGGGAAGTTAATGCCGTTCCAACGGCTGTGTTACGCTCAACTGACTTGCGTCGAATCATGTCGGAGCCCAGCCTAGCCCCGGTGCCGCGGGGGCCGCAGTAGCCTCAGAAGAGCGCTCCCAGAGATGGCGGCTGACGCGAGGCGGCGGAGACGGTGACGCCCCGTCGGCATGGTAACCCCCCCCCCCCCTCTCCCCCTCCCCCTCCGTGATCGCACCGTGGATGTGTGGTGTGAGATGGAATCAGGAGGATTGGTCGGCTGAGGCGACAGGGTCGGGAGGATGCTACCAAAGAGAAGACTGCGTGGCTCTGGGGAGGAGAAATCCTCTTCAGCAAACGTGCATTGGTTAAGTCTTGCCGCGATTTTAAGACAGCGTAATGAAAGCATGAATACGATACGGTTCAGATGTCAGCCAACTCTTAAGCAGGGGACGCAGGCCAGCAAAACTTCACCTCTGTAGGATCCGAATGGCGACTAAGTTGGGGATAACTATTCCAATATACCCCGCAGGCTACCGCAGCTGATAGGAAAATGCCTTCTATTGCTGCGCCTGCCTGTGCTGCCGCCTGGTGGTTACCGGAGCAAGCAACAGCCGGCGCAGACGGAACCCCGGGAGCGTCCGTGGACTGGACCGAGCTGAATCCGTGGGCTGGACCGAGCTGACGTCCGTGGACTGGACCGAGCTGACGTCCGTAGACTGGACTGAGCTGACGTCCGTTGACTGAACCGGACTGACGTCCGTGGATTGTACCGAGGTGGCGTCCGCGGACCTCCACATTTTTTTCGGAACGTACACCTGTACCGGTATAACACTGCAAAGCAGTTTTTCCAGGTTGGAGGAGGCTGATACCCATTTAATTTTGGTTAGTTACCTCCGGTCTACTCCCTTGGGTCAAATCTAAATTGTAGAACGTTGGGGACTTACCCCTCTCCCCACCTTGGTTTTCACATCACTGGCCCTCCTTTCTCGCCTTGAGCGATTTGCTGAGAGTCTGGCGATCAGTGGCGGAATAATCAGGTCTTGCCCCTTCCCAACTCGAAATGGCACCTAGCTGGTTATGATTGTATTGCATATAAGAAAATCTGTATTTGACCAGACGGTAGTGAACAAGTCATTCCCCTTATCCGGCAGCGCCGATTTCCACAAGGCTCATCCGACGCTCGCCGCTTACAAATCGCCGGTCATAATAAAAACGCAGACCATATTTTTAGCCGCAGCCACTACGCATCGCATACAGACCAGCTACAAAACCGTGAGGTACCGATGTTGAAATACCAGCAGGGTGGACGGATGATAATTTCGATCACAGGTCGTTCTCCGAAAACTCGTTACATCTAGCGTATCTCAAACTACACGGCTTAAATTCACTTAAGATTATTCGACCATACTTCGTTCTCCGAAAACTCGTTACATCTTTCGTATCCAAGACTACATGGCTTAAATTAACTTCACTTAGAGGCCTTCGCGGGTAAGGCTTCTCATTCCCGATGTACCTCTTGCCTTAAGGGCTGCACGCATACTCATCCGCTGACCATTTCTAATAAGTTCACACACCCGCTACCTATCCATATGCGTAAGTCCTGCTTTTGAGTTCTAATTTCTGTTCTACTTTTTAACAGATTCTGCTGGCACTTAAGTTCTGATCAACGGAACAACTTCAGGAAAGTTTACGCCTTAATTGATTTGATTGTGCTATTAGCTCGAACAAGAGCGTGAAAGAAACTAATTTTGACTAAAAAGAAGTACGAGCAGCAGCATGTTGTAGCATTACGTGAAGTATTTTCCTGTAATTACGCAAACTATCTTATCCGTATCCGTACCCATATCGAACATTCTTTTAAAAACTGCAGCCCAGCCTATTCGTTACCTATGCCAGATGGGTATTCATGGGCTTACCCAAGCAATGAAGTCATCTTCCGTTACCAACTCCTATGACTAAAGCAGAAGAGACTTCGATCGCAACATAGGACGCTCAATTTAAATAGTGGCCGAATTTAGTGGAAAAACATGACATTCTTTTCCGCACATTGTTAAAACTCTGGTACTGAGCTCGGTTCCACCAACGAGTATTGCAGAAAATCTTCATAAGAAATAAAGAGGAATGTCGTGCTTTTTGAAGAGGCTGTAAACAAGACCGCAAGCACCGCGAAATCCACGTGGTTCGAAATTTGTGCACGATTTGCCTTCACTGCCGGCGTGACTTTACCACAACGACCCGTGCAGTCCGCTTGAGCGTCCTCCAGCATCACGGTCGCTCAACACGACCCTGCCAGCCACAGCACGCGCGAGACGCTGCTTTGAACGCCACAGCACGCTGCCATCCCAGCGCCAGAGCGTTCTCGCCATCCTGGCCTTCCACATCGATTTCCGGCTTGCTCCGGAAGCCGTGAAGCTGACTTCCGGGTAAGCCAGAAGATGCCCCGGCGCTTGGCGCCCCGGCACCACGAAGATGTCAGGAACCCTGCAGCTCCCGATGTCCGCTCCTACTGCTCCTATCTGCTCCTACCCGCTACCGACGTCCGCTTCCGCCCGCCGCAGAGAGGTCCCGCGGCGCGTCGGCGCACCAGACCGCGACTAATCTGTGTCGAGCTGGCGACCGGCGCGCCGCTCCCGCCCGCCTCGGAGAGGCCCTGCAGCTGCCGAGGTCCGCTCCCGCCCGCCCCGGAGAGGCCCTGCAGCTGCCGACGTCCGCTCCCGCCCGCCTCGGAGAGGCCCTGCAGCTGCCGAGGTCCGCTCCCGCCCGCCTCGGAGAGGCCCTGCAGCTGCCGAGGTCCGCTCCCGCCCGCCTCGGAGAGGCCCTGCAGCTGCCGACGTCCGCTCCCGCCCGCCTCGGAGAGGCCCTGCAGCTGCCGACGTCCGCTCCCGCCCACCCCAGAGAGGTCCTGCAGCTGCCTACGCCTGCTCCAGCCCGCCGCGGAGATGTCCTGCAGCTGCCGGGGTCCGCTCCCGCCCGCCCCGGCGAGGTCCTGCAGCTGCCGGGGTCCGCTCCCGCCCGCCCCGGCGAGGTCCTGCAGCTGCCGAGCTCCGCTCCCGCCCGCCGCGGATATATCCCGCGGCGCGTCGGCGCACCAGACCGCGACTAATCTGCGTCGGGCCGGCGGCCGGCGCGCCGCTCCAACCACGGAGCCTGATGCGGACGACACGAGCAGATCAAGATAGGCGGCGGGGCGCTGCGGGGCCGCCCCTGGAGGCGGCGGCGCGTCGGCGGCGACGTGACGTAACGCACGAGCCGAGCTGTTGTGTTGGTGGCGGGCGACGGTAAAATCAGGGTTGGCGCCGCGTTGGGCGGTACACGTTTTCCTGAGCTCACATCCGACAGGGGGTTTACAGCTTGTGTCCATTTCGGCGGGAGAAGTAGCCTGAGTGAGGTGCTTGTGTCACCTCGCAAGACACGTGGACTTTAAGTTGGCCTCTGAGATAGCAAGCGGGGTTCGAGGCGCAAGCATAGCGGAGGAAACTTTGAACGCTTTTGTACGGTCGAGCTCACCAGTCCTTTCAAACGTCTAACATTAACACGCGCCCTGGGTGGCCGGCTAAATACCCTTCGCTCGGGAGGGAGGGGGTCAATTTTAATCCCCCCCCCGTGTGATCTCGGGAACTAAGAAGCCTAGAGACACCAAATTTACAGGGCGTGTTGAACTGTACGTGAACTCACTTAGGTCAAAGTT
>NW_023596461.1:23359650-23507173 GCF_011947565.3 Pollicipes pollicipes
GGGCTTGTGGCGAGTAGCATGCGCGGGCCAACGCACCCACGTGTTCTTTCCTGCCGCGCGCGCCATCCGGTTATCATCTGCATGCGCGGTCAACTGGGAGGGAGTTCCGAGCGCAGCCCGGTACTGGCCGCCGCCGCCGAGTACTGCGCCGACGTTGACTGGTCTGGATTGACTTGGTGCCACCGGCTTTTCTGACTTGGCTAAGCACCGATGTAACTTCATAAGAAAATGATCGCAGGTACCAAAATTCAAAAGTATTTTTAATCCTTAAGTTTCTCGCCCATGGGCTCGGTGGCCGGAAATTATACGCGGCCAATTAAATAACGTTGTTCGTTTATGGTTTTATTGTGTTTTCGGCCTGTATATACCTCCTATAACTGTGTCAATTTCGTGCTGTGCAGAGACGGACCCTGCAGGCCGTCTCGGTGTTCCATTGACATTGACGCTGAAGGAATTGATGCACTTTTGCCCGCCACCGGCTCCCCTTTTAGAGCAATATTCTACGTTGCCTTTATCGAATCAATTTGTGCTCATTGTTTCCGTTCATGTTTCGTCCATTTTCAAGCGGCAGGTGGTAGATAGACTTCCAGGTGGCTTCGGTGGCTTCGGGTGGCCATTCCAATGGTCATCCAAAAATGGGGGCACAGCGCACTGCCGGCGCAGTGCCCCTCTGAACACTTTGCACCTGACATCTGACCTGGACCGACCTGTCATGCTGTGGTGCAATTGTGCGGGGTGTGCGCCCTCGCCATCGCTGTCTTCCGAGCTCTACATCTGACTGGGCGCCGGGGGACGTCACGTGACCGCGGGTCTCCCGGGTAGCCGGGGGTCAAGGGTCGGCCGCTAAGGCGGCGGCAGGGACCCGACGCTCGCAGGCGCCAGTCGGTCCTTGGGCGAGTCGGGGGAAGTGTACGCTGCGCTCTCTTACACATGCATCTGGCTATTGCCGGCGCAGTGCTCCCCTGATCATCTGGCATCTGACCTGGACCGACGTGGTGACGGCGCTGAGGATCTGGTAGACGTTCTCGCCGGGCGAGCCCGCGTTCGGCTGGAACGGCGCCAACATGTAGTTGAGCCCCAGCAGCGGGATCAGAATCAGGGTGGCACGCACCGCGCGCCACGAGTTGTTGTGCTCTTCGTTGCCTGGCAACAGGGATCGACGCGAGTGAGCGGCTAGTTGGGTGAAGGAGTCCTTTTGTGAGCGGGTCTTCAGATAGCTGGTGTTGGCATCAAGCATCAGGAAACAGGAACCACTCAGTCCATCCTGGAGCTTAGCTGGTTTATTGTAGATTAGGTACTTAGTAGCTGTGGAAACATCCAAGTTGATACCGTCTGGAAGTCGAATTACGCTAGTTTATACCCATCATGAGATTGATGTGCGCCGATCTACACACTACGTAGAACGGCGTACATTAGTACAATGCAGAACGGCGTACACTAGTACACTGCAGAGGCGTACATCAGTACACTGTAGAGCGGCATAGAACGCCAAGACGCCCTACCTGCAACACCGCGACATGTCCCCATTTGAATGGCACAGGGAAGTATGTAGAACAGCGCCATCACACGTGGCACGCACATCACGTGCTCTTGTTCGCAATGCATATGCGATACTGATCCACTCATGGACAGATATTCGAAAAACTGTTCGCATATTGACCCAAACTACTTACCCAATGTACCTATGCTTGGGGTGATTGTGGGGTATTGCAGAAGCAATGTTCGGGGTTTTGCTTTACGATGCGTTTGATATCTCAAAGTTGATGCTCGAACCCAACGCATTAAAACTGCAATGGTACACATGTAAAACTCCCCCGTATTACATTGATCCTCAAGAATCCGATGCTTGCGGTGAATGGGCAAATCGCATCATCTTTTTCGCTTTTCGTACCACGCACCTGGAATTGAAATTCACATGGTGCCATAGCATGTAGTCGGACATCTAGTCTTGAATACCCACAACGCTTCCATCTGAACTAATTTTCAGCTAAGTTGCTAATTGAACCTCAAACACCCAACGAAAGCTTCATTTACCTTAATTTATGTCTTCGCTCAAACTTTCATCAAAGGACCCATTTAAAACCGTCAAACGCGTTTTTGCTTTACCCTCAGTAGCCTCCTTTTCCTCTGCAACTACAGCTAAGGAGTCCCAGGAACGTAACTATTACTCGCCCTCTTGACCCCGAGGTCCTTCCCTGTGCTCATATGTGCTGAACACTACTTGTAAGTAAAGTTTTGCGGACTGAAAATACGCCTCCGGTCCGGAACGCCCAACTTCAGTAATTTACTGCGTTCATTGGTGCACCTACCAGCACGAGATTATCCTTGGGCTGATTGTGATGAGTTAGTGAACGGGGTGATGGAATGGACTGGGCGTACCCCGTGGTATAAGACTGAGATAGCGTGTGAGATGAGGGGAAAAATATATGGGGTAGCTGGTTAGGCACTAGGCGATAAGACGCTGGGTTCTGGAACACGGGGTCTGGGTTCGGTTCCTGCTGAAGGGTCACTCCGCTGGACCCTGTTTCCAGTAATGTGCACCACAAGTATGAACATTTTGACGTCGCGCACGCCATGTGTCTGATCTGCCCCGCAGCAACAGACAAAGCATTTCGGTGCTTGGGATGAATGCTCCCGTGCACAACAAAGTGCATCTACGCCTGGAAAACCGAGCCCTAAATTGGTCTGTTGCTCGGACCCAAGCTGTCCGCGGACCGGTTTAATCCAACAGACCTCCCAGCGTCTGCAGAGACCGGACACTAGTGGTAGCAGAGACCGGACGCCACCATCTCCTGCAGCAGCGATGGGCTACTGGGAGAGTCTAGCGAGATGACTGACCTGGAGCGGCGCGCAGTTTCCGCACCAGGATCCAGACGATGCGCACGAGGAAGATGAAGTTGGTCACCATGGAGGTACAGACGGGTGCCGACAGCAGCCAGCGGTACACAGACTCCTCCATCCAGCACCTGTCGACACCGGCCGAGGTTAGCGTTGCCTTGGGGCGGTACGGCACCCCGGGTCGGCTGGGTCAGCGGTACGTGACTGCCCGCGGCGGTACGGCGCCCCGGATCGGGCTGGGTCAGCAGTCTGCGTCTGCCTGGGAACGGTACGGCGCCCCGGGTCGGTCTGGGTCAGTAGTCTGCGGCTACCTGAAAACGGTACGGCGCCCCGGGTCGGCTGGGTCAGCGGTACGTGGCTGCCCGCGGCGGTACGGCGCCCCGGGTCGGTCTGGGTCAGCAGTCTGCGGCTGCCCGGCCGCCTCCAGTGACCTGCCTCGGACAGTGCTTCCGATTCTTGCGCGAGTTCTTCAGCGAGGACGTGGCGTGAGGCATTTCAGGAATCGATGTATTGTTCAACAGGCATTAGCCGTAGGAGCAGTCAGCAAAAGTTGAACCAAGTGGTTACACTGGACCATCAATGGCGTGCCTCCTTTACTCTCTTCCATGCATCTGCCCACAAGGCGTCACGCCGCTCATAAACGTCCTCCAGTTTGGTGAAGGTGGTCGAAAGCTAAACGCGTGGGCTTCAATTCGGCTCGAGCTACGCCAATGTCAACTTGAACCTTGCGTCATCACACAGAGCAGACGGACGACGGCGGCGCAACTCACTTCAACAGCACGGAGCTGCTGACTTCGCTCAACGAAACACATTAAATGTACTCGCCTACGAATGAGGTCGAACCAAGAGACTTGCAAACTTATCAGAAACTAGGCTGCTGTGAAACTCCGCAAGCTTTGCTAAGTTCAGAACAAGTTCTAGAATGTGTTCAAAGAATACTCAACCTTGTCGCAGATTGCATATTTTCCATCACGTGCCTGCAGCTTGATAACTTCCGTCAACTTTTGTAAATCACTATACACATAAATACACGGGCGGATGACCTCAGGTGAAGTGGACGGAGCCATTCACGACCAACCATGCTGTTTTCCATCCCGTGCCGTGCCGTGCCGTGCCCTGCTCTGCTCTGCTATGCTCTGCTCTGCTCTGCCTTGCTCTGCTCTGTTCTGCCCTGCCCTGCCCTGTCCTGCCCTGCCCTGCCCTGTCCTGCCCTGCCCTGCCCTGCCCTGCCCTGCCCTGCCCTGCCCTGCCCTGCCCTGCCCTGCCCTGCCCTGCTCTGCTCTGCTATTCTCTGTCCTGTCCTGTCCTGTCCTGTCCTGTCCTGTCCTGTCCTGTCCTACTCTTCCCTATCCTGTCCTGTCCTGGCATGTCCTGTCCCGCCGTGCCCTGCGCTATCCTGTCCTGTCCGGTCTGCTCTGCCGGCTGGTCGGCAATATCGCCGCCGGCTGGATCTCGGGGGCCGTCAGCGCTAGCTCGAGTTCAGCGCAGCGGGCGACGAGACATGTTTCATACGACAGAGACGGAAGGCTTTCAATAACGCGGAGGCTGCGATGGAAATGGAAAACCGTGCTCAAGTGCCGCGATATTTTCGACTTATGCGGCCCATATCCCCTTACAAGCAGGCCCAAACAATCCGCGGGCCGTACTCGGTTTGCTGGGAGCGCATTTCAGCGATATTGCCTGTGAAACCGGATGGTGCGTGGAAAGTCGAAAACTCAACAGTACAAACTTCAGAATGTAGGATAAATCTAAAGCTGTTGGTGCATAAACAAGGACTCGCGGTTTACACAGCTGAGAGATCAATGTGTCAACAGCGACCACGAAACGGTTTCATATCCTGGCAGGTAACGGGGAATTCAATGTGATGTGGTGTGTTACAGGAGGCCAGTACACACAAACACATGCAAAAGACATGATTGGCATTACATATGAGCCCATATTGCAGACTGCAATGATCCACGACATTCTATGGACTCTATATACGCATTTTACTGACGAGAAGACGGCGGGGAGACGGTGAAGACGGTAACCACGGTCTTGGCAACAATGCAATCGTGCAACTGCAAATGAAAACAAGATTACTGGTTGCTGAGGCAAGTGTGCGCCAAATATTTTAAATGAAAAACTATATATATATATATATATATATATATATATATATATATATATATATATATATATATGCAGCAATTTGCCATGATTGCTCGCTGTCGACTTATTGCTGGCTAAATCTGAAGCAATATCGTAGTTTCCGTCCCCATTTCTTCACAAAAAGCAGCAATCAACCTCGGCGACAGGCAGACAGTGAAGCAGTCTTAGGCCTCTGATGTCAATCGTACTCGATGAGAGGCAGACAGTGAAGCAGTCATAGGCTCCTGGCGTCATTAAGCCCCGGCAGCAAGCAGGCAGTGAAGCGGTCCTCGGCCCCTGGCGTTAGTCGCACTCGATGACAAGCAGACAGTGAAGCAGTCCTCGACTTCTGGCGTCAGTCGTACTCGATGAAAGGCAGACAGTGAAGCAGTCCTCGACTTCTGGCGTCAGTCGTACTCGATGACAGGCAGGTAGTGAAGCAGTCCAAAGCCTCTGGCGTCAGTCGCACCCGAAGGCAGGCAGGTAGTGAAGCAGTCCTCGGCGCCTGACGTCCGTCAATCTCGATGGCAGCGCAGCCCGCGCCGCTCCGAGGAGCTCGTTGGCCCCGGCTCTCATCAGCGGCATGTAGCTGCCCCACGAGGACGACGCGCCCGTCCCGCTTATCGAAGATGCTTAGCAAACGGCTGACACGCGCGGACACGCCGTGTCAACCGTTTTTCTTCCCCCTCAGTCCCCTAGTCTCCACGTCCCTGGGAGAGGGGAGAGAACACTTGTAGGCAGATTGGACGGCCAGGTTAGATCACGGCAGAGAAGAGGAGAGCGGACAGCTGTAGACACAGGAAATTTACCTGATTTGACCAAGGAAGGCCTTAAGCTCTTGAAGAGGCTATTTTCGGCGTAAAATTCATACAGCAGGGATGATCAAGTTAAGTGATGACAGAACGGAAGGGAGGGACAGCTGCAGATGATAGTGGTAGGGTCGCATGGTCTCATTGTCGGAGGCGGGAGGGCGTTTTGGACGGCGACCATCGGTGAAACAGGAGACCTCAATGTGACGTACTTCCAGCCCTGGATCCATCACTAGACAGGACGCGACGACGGCGACGATACGGTAACGCCGTTGACCAGGCAACAATAGGACAGCGGGATCCATTCACAGGGCTTCTGGAACGGCTCTTCGAATTTCCGGCGCGTCGGGCGTATGGCCGCCTGCCTCTTGCCCAGGCTTGAAGCAGAGAAAATGTAACTCCATTCAGACTGCGGAAGGCTATTTTCGGTGCTTCCTTTTCAGTCAACGGCCATGGGCTAATAGGGTCCAATGCTGTTTTCTCCGGCAGTGCAGGGAGCCTCCGTCCCCCCCCCCCCTCTCACTGAGCCCGTGGTTTCCACTCCGCTGGCCTCAGGTCAACAGCACGGTCAATGTGAGTCATGTAATTGAGGACGTGGAATAAACGAGTTCCCTGCAAGCGTTGTAATGTACCCGGATCCAGCACCTCAACAGGTGCGCTAGCTATCCTTCCTGGAGGAGCTACTGACAGTCGCAACCGTGCCCAATATTCACGCACGTCGACTGCGGGAAGGAGTCTGTATGGGCTTACACTACTGGGCTTCCCCAGCACATCGACGCAGGGCCGAACTCATTACTCAGGCATCCACAAGATACCCACGAGCCGGTCGTAGGAAAATCCAGGACAGATAACAGCCATCGGGATTACCAAGAGCATTACAGATCCTCCACTCGGAAAGCTGCTCGTTGCTGGTGGTATCAGCGGAGGTTTGTGGGTGTCATGGGGGACGGTGAGTATCGTGGGTGCCGTGGGTATCTGTGTCCGCCACAAAGTACCCAGCGATGCCGGTGGCCGGCGGTAAGTAGTGACTGCTGGGTGTGTGGGTGCCGGTAGAGTCCTAGCAGTACCGGCACGCGTTGGCATCCGCTCACAGGGCTGGGCCACCACACTGTAGCGGGTGGAGCGTGAGGGATAGCTTTCACAGGGTCGCTGCCAGCAGGCATGAGGTGGGGCTCTATTTTTTGGGAGAGAGGCCAAGATGCCCATCCTCGACCACGAACGTTGTTGTTTACACTTCGGATGCCTGCCGATGGCAGCGGCGCGTGCTCCCAGGTCAGACGGTCGCTGTGTGGGGGTAAAGCTCGCGGTCAATAGCCACCTGAGTTGGGATGGCGATCGGGCGTGTAATTACAAAGCCATCGCAGAAGCGGCCAACTTGCGCCGACAGTGCGTCGGAGCAGAACTCAACACCGGTAAGCTGCTCACGCTCATAAAGGTCTACTGGTAAGCGACACATCTACTTTACTAAAACGGCAACCGCCTGAATTAGTAACAATCGCATCTTCACAGTGTCTCCGATACTCTTTATAAAGAGCCCAAGAATGAGGTGAAAGCATGTCTCGAGTGAAGACAGATTGGTAAATGACGGAGATTTGACAGAGAGGGTGGCACCTTCTTCAAAGCCATTTCAACGTAGCCTCAAACAAACACGTTCTAAACATTCTATGACACCACTGCTAAATGAGTGCATAAACGAAGACCGTGCGACATGTGACTGGTCGTACACGAATTCCAAAGAATATTTCCACGGCTCAAAACGCACAGATAGTCCAACACATCTAGACCGGAAATGTGGGAAAGACAGTGGTTAGGTCAATACAAGAACCGCCTCGACAGTTCAAATGCTCGCTTTAGTCACGGCACGATTCCAAAAACGACTAAAACCCATCTGTATTCAATGAAGACTAACCGGCCTGCAGACGAGAAAGCAATACTGATTTGTAACGGCTGGTGTGGTCGCAGCACCAGCGCAGCATCACCCAAGCGCAGCACCAGCAGGGCGATATGACGCGGTTACGGCTTAGATTTTACTGAATGTGGCACCAGAGATTATCTGATGCATTGAATCCACTTCGCACAATATCAATTCCCGCTGACTTCCGGGTCCCGAAATATGTCTGTGGTGTTTTCATCGGTGGAGCTGACATTGGTATGTTCTTAGGGTTACATCTACCACAATAATACATGGAGTATTAGCAACGTATCTGTGCTCGGGATTGTTAAGATTTGTATAATGGAACTAAAAAAATAAAATCTACCTAGATCAGTCCACAAAGGGGTGAACAAGTGAAATGAGTCGAAAGGCATTGCTTTAGCTTCGCATAGTGTTTGTTCTTAACTTTTTATTTTGCACTTGATACCCTTTTTACCGAAGATAAGGTATATCTTTTTACAAAGATAAGGTCTGAGGGCACAAGCGTCCAAAGAGCCTTTCCATGGTTAGAAATGGCTCTTTTCACACATTTTCGTATCCAGGCATCACCAAAATGGGATGGTGTTCTGCCAACTGCTGTGTGGCACTAATGTACTTACAATTGCTCAGATTTTTACAAATTGGTATTGGTGGTTATTTGAAGCGCTGAAACCACCCCGTACAGCATTAGATCTGTCAGACCTACGGGTAATCGCAGGATAAACGTGAACTGTGTTGAATGGAATTCACCGACGTTGAATGAATCTGAAATAAGTATATATATATGTATATATATATATATATATATGTCTATCTATCTATCTATCTATCTATCTATCTATCCATCTATCTATCTATCTATCTATCTATCTATCTATCTATCTATATCTATATCTATACCTATATCAGAAATAACTAACCAGTGATACGCCACACCGCTTCCAAAAACTAGAGGAATATCGCAACAAATCAAGTCTCATAACAAAAGTATCCCGATCCTATTTTGCATGGATGTAAGAAAGCTTACCACAGTGTACCACTGCGGGACGGAATTGCAGCGTGCCAAACGGCTCTAGACCAACGCATCGTTAAACACTCAGGCAGAACACGCGCTGAAAATTATTGAGAAAGGTTTAGGGTACCACGGCCGTAACCTGGGGTTAAGCGCAGCGCACTTTATGCTTACTGAAGGCTAAGAAACAGGCTCGAAATTGCAAATAAATTTTGCGTGCACGTTTTGGCAGCGTGGGAATCAGAGTTCGATCACAAATCGGACCTACAAAAGTTAGCTTATTTTAGATACATCGACGATGTGTTTGGAGCATGGCTGCATGGATGGAAGGCATCACAACAGTATCATAGAGTTGCAGACAGCACGCGCCCAAAAACTCAACCTGACATTCGTTATTCTGAAACCGACATATAATTCTTAGGCGTGATTTTAAGACTGACAGATGCCCATATCCAACATGATTGGTTCCCAAAACCATCCAACAGCAAAAGTTACCCCCCCCCCCCCCCCATTTTCATCAGAATGCCTTTACCTCACCGAGAATGCCGTGCCTTTAAGACTAGATATGCGGTTGAAGAGAATCAGTAATGGTAAAAATAATACTCTCCGGCATAGGCGAGAGAGCTGAAAGCGAGGTTAAATCAAGACTGGCGTTTGAAGTGCCAGCAGGCCTCCCCATGCAACTGCCTAGAACTTAAATACCTGTTCTAAGCAAAAGGTCACTGGTGTCAAATTAAGGTCAGTGACCTGATTTGATCTTTAGAAGGCCATCATGATTAAAAGCTTATCAGACTGTTTTATTTTTCTAATCTGAACACGCATGAATCATGACGCTAGCTGGTGCGTTCCTAAAACAATGTGTTGGTCTGGGCCATTTCAGGTCAGTGGTCAACTCTGTCCTTTTAGAAGCCCATGGAAGATGGCTGTTGTGGTCCCTGCTGTGCAGAAATTCGAAGCATGCATAAAAAATTAGCACTCAAAGCAAGATCTCCAGTAAAAAGCAGATGGGCTTTGACCTCAGTCTGGCCTTTGTACCTCACCCTAGTCCAAACAAAACTGTTGCAATCCTAAATTGCATTGTTTTTCATATGAGAAACTATATCAGGGATGTATGGCTTTGTCCAACACTCTGTTGTTGCATTAGATTGATAGATTACCTAAAAATTGCCCTCGCTGACAGCCACGGCCTGATTTTGACCTGCCAAAGGCAAGCGACCTCACACGGTGCATCGAATTGTTTATACCGAAATACTTATTATTTGATTGCCAACAGCTATGCAAAGTTTGGTGTGACTACGCCGCACCGTTCGGAATTTTTTTCTTCTTCAAAAAACATCGGGCTGTCAAATTGACCCCTCATCCGACCATGCGATAAACCACCGAGTTTGGGCACGCTGCGGCTCCAGAGCGTGGGGGTGACGCGGAATCCCGCCCACTGTCTGACGGCAGCTGACGGCCAGACCGTGTCTGGGACGGCGATACCGCCCCTCCCCAGCGCCGAGGGGGGGGGGGGGGGGTGACGCGGAAGCCCGCCCACGGTCTGACGGCAACTGACGGCCAGGCCGTGTCTGGGAAGGCGATACAGGGCCTCGGACGGCAGCACCGGACACCATTCGTCATTACCTTGGCCATTGCCTCGACCGACGCGGAACAATGCCTGCCAGCCAGGCGGCGCGCTGCCGCCACCGGTCGCGCCCACGCGCCGGCATCGGGCGCGTCCGCCGACAATGCGCAATTAATACAGCTGACGGCCATTCCCTATAACGCGCGCGCTGGCCTCTGTCGCCGACCGCGCCGTCTCCGATTTCCTCCAGGTCGTCGTGACGCACACGAGGGACCTCCCAGTCAAGGTTCGTGCGTCATTCGTCGACGTCTATGCGTGGATCGTCACTGGATCGGACGCTATACGCACGTGTTCTCACTGGAAAGAGTGTCACTGCCTTTTAACAGGTTCATCGAAGTCCTACCATTGCGTACCACTGTCACGTAGCCTGCAGCGTCCATTCCTTGCAAGGTCCCGACGTGCCCTCCACATTGTCACCCGGCGAAAACCGCTGGCATTTTCGTGGCCGCAGAAGGCGCCGCCACCTGCCCGCCGTCGGGTTGGGTCCCGGTCGGCCCCCAGCGTGCGCTCACTATGCAGCGGCTGCGGAGAGCCGGGGCCCCCGGAACAAAGCGAGCGCGCGCGCCGCCGCTCTTGAGGCGCCGTTCCGTCTCCAATCACGTCGAGTGGCCGGCAAAAAGCGTCTTCGTTCGTCGATAAAAGACAATCGGGAGCCGGTCGCGGCCTTTGTGCGAGCCCGCCGGGCCTGAACGGCGCGCGCGCTGGCCGCGCGCTTGCGATTGGTTCCAGCCGGCGCCGGGCACGCGCCGCCCAGGGAGGCCACACCGGCAGCGGCGCCGGCAATCGCTCCGAGAGGCGCCGCACGGCAGCCGCCGCCGCTGACGAGGCCGGACGCGGCCAAGCCGGCGTCCCCGTTCAGCCGGAAAGTCGCTGTCCGACTGCGACGCCTCATCGCCCGACGCCGGATGCCACTTGCCGAGATGGCTTGCGGCACGTAGGAGATGGTGGGCGGCGCTGTAACCTGCCAGCGTCTCGGAAGGTCTCTGCTCAGACGCGATTGGCCGCTTTGAGAGTGAGAGCTCACGCGCAGGTTGGGTAGCAACGTCACTGGGTCCACCTATGCTCGAGAGAGTTCACCTTCGTTGGTAATGGCAGAGATCGAGAAAGCCTTGCACGCTTTGGCCTCACTCTTCCGTCTCCTTAGGTGCTCTCCATCCAACACCCCCGACGCCCGCCGTCTGACATGCCTCGGCGTCGGAGCTCTTCGGGGACCCGTCCATCCTCGACAGCTCCCAGGATGGGGCTGTGTGGGGGGGGGGGGGGGGGACATACGACACATTCAGCTACTGGGACTATATGGCGTTGTCTGCTTCTCATTGTGCGTTTCCCTCACCTATGCGGCCCGCTCCGCGTCTCGCCAGAGGTACGGGGAGTCGAACGGCCTGCATCTGGTGTTCCAGACGCGCAGCATAGGGAATCGAACCGCCTTTCTCTGGTGTTTCAGACGCGTAGGTTAGGAATCGAACCGCCTTTCTCTGGTGTCCCGAACTCGCAGCTTAACCACCACACTGCCCGTATCCAAGCGTCGAGCCCATGATTTGGCAGAAAGGTTGAACGGGACGTCCATCCGATGCATGTACACCGTAGGATATAGATAGAAAGTCACGACCACGACCGTAAAAGGATATAGAACGATCGAGTTTCCAAGGCTGTAAGCGATTAGTTTTTGGTTTACTTCGCCGGCGGTTATTTTAAGCATGATGGCGTTGACGCGGACGAGGCAGAGAACAAAGCCCTAATCGGTCGATGTAGGTATTTTCAATGGCCGAGCCGGCTGAGCACTTCAAAGGTAACAAGCATAAACAGACTTGATTACGGATTGACGCAGGCTTTTATAAGCATATTTTTACAATGTCGGACTGAGCAAACTAGATTCGGATATTTGAAACTTAAAAAAGCCGGATGGAAGGCATCTTAGATTCATGCAGCTGGGCTGAGCTGATCAGAACTCTAACAGTTAACCTGTAAAGTGCTCTGCTGCTTGTGTCTACGCACGTTTCACAACCTCTCAAATCAACATCAGGCGTGACTCCGTCGGCCTCTCCCAGTTGGGACGGTCCTCAACTCGCCACGGCGCGGCTCGCTGCCGCTCTCTTAGGCGATTGGTCCGTGTCGGGTCTGAGCGAGAGGCCCGCCGAGTCCGGCCAGGAGCCGGGACAGCTCCAGCGCGACAGCGGTGGGCTCAGCTCGCGCTACTATCGTGTTCACGCCGTCAGAGCGTCGTTAGCGAGTTGGACAAGTAAAACAGCATGATAGCAGGCGATACCTGGTCTCTGCTGTTAAGCTATGTAGTCATCAGATAAGGAATTAATTTCGGAGCACAGGTGCGGATGGAAGGCCTGTCGGAAGATTACCATGTTACCGGGTTTGGCTATACGAGGAAGGCTAAATGCAAAAGGATAAGTTACGCCGGCGGATAAGGCCGTCACTAAGTAAACAATGCTAGCAGGCAGTTGATGCAGGCAGGACTCAGGGAGCTGGGCAGCTGAACAGAACCACTGAAGCACTCACCATTTGGTCTCCTTTGGGTACATGCCGCGCACGACGCCGTAGATGGAGATGAAGATGGCCGGCACCACCCAGCCGACCAAGTATAGCCACTTCATCAGCTTGCCCTCCGTCACGAACGCCACGGCCAGCAGCGTGTGCAGGTACAGTCCTGCGGAGACGCGGTCGCGTCAGCTCGTCGGCGTCCCTGCGTGCTGAAGCACGTCGCGTGGGATAGCTCTCGCCGACACCCGACAAGTCCCGCGTCGTGACGGCCCCCGCGTCGTCTACCGAAGAGCACGGGCTCAAAGCCCGTCGGTGCTAGTTTCACTGCACCAGTATCGCAGGCATGACAGCGGCTAAACGAATGACCTCAGTTTAACACTGGCGTACGTCGGTACCAATCAACTGGCAGCGTTAGACGTGGCGTCCGCCTCCGATCATCGTCAGGAACCCGGCATGTCAGGTCTCTGACATGTGCTATGTAGTCACTAGATAAGGAATTAATTTTGGAACACGGGTGGGGATGGAAAGCCCATCAGAAGACTGCCATCTTACTGGGTTTGTTTATACGAGGCTACATGTTCAAAATTCAAGAATTCACGTCGTGACATGTCAGAGACAACGGCGCGGTCTACGGAGTGATGCTGCCCCGCAAGGCGGCGGCGCCCGCGGAAGGTACATCGTCCAGAACGGCCAGCCGGCTGACGTCATCCGGCTCGGGCGGCTGGGCCTATATGCGGCGCGCCGACCGCTCAACAGCGGTAACCAACACCCGCCAACCACTTAGTCGGCCCAGGAGACGAAATTTTACACCATCTTAACCCGTCTGCAAAGCGGCAGGCACATGCATATGCGCGGCGCACGATAGCTCGTCGGCAAGGGGCACGTCGCAGTATATTTAGCAATGCTAATGGGCCGTCCGAAAACGCACTAGTTGGTAATCCTACCTTGCCCAATGCCATCACCAAGAGGTACTTTAACAAACACCCGGGCGTGGGGTCAATTTGATTCACTACGGTTTTTTTTTTCAAATAGCTTCCGCACGGTGTGGTTTAGCAGCGCGAAACATGGCATAGTTGTGGACAACTGGTTCCCTGATTGGCTGTGAAAAGATCAGACAGATTTTGTCATGCTCAAAGAAATAAAGCATTTAGGCATATAATGGCCAGCAAAAGAAATTATAAGAGAAGATCTCAAACTAATGCAAAGATAACAGGGTTCCAGATGAAGTTATGCAACTTTGAAATGGTTACTTAAAGAATCAACATTTGAAATTAGAATCACAAGTTATTCCATTTGCATCGGGTCAGATCGAAGTAAAAAGTTAACTGCTTTTTTAGTGGAGACCGTCTTTGATGAGTTTGGCAATATACCGCTTTAGGGCAGAGTAGTTTGGAGAGTTCTTGATGTTGATTTTAGGTCTAAATCGCTAATGGTTGGGGGTTGGAAACACCTCACAATGATTGCATGTTTAAACGTGGTTAACCATGTTCACACGTAGATCACAACCTAGAGATGTTTAACTTTCAAAAATAAGTTCGCGTGGTCCTACCTGCGCTGTGGAATCGATGTCTCTAGCGCTCTTACGTTTTTATATCTCAGTGGGTTAAAAAGACCCACCTCACCCCTCCACCAGAGTGCGCCGTATTCAACTGCCCATGCAGGCGCGTGACAACGTCACACACAAACATGCGAGGAAACACGCACAAAAACGGGTGCACACGCAAGTACGCAAGCATATACGCGGCTAGTTTTGAAAATGGTCCGACCAGCTAGCAGATCACTCAAACGGCAGAGCAAACCACTTCCACTTTGCAGCAAACCTAATTGGTCCGAAAGTTAAACTCGCGCGAGATACGGCCCACGAGTGCGTTTTACAGTGTTGTGTTGGTGGACACGGACGTGTCAGCGCACGGAGCAGCCGGGAAGTGAGGCACCTAGCGTCCACTCAGTGTCTGTTTTTGTTTCCGCTTCAGTGCGATGCCTCTGTTTGTACCGCGGGTCAGACAGCTGGTGGGGGACGTCGCCGAGTCGGCCTCGTCCCAAGGTACGCCCGCGCAGCTTGCCGCCGCTCTCTCAGGCGATTGATCAGTGTCGGGACTGAGCCCTCGAGCTCCACAGTCCGGTCAGCACCCGGGACAGCTCCGACGAAACAGGGATGGGCTCAGCTCGCCGCCGCTCTTTCAGGCGATTGGTCAGTGTCGGGACTGAGCCCACAGGCTCCAGAGTCCGGTCGGCACCCGGGTCGGCTAAGACGAGACAGGGGTGGGCCAGCTCGCGTCGGCAGCATCTTCATGCCTTCAAAGCGGCGTTTGCGATTTTAGCGGGGGAACAGTACTGGCAGCTTAAACGAGGCCTCGACTCGCGAGCCATAACATTTCCATATCACGGAGCTGTCCCATCAGGCACTCAGGGCGAGAGCGTGGGGGTGGGGGTTGAGGCGGGGAGCGTCACCGAGCGTGACACTTGCGCTGCACGCGAGTCCGACACAACTGGACCACGAGTGTGCAGGCACGGAGGCCGACAACCCGGTCAGCACGACCACACGAGGCAGGCACGGGCAGCGCGAATGGCGCCGTGCGAGGGGCTCAGGCCGCGCAGCAGCGAACGCCGGCTTGAGCGACGCTGGGCGTACAAGGAAAATCCAAAGAGTACATATTTATGTCAGAGTTTCGAGCACATTTGCCAGGAGCATATTTGCTAAAAAGAAAAAAGTTAGTGTCCAGAGTAGTCTTTTCCAACAAAAGGATACAAACAGTTATAAGTCAGCTGTTTCATCAGATCTGATACCTGCTTCAATATCACGAAATGTGGACCATTCCCTTAAATGCCCTTCAGCTAGCTTTTGCTCTCACCCACCTTCGCAGAACATCCAGAAGTAGTTCGCCACCATGAAGTATTGCACAATTATGTGGATGGCTCGACACCAGGCCTGGAACACAAACAGCGAATGATTAAAACATGTCATATCCGACACGCAATGACGGGAAATAACCTGCAGAACAACATTATAAATATGATATCCTAATATATTTGAAGATATATAGGTGTGTATATGCATGTATATATATATATGTATATATATATATATATATATATATATATATATATATATATATATATACATGCATATATCACATTGGCAGCAAACAGGCCTATGGTCTCATTCAGTAGAACTGGGCTGAACGCCATGGTCTGTGCACATACAATTGGGGAGCGGGTCATGCTGGATGCGGCCGACCGACGGTATATACCAGCGCCTCATTGTTTAACGATGCGTCCATCACTCGTGGCTGTCGGCGGCAGGCCCAGCCGACGTTAAATATTTACCGCGCGTCAGGACAACCACGGGGCCCCCTCTCTCCAACTCTCTGCGAAAACGGCGAAGCCGCGAAAATCAAGAAGAGTAAGGGTGGGCGATAGTAAATGGGTGAACGCGTGAGTGCGTGCGTGAGTGCAAGCCTGAGTGGGCGGATGAGTGAGTGTGAGGTGAATGAGCAAATCATTGAGACCTGAGCGGATGGGCTTGGTGGGTGAGGGTAAGTTGATGGATGATGAAGGGATGAATAGTGAGTGATCGAGTGGGAGAGACGATGTGCGAATAAGAAAGTGAGTGTATACTTGCGTGTGTAAATATGCGAGTGCGTGAATGAAGCCATGCATGAGTGCTTGCATGCATGATGCCATGTATGTATGCATTATTATGCGTCCATGTGTATGTATGTATGCATATGTGTATGTATGCATGTATGCGTGTATGTATTGAGTACGTATGTATGGACGAATAGATGTGCTTATATGCACGTATGTATGTGTGTATGTATTGAGTATGCATTGATGGGTGGATGTGTATGCATGTACGTACGTACGTCTGTGCGTATGTATGTATGTATGTATGTATGTATGTATGCATGCATGCATGCATGCATGCATGTATGTATGTATGTATGTATGTATGTATGTATGTTTGTATGTATGTTTGTATGTATGTTTGTATGTATGTTTGTATGTATGCATGTACGTATGTACGTATGTGTGTATGTATGTGTATGTGTATGTGCATGTATATATGCATTGTGTGTATGTATGTGCGCATGTATATACGTATGCATGCATGCATGTGCCTGTGGATGTATGTACGTATGTAACAGCGTGTGTCAGCTCCAGCCGCCGCGCCGCACAGCAGCCAGGCCTCGCTGCTATGCATGGGACGGCAGCGCGACTGTTGACTCTAATCTCCCCATCCTCAGGGACGCCCCGCCAGCGCTGCTACGCTGAACTGTTTAGTTTAGATCAGCAGGACGGAAATCGCCCCTAAGACACGGCACGCCTTTCAGACCAAATTTGACCAAGTTAGGGAGCATTAGAGAGTGTCAGCTTAAATAGGGTCTTCGATGGCGACGCCAGGGTGGATGGGAGTTTCGAAACAGCTCAGTGAAATACCCCGCAGCACACGTGGGCCTTCCTTACATCAGCACGAAATTTGATACCGCACGAGGTATATGCCGAGAGACAGGGTTGGAGTCAACAAGTCATATCAGACAGACATGGGCAATATACATGCACTTGCGTCCGATCTTAGCACTAGTGTGTTTGTTTTAGCTTGTAACAGGGTTCAATCTCAGCACTTTTGAGGAGCGCCTTTAGCAGCAACACAGTACCTAGCGCGATTAGTTCTGCATAATTATGACGTGTGCTATGTCCCAGAACTCTCTGTTCGCAGGGCTTAAGATAAAATACCACGTGTGATCTGTTAGCTGTATGTCTGCTCGCAGGCGGAAATACCTGAGGATTCTCGTCTGGGCAGTCAAGCCAAGCTCAACGAATTCGTGTTTTGGCTTAGTGAACATGAGTCATCTGAAAACAGCAATGCGCTCAGATAGGCGTTCTGTATGCACACCGCATGACTGTACAATAAGCTTACTTCCGTTTGGAACGATATTCTCCACCTGCACCGTATTCTTCACGATATCGTTTCTCACTACATTTACATTAAAGTTACAATTCACGTGACTGGGATCCTATCGTTTCAGTAACATGCGTGAGTCAGACAAGATTGTTTAGTGGCATTGAAACTGCAGGTTTGTTTGCAAGCTTGAGTTGTCAATGGCGATATACGTTACGAATGCAACTTTGAAGCAAGACGCAGCGGCTATGAAGCCATCATCAAGCATGAACAGGAATAATCGTTAGGAAACCCAGGAGCGGCGGAAACGCAGGAGGAAACGCAGGAGTATGTTTGTTCGCGCGGGCTCAACGGAAAGGTCCGATTCGCGCAGGTCATCATAGTAGGCGTTGCGGTATATTTCGGAGCGTTACAGATAACATTGACCTGCTTTTTGCTGGGAACGAGGAACTGAAACTGTCTGTGAAGAAGATAACGATGACCGATCAACCGACAAATCATCGACAATTCGAGTAAAACATAAGTGTCTTTGAAACATCTCTTGATTTGAGAAGATAACGATGACCGATCAACCGACAAATCGTCGACAATTCGAGTAAACACATAAGTGTCTTTTGAAACATCTCTTGATTTGAGAAGATAACGATGACCGATCAACCGACAAATCATCGACAATTCGACTAAAACATAAATGTGTTTTGAAACATCTCTTGATTTGAGAAAAAAACATTTTACAGGTTTTGAAGAATGACGGTGGATAATAAATACACAGTGTTCTAATGCGAAAATTTCGTTTTCACGGTGTCGAATTTCACGGAGGCTCGTGTTTACCCTGTGTGCTAAACGTATTAGAGCGCAAGAGAGAGCGCTTCTGACATGCATTTCAAGTGGTTGTTTGTGCTTTAATTTATGCTCTGAACATTTGCTCGAAATCTTACGCAATTATGCGGAATAATTACAGGCATTTTCTTGTTTTAAGCTATTATCATTACCATATCATCGGCTTTGACTAGTCTGATCACAAGCCTGGATTAAAGACCGCATACACCCAGTCAAGCAGTGTACACATATACCCACTCAAGCAGTGTTTTGCAGCATCACCCCGCCCCCTGCCGACGCTACGCAACATTGGCACAAGCGTGGCACAAGCACACACGTCCACATGGCCGGTTGAATGCCGTTCGCTCGGATAGGGGAGGAGGCCATTTGACCCCTGCGCTCTCAAAGATTGGGAGAGCTAGAAACACTAAATTCACAGGGTAGGTTGGCCAGTATGTAATCTCACTTGTGCCTAAATTTGGGGTGTCTGAGTCGTGGCCTTTGTGCTATATATGATCAAACAAGGTCAAACTACAGGTTGGTGCCAAAAGCGTTTTCAGACCTCCTTATGCAACCACCTTGAACCTAGATATCTGTTATAAGCAAAAGGTCACTGGTTTCGTGTCAGGTCAGAAAATTTGATTGATCTTTAAAAGGTCATGCTGACCAAAATCCTACGAGATTGTTTTAACTTTTGTATTTGAATAAACGCCAAGCAGAAGATACGCCAGGCAGTATGTTCCTAAAACCAAAATGTTGCACTTGGTCGCTTTAGGTCAGTGACTTACTCTGAAGTTTTAGTAGTCCCTGCAAAATATCTGTTGCGGTCTCTGTAGTCAATGAATTCGAAATGAGCACTAGAAATTAGCTCGTACAGAACCTCTAGAATAACCTCTAGAATAAGCTCTAGAAATTAGTTCTAGAATAAAATAACAGGTTAGCTTAATCTTTATTCATACCTGACCTGACCTTGATGTGACCCGACGTCAACAGTTGGCCCCCAACCTGACCCTAGTCAATGCAGTTGTGTTCCAAGTATAACTTAAATTGCTCTGCTGTCTAATAAACTACCTCAGAGATGTATGGCTTTGTCTAATACTCCGTCGTTGCACCATATTGAACGATTCCCTAGAAATTGCCTTCACTGAGAGCCACGGCCCGATTTTGACCTGCCATAGGTCAGCGATTTTACAGGGTACATCTAGCTTTTCAATTCAAATGATCGGTTTTTACGTAACCTGCAGCCACGCAAACTTTGGCACGGTTGCGCCGCGCCGTTTATATACCTTCGGGTGGTCGAATGGACCCCCACCCAAGCGCATGCCCACACCAGGTTACGGTCCATCTGTTGATCAGTTCTTTGTAGTGAAACAACCACCGCTGGATTAAGGGGCTATATCACCTTGGCATGGCGGAATTAGCAGTAAACTTGCAGTGGTCTTGCTCTTCTCATAACGTTTATCTCAGCCGCCTTAATATATGACAAAAATCACACAAAACATCGCCGGAAGACATTATAAACTTGACGCCTGCACGGGCTAGACTTCCAACATCCATCAGGGGCTGTGCCCATACTCCCCGCTACTCGTTCTCAATCAGTTACAAGCACCCGGTACCTGCCCGTTGGCATGAGGAATTTCACCACAAGACACAGCATAACTTCTTTGCATTGGTATTTGCTGACGTAGGGTGAATAGAATCCTGTTCATGATAAACAGAGGCACAATCAGTTACATTACCTCGTAGCGGCGTCATAGTTCTCGAGCTTTACACCAGAAATTTCGCAAACGCCGTGCTGATACTATGCGGCATTTTCCTAAATCCGCACTCAACCGACCCGTTGCCTACTTTATATGGACACTCATGAGCTTACCAAAGTCGTGAAGTCATACGTGTTTACGAGACAACTTCTGTATGTTTGGGGAAAGTCTAATTTTCGTCCCACCCCTCCCTCTGCCCTACCGCCCACCGCGTCCAGGTGATTACGACGCTTTGCTTGTGTGCTTTACGTTTACCGTTGCTGTCTCCACTTATCACGGCTCACATAAATGCCAATATTTCACTCGTCGACGATGGTAACGTAGTGGTTCGATGGTAAACTGACTTACCAGGTCACGACCAGCCTGTCAGTACTGGGGTGACACGCCGGCCGCCCGACCTCTCTGGGTCTTGACATGTGACTTACCGGATTTTCGTCCAGGAGTCGCACGTCGTCTACGATGAACTCGTACCAAATGATCCACATGAAGTTGTTGATCATGAACGAGATGAAAAGGTTCGTGTGGATCCGAACCCGTGTCGAGTTCAGAGCAGATCTGAAAAAACAAGGCATATTTACTGTAGCTACGGATGGATGGCCACTGGCTGGCAGCAAGAGACGTACGACTCAGCTGATGTTTGGCGTCGCATTGTTTTCGACTGATCAACATGCCATTCATACACAAAAAAACAACGGGATGAGTCTTCAAAGTACATCTTGCTGGTCGAAAGCAGGTTGAGAGAGCGTTCATACCTTTAATGCGTATCCTGTCGCATCGACTAGATCGAGTATTTGACACCCTGCACCGCCTTAACGAATGTAGTTTCAATGAACGGTTTAGCGACCCAGACCTAGCCAACGCATTCTAGAAGGGAGTTTCTGAGCTGCTAATGGACTCAGAACACTCAAGGACTTGCGAGCCGGCGCCGACGACAGGCGGCGGCATGCCTGCGCTGTCGGCCGTGCTCAGGTGCTGAGCACACCAGCGAGCCATTAGCAGCGATTAGGGACGTGCTGTCAGGCCAGCTGCGCTTCAGCTGTCATGAGCTCGTGTTGTCCGCTTGACGAGAGTCGAACCAGCTCGCTGCTATCGCCACTGCAAACCGTCCGATCGGCCAGCGGATCGGGCCGCGGGTCGGGCCGAGGGTCGGGCTGAGGGTTGGACCGAGGGTTGGGCTGAGGGTCGGGCTAAGGGTAGGGCTGAGGGTTGGACCGGGAGTCGGGCTGAGGGTCGGGCTAAGGGTCGGGCTGAGGGTCGGGCTGAAGGTCGGGCTGAGTGTCGGGCTAAGGATCGGACCGAGGGTCGGGCTAAGGGTCGGGCTGAGGGTTGGGCTGAGCGTTGGGCTGAGGGTCGGGCCGAGGGTCGGGCTAAGGGTCGGACCGAGGAGCGCCCCACTCGCGAGACACGCGGTTGTGTCCGAGGGTCGTGTCTCAGGGTCGGGCTGAGGGTCGGGCCGAGGGTCGGGCTGAGGGTCGGGCTGGGGAGTGCCACGCTCACCAGACACGCGGTCGTGTCCATGGGTCGAGCTAGGCGCGGATTGCTCGCCAGACACGCAGCCGTGTTCGTGCGGTTAGGCGATGCTTCACGGCCTCGCTCGCCGCTTTATAAAACTCGGAACATCTAATTCGGTAGGACTAAATCAGCAAAAATGGCCGGGCGGGGATTTAGGCCCCGGGAGAGGGTTGGACATGTCGGCGATTTCAGTGCAGAAGTGCAGTCTGCGGCGTTCGTATTCCTCATATTGCCGGCCGGGTTCGGATACCGCCCGCGGCGCATTCATCTACCACACCCGCCGCAACAGGCAGCAGACGTCGCCGTGCCATTGATCGCAACAGTGAGCCCAGAAACAGTGCATTCAAGTTACCGCTAACAGTTACCGCTAAAAATCCGGCAATCTAAGCGTGCAGGCCATCTCGTGATTGCGACCTAGACCTCCGCGCGGCATAAGCGGTCGATATGCGCTTCCCTGCTGTCTCGTTCACTGACGGCATGATGGGCCCTAATGGCATCATGGGCCGTTAAAAGGCTGGGCCCGGGGCATCCGACTTTGTTCGAAGGCAGCCACATCTGGGTCGGCTGGTACCATTCACCTATACTGTGTCACGCATGTGTCGCTGCAACTGACGCATAACAGGTCCTGCGTGGGCCACGTGTGAGGTGGTACAGTCAGTGTGAGGTGGCGCAGTCGGTGTTCTACGCAAGTTCAAGCTCTCAATCAGAACTCCGTTAATAATGAGATCGCTAGATTGGCTGTGTTGTGTGGTTGCTGATTCAGAACTTCAGCAATTATGTCAATATGTGAATTGTTTGTCTTGCACGCGTATGTCTCGTATGGCTGCAGAAGTGCGTACAGCATGCGTATAGTTGTTGCTTCGCTTCCCAAATGTTATGCCATCTTTCGTCATGCCAATGTCATTCGTTCTTATCGTTTTAATACACCTGCAAGGTCTACGAACCACAGTCAATACTACGGGTCAAGGCTAATACAAGTGTACCAATCAGCTATTCGGAGACGGAGGCGGAGACAGAGACGGAGATGGGGACGGGGACGTGGACGGGGACGGGGACGGGGACGGGGACAGGGCCGGAGATAGAGACGGAGACGGAGACGGAAACGGAAACGGAAACGGAGACGGAGACGGAGACGGAGACGGAGACGGAGACGGAGACGGAGACGGAGACGGAGACGGAGACGGACAAGGACAGAGATAGAGACAGTCAAAGTAAGAAAAGAAACACAAGCACAAACACAAACACAAACACAAACACAAATACAGAGACAAAAGCAGACAAAGACAAAGATGAAGACAAAGACAAAGACTAAGACAAAGACGAAGACAAGTAAAAAGGCAAAAAGCAAGAAAGGTACATGTATAAAGACAAGTGCAAAGACAAAGACAAAGACAGAGAAAAGACAAAGACAAAGACAAAGACAAAGACAGAGACAAAGACAAAGACAAAGACAAAGACAAAGACAAAGACAAAGACAAAGACAAAGACAGATACAAAGTCAAAGACGAAGTCAAAGTAAAAAACAAACACAAACACAAACACAATCACAAACCCAAACACAAACACAGACACAAAAACAAAGACAAACACAAACAAAGGACAAAGATAAAGACAAAGACAAAGGCAAAGACACAATGAAACAGAAAAAGACGAGAATAAAAAAGAGAAAGAAAAGGAGAAGGAGAAGGAGAGGGCGAGGGAGTAGAGGGAAAAAGAAAAATAGACGAGGAAGGATAAGGAAAAGCAGAAAGAGACGGAGACAGACAGAGAGATGTTTTGTTTTAGGTCGCGTGCCAAGCCCAGCGATCATTAAAAAAGCAATGATCACATGTATCCCCAGAAGCTCTTTTGAACCTCACAGAGGCAATCATCTTACGACATTGCAAATGTGAATTCTGCCTTGTTCTATCTGCTCCTCATGGGAAATGGCATATCCAAGCTCAGCTCACTCCGTTCCATAACACAGAGGACGATTCAATACATTACATAATAGGCAATAGGCAAGGAATTTGCACCACTAGCAACAGTCTCTAGCTAACGTATAACATCAACCACATGTAGCCCAATATGGAAAGACAAAGAGCGAAATTTGCATCTGCTCCCACTATCCGTGTAAAGGTTTCACCACCACACAGCCGGCCTAAATGCCGTGTTGAGGTAATGTGAGGCCACAGCTCAAAAAAGGAACCTTGTTTACACCATCCAGCTGCAAGTCAGGTAAGATACCTGATATAAGATAGTAAAAAATGATGTAGATATACAGAAGAGGCATCACAATAATGAAAACAGATCAGACAGAAAAGTAAGGTTAGGAACACAAGATACTCCACCGGCTGGTGCAATAGATATGGACAAGTGAAGCAGGCCACAGCGGCGGAAAAAGCGAATTATCCACAGATTGCACATTGTGAAACTTTTGAGGCGTGGTGGCCCGGCGCAGTCGGCCAGCTCCGTGTGGCGACCATAAAAACTCACCGGAAACACATAAAGATGACCAGTGATATCAGGATTGCGGCGAGAGAAATCGAATAGCCGCACAGGTACACCATGTTGACGATATTTCTCAACTGGAAACAAGAGACACCATTTCAGCACATGATACATAACACAATGCGAAAGCTGGGGGCGGTTCAGATATGTTCAAAAACATCATCTCTAACATAACCCGAAGCACTGGCGGTGATATTGTTGCCTTGCAAATATTAACCCAGTTATTGGTAAAATCTCCGTCACAAACAGAAATAGAAAGTATGCACTGATTAGTCCGAACACAACGTTAAGTGCTGCGATGTCAATTTCCCGAACTTGCCCTGTCAGTGGGAGAGGGGCAGGCTATCCAGCCACTGGGAGAGGGGCAGGCTACCCCGCCAGTGGGAAATGGGAGGGTCATCCTGTAAGTGGGAGAGGGGCAGGCTACCCTGCAAATATTACCGGAAGTGTTGCATCTATCACTGAGACTGTCATTTGTATGACTTCCTAAGACACCAGTGCTGGTTGATGCTCTTGGAAGTCATAAAATGAAGTTCTCAGTAGACATCGATCTCCGAGTATCGCCTGCGGCCAGCAATTCCATCCTCTCTGATATATGAGTATTTGAAGGAACAAAACGCTGGGAGAGGGGATGCGTCTCATTAACATTGTAAACGCTTGCAGTTTTACGGAAAGATTGAGACGAGGTCTCAGTATCATGGATGGAGCAGCTGTTCGGACTACCGCTTTTATCTGATGTGCTAGTATGAACACAACCTTTCTGCCACTTAATTCTCCAGCCGACGTCAGGTGTCATTGGGTCATAAAAGTGACTTAATGATGCTAACTTTGTGTACACACTAGCACATCCGACGAGTGCGATAGTCTGAATGATTACTCCATCCGTGTTTGCAGACTTCAACTGTGCTTGAACACATAGTTTAGTTGCTGTCGGAAGCGGTTTATTCGCTTTTAAAAGCTGTGGACGTGACTAGTGAGCCGGATACCGACTATCATAGCCAGACGATCTTCTACAGCGTGAAGCGTTTATACATCGACGCTGACAATTTCCTTGCAGCGCAACGAAAACTTGTTTGGTATTGACATCTAAACAGTTGTATTTGCATCCAGGGCTCCACGGAGACAAAGGTCTGCATTGGCGAGAACGACGGCATGCCCTAGCCTGGCAATCATAGCCTTTCGCGCTGTAATGACCCATTTATACTGTGCTGTTTCGAAGCTGACAAGTCTAGCTAAAATTGCATGGTTCGCAATCTCACAAGCCGTTTGGAGACTCACAGGATCAATATCAAGTAATAGGGGCCTCGTTGGCCACAATGGAAATGCTGGACAGAAGCCGAGGTCGCTCACCATGCTCGCGATTAGCCTGCAGCCAGGGCAGCGTACCAGCAACTTTGGCATGTCACGACACAGCATGTCAGCCCCGGAGTGCTCTCCTCTGTCATGCCGGATGGCATTAAAAGATGCGGAACACATTTTGGGATTTCATGATAATCGAGCGTGTTGGTGCATAATTTGATTTTAAGACACTTTGATCCACAAACAGACTGCAAGTTACTAAACAAACAAAAGTCTCTTCGATCTGCCCGCAATATCGATAATCCCCTATTAGAAATCATGTTTAGAGATTGACAGCACAGACATGCGTACCAAGAAAGCGAAACAGGCGCAACAGCGCGAAAACGGCGACACCGGTATTGGCACCAGGAGCACCTCGGGCCCGGCAAGCACAGGACAGCTGGTGCAGAGCACCTACGGCCCAGCCAGCACATAAAGGTTTGTGCAGAGCACCTAAGACCTGGCCAGCGCAGGACGGCTGGAGCAGAGGCACCAAGGCCCGACCAGCGCAGGACGGCTGGAGCAGAGTCACCTAAGGCCCGACCAGCGCAGGACGGCTGGAGCAGAGGCACCTAAGGCCCGGCCAGCGCAGGCCGGCTGGAGCAGAGGCACCTAAGACCTGGCCAGCGCAGGACGGCTGGAGCAGAGGCACCAAGGCCCGACCAGCTCAGGACGGCTGGAGCAGAGGCACCTAAGGCCCGGCCAGCGCAGGACGGCTGGCGAGGAGCTGCTTAAGCCCGGCCGGCGCAGAGCGGCTAGTGCTGTCGACCTTGGCCTGTCACGTACGTCGAGCGGTGCCGTACTCCATGGCCGGCTCCAGCAGACGCCTAGCCGGGCGGGTCGGTTTTAATCGGCCTCACGATGAGATGATGGGGCGTGTGAGACAGAAGGGCGCCTCTGGCGTCTCAGTCTGAGAAGCTCGCCACGAGGACTACCAAGCAGCCTCGGAGGCGGGGCTTGAGCAGCAGGGGCAGGCCCACCGCCAGCAACTGCCGTGGCTGAGACACGCGAGGATCGGATGAGGGGAGGGGAGAGGAGGGTCTCTCTCCCGCCAGAGACCAAATAGCACCGTATGGTCGGAATTAGACCGTGGATGACACGCGGGAATTGATGGGCGATGTACCCCACATGCATTATGATCAGAGAAGGGGATGGGTATATGTAGGACTAAGACATAACAACTGCATAGGCTGGATAATAAGCGCCCGAGCTCTACGCATAACATGGTTGATCCGTCGCTCAGCCACCGAATATGCATCTATGCATCGAAATATGCTCAGGGCCAAACATGAGATTGGAGCCAACTGCTCCTTTTATGTCATGATATGTTTGCTGCAGCCTTGCGCCGTAATTTCAGGCAAACAACACTCGCTAATAAAATGTTCCGAGATAAACGCCGCATTAATCACAAAATCACATTAATTGCCCTCGGGTCTTGAGCAAGCCGTTTCAACGCCTCAAGCAAGCCGTTTCGAGCTGGACTGCCAAACACGCTTCTCAGGCTACCCAATCCCTCACGATCAATCACCTCCTGTTTGACATTCATGGCGCCCTCGGGTTGAGCCGCGGACGGTTCCTGCGAGCGGATGGCACCGACGGCCGGCCAGCGACGCGCTGCCGACCGCCGGGCCCCGGCGCCGCCCCTGCGCCGCCCCTGTCGATACCGCCGCCCATATGGACTGTGTTTGAGAGCGCTGGTCATGCTGCCGCCACCAAACATCGCAGCCGCAATTGCATCATGTAGCCGAACCATATGGCGATCGGTTCATATTGGATCGACGATAACGGTGGTGGGGGACGGGGAAGGGGCAGAGGCGGGCCCAGGACATATTCTGAGAGGAACATTTTGAGTGTTATTTTAGACACATTGTGATACATGTGAGCGTTTTGGGCCATGTTGCAAGACACGTCTCTCGGAGTGCGTCGGTTCCCTCCCCAGTCTAGATCCGCCTATGGCACCCCACACGCTGCCTGGTGCCCCCGGATCGCATTGCACGACCCGCACGAGCCGCGCTTGGATGGCAGAGCCCTCTCCCCAGCCACTGAGATGCCCCCCCCCCCCCCCACTTCTGGGAGTGACTCACTGGCCCATAACAAACCTCCTCGACCGGGGCAACAAAAACTACCATAAAGCCGTCATCTGTGGTGATATCACGGGGCGTTTGTTGCCCATCTGCGCCCTCCCGGTGCAAGTGCATTGAAGCACGTCAGAGCGCCCGCTGTCGGGGAGTCGCTCGCACGCGGCGCCATCCCACGTGTTTGCCGCGTTTCCTCAAATAAACCGCGGAATCGGTTTACGCGCCGTATAACGGCCGCTATTTTGCGGCGCCGATATTGCCGTCGGCTGCCAAAATCCACAGCGGCCGTGAGGGTTCGTCCATAAATTTCGTTGCACTTGGAGGGAGGTGGGGGAAGGCTTTTGATGGGCGTTACCGATGTGTAACAAGGTGAAATGGTTTGAACAGCGTGACGTGGCGGTAAGGCACGGTTGAAACTACGCTAGAGTCGGTAAAAATAGACGATTTTGAAACCTTAAAGCCGGATATCGTTGGCTTTCTTGCAGGACAACAAGCAGTCATGCTTCTTCAATTCTAGCTCACTTCGTAGCCAATTAAACGTAGGACGTTAGAGGCGCTAAGACTAACACGGCGTAACGAGGGGGTTTCCGTCCAGTGTAACCAGCGCGCAACCGGAGGAAAGGGAGCAAAACAAGTAGCAAAAACGGTGCAGTCCAATTTACTGGTAATTGAAGGGCGACCTCGGTCGAACATACCAACTCAGCCCGTCTGGGGGCTGAGTGTACTGGACCAACCGAACATACCACTTCGGCCGGTCTGGAAGCTGAGTGTACTGGACCAACCGAGCATGCCAATTCGGCCGGTATGGGGGCTGAGTGTACTGGACCGACCGAACGTGCCAACTCGGCTGGTCTGGGGGCTGAGTGTACTGGACCAACCGAGCATGCCAACTCGGCCGGTCTGGAAGCTGGGTGTAATGGACCAACCGAGCATGCCAATTCTGCCGGTATGGGGGTTGAGTGTACTGGACTGTCTGAACATGCCAACTCGGCCGGTCTGGGAGCTCAGCGCACTGGGAAGATGGCGGAGGCCCATGGTCAGTTTTTGAGCATGCTCAACGTAAGCTATATGGTGAATCGCGAAAAGTATCGCATTTTATGTTCCAGCACCTATTTTGGTGCAGGAACATCTATTTGGTGCTGATTAAAACTGAATATAACAGCCTCCCTACCAGCTGCCAAGAGATGGGTTCACTTGATCCACCACATTTAAACATATCCCTCTCCATTTTTTAAGGGCCTTTGATTTGAACGCAAGTGTGGCGTTGTTGGTTCTTTTCGTAACTTAAGCTTAAATATTTATATCAAAACCTAACCGACAAGACACAAATGGAAGATAAGTCGTACATTTGGCACTAACCACCAAAACACAAATCATACAATTACTTAGATATAACTACCGACGGAAGAGGGACATAATTATGCACAAAAAGCACACCTAAGCAAACTAGGAAACTGAAACCAAACCGAAAGTTTCCGGTGATGTTTTTCCAATGTTACCTCGCGGGGAGCATCCACTGGCCGTGGTGCCCATTCGGATAGTCCTGAGGGTTTTCGGGCAGCATTCGCGTGCCACTTGAGCTAGCTTCTTGAAACTTGGCTGTTTGGAACTTCGCCTTGCACACTAAATGATGTAATTTGTATGTTTATATGTATGTTGCCTCGCACGTCCAGTGATGTAATTCGTGTGTTTATACATACCGCACAGGCGGCCCACGCCATGGGCATGGGCAGGCCACGACTATATTTAGGGCACATATATGTTTTGGCAGATTCTACGAATTAGGCTAGGCACGTTAACGATTACACTGTCTGTGGGCGGCCTCCGAAATTTGGGCAGCCTACGTGCATGCAGACAGGCATACAATGTGACGTAAAATGTCAGGGTTCCGCCTGTATGAACAATCAAACAGACGGAAATATCCGTTTTGCCGAAGCCAATCGTGAAGATCTAAATAGGCACTTCCACTGTCGACAGGGACCGGCAGGTGACAAATGGCATGCGAAGTAGAACTTCAAACACTGTTGAGATCTCCGCATGCCCCTATTTAAGGGGTTGGAGGGGACAGGTCAGACGTACGTGCAGGTCGCTGAGGTCGACGCAGGTGGTGTAGTTGGACCAGCCGGCGGACTCCGGCTGCTGGGGGTGTCGGAACCACTGGCCGCTCGGAAGGCACGACCGGATCGCCTGGCCTGCAACAGCGGGACACACTCCGCGTCAGCCGCGCCGCAGCTCTCTCGCCTGACGGGGATCGGCTGCGCGTAGGCACCAAGGGCAGTCGGTGGGTCGTGATGAACAACGACAGACAAACGGCACTGCAACGAATGGTGCTTTCTTTGGTTTACTACTGTTGACGCTTACATGTAGCTGGGGACTTTACAGCGCTAAAAATTGCACGCTCGTGAAAACCAGTTTTCTGCAAGGGCATCTGATGGCTCCACAACATAAGTGGCGGCTCGCTAAAGCGATACATTCTTAACAGATGTCCATATTACATCATTACAAAGCTACACTTACTGCATGGCAGTGGACCATATAACTTTTTTATTACCTGAACTGGTGTATTCCATCGCAGTTTAATAATGCAGCTTGTTTTTATACGAGAAATCACGGCATCTTACGAGTATCCAGGGAATTGCACACATTATTCTAAGACGACCAGGATCGGTGGTAACATGGGACGACGCTGCTATCGGCAGTGTCTACTCCAGGATTCGACAAACTGGACCCACATATCCTGCATCGAATGCTACTGGGGAGCATCCGGTGTTTCAGTCCCGGGAAGCAAATGTGGAAAGTTTTTGGCCCCGACGAAAGGTGCCTCGGTTGGCTGACTGTTGGCATCCATGGGCTGGGTCGGGCCACCACTGGTGAACCCACATTCTGCGCTGGTGCACATGCAGGGTTTTGCTCGGCCACGGTCGCGCGTCAGCCCTTATCAGTGACCGCGCGCCGGAGGCACTTCCACTGCGCCGACTGCTCCGCATTTCGTGGTACTGTCTGCAATGCGCGGAAATAGGCCCAGGCCCGTTTTTGCAACTGGGATGAAATTCGCCCCTGGCCCGTTGAATGGTGTCCGAGCGCGATGCTTAATTAGAGGCGACGCCGCGGCTTCACGGCTGGAGACGGCAGCGGCACTTCATCGCGTGCCGGCCGGCCTCTGGTTAATGAGCGTGGGAGCTGCCAGATGGCGAGACCGAGCTTCCGCTGGTACGCGAATAACGATGTGTGGAACTGCTCGGTCGTTCGGGGCTCGGAGCTAATGCATACGACGTGCCGACCGGTCAATAACACGCGACGCCCTCAGATGTATGGTGGTCTCCTGTTGCGGGCGTGCATCGGGGAGGGTGCTGATGACGCCTTGTTATCGGAAAAATCGTGGTGTCACGTGCGAAGACCATATGCGCCAAGAAAACAGACTTTGAGGGTGGCGTTGTCTAAACACCGACACCGCGCGTGCGAGTTCCACTGTTTTCAGGTGGTATTTTGTGTTTTCTGATATCGGTGACATCTCAAACGACGCTACGATGACAATCTGTGGCCCAGGCTCATCTTCTGATCTGTGCCTCCTGCTATGTCTGGCTTTTTGGACCTCCTTTGTTTCAAACTGCGCACTACCTGCGTCGCGCCGGCCATGTTTCTTGACATGCGGCGTCTTTGGACACGGGCATCCCCGGTCGTCCGACCCCAGATTCTAGCCTATGGGCGAGAGTGGATCACCGGTCACCCGTTCCACGGCGCATGCGCACGATCGGTCGCACCTGCTGACCGTGTGTAACCGGCTGGACGGGGGCTTGGCTCGTGGGATGACCGAGACCATCCGGCACAGCCTACCAGCCCACCCGTCCCGTCTGATCCGCCGCCGGCGAGGTCGGCCGGCGGGCGCGGGCGCCGGTCAACCGATCCGGATCATGTGCGCGGCTGGCCGCTGCCGCCCTGGTCGCGCTGCTGGTGTAGTACACCGGCCACCGACGCTAGTGTTGCCCGCCAGGCGAGCTGTGCCGCAGGCTCGGCGGGAGTATGCGACCGTGGCGGGCACGGCTGAGTCCGCGAGGAGTCACCTCTTCAATATTGGTCACAGCAGTGTCCGGCCGCTGGCACCACGACTGGACGAAGTCAACCAGCTCCTACCGAATCACCACATGAATACCCTGTATGTATCTGAGACATGGCTCAAGCCTGAGGTACTCAACAGGGTGCTGATATTCCCGGGTTTCAGACTGCTGAGAGACATCAGTCTCGAACAGCTTGTCGTCAAGCCCATCCACCTTCACCCGACACCACCAACGCTAGACCTGATCGTCATCAACGTGACCGGTCCCCATAACTCAGCTGAGGTTCTCCTCGAGGCTGTGGCGGACCACCATCCGGTGCCACTCCGCGATTCCGTCCCCGGAGAGCGCCGACAGGCAGTCATCCACTACCGTGCGACCGTTGCAACGCGTCGACTCGGACGCCTCCAACCTGTGTCTGCTACTCGCCGATTGGGAGCCGCTCTACGCCGCTAGCACCACCGATGACAAGGCGGACGTATCTGTGGAAGTATGGAACGTCGCAGTCGATGCTCACTGCTCGGTCATCACCGTGACGTCACGCCGGCCCGGCCGTCCGCGGCTGCGTGGATGTACCGAAGTCTCCGCAGCTGTGGAGGAGCGTGACTGCGCCCGCGAGACCTGAGAGCGCTGTCGTACCACAGGGGCGCGCCGCGTGTACCAGCGGCACCGTAACAGAGAGAAGGGGCTGATCATTCTCGCACGATGTTCCTTCCTGTGCATCGGTCTGCTGACAGGGCGGCGAGACTTCTGTAGCCGCCTCAAGCAGTTTGGATTGCAGCCAGCGGAAGGGTGCGACACACCCGATTACGACATGGGCACCCGGGCGGACGCACCCAATGCCCATTTTGCTGTCAATGGCCCCCGCATCGCTGTGGAGGCGGCGGAGGTGCGTGCCGGTGTGAGTGCGCCCCCGGTTGGACAGCACCCGCATCCTGGCAATGCCTCGGCTTTCTCCCTGCATCCATCCACTCTATAGGAGCTCTCTGTAGCCATCGAGAAGATGAGCGCGCTGAGGACTGCCGGCATCGATGGGGTACCACTCCATGCAGTGAAAAGTATTTCCCTGTAATCGGCGCTCATCTTTTACATCTAATTAATCTTTCTATCACATCACACCCTTTTGGCACGGTCTGGAAGATCGCGCGGGTCACCCCGGTGTTCAAGTCTGGCGATCGATAAGGCATCAGCAACTTTCGGTCATTTCTGTTCTCCTTGCACCGTTGAAAATTTCCGAAAACGTCGTTTGCTCGCAGCTCACTTCCTGCCTGTGAGCTTCAGTGTACCGGGCGCGCTCCTCAACCACCACACCACCTCATCTGGGAACCTCACACCTCCTCACTTGTTCGGCACTGTAATGTGAACCTCGTACCCCTGTCCAAAATCAGACACCACTTGACTTCTGAGGTTTAAAAGCTCCAGGTCCAAATTCACGCCTTCCCCATATCCTCTACTGTCTGTTTATCTGCGGTGGAGCAGCCGAGCGTCACCTAGACAGGATGCAGAGGGTGCTGCACTTCGCAGCCAGACTAGTGAGTGGTGTCTATCGCAGCGATCACATCTCACCTGCCCTGGAAGCACTCGGCTGGCGTAGCGTCGCGGATCATGTGCAGCACCGGCACCGCCTGCATTTGTTCAGGGTACTGTACGTCCCCGAATCCCCCAGTGTAATGCATGCTTTATTCGAGAAGCGCGCCGAGTCTCCCCAATGTCAAACTTGGGCTGTTCCGGGCGGTATCGGTGCGCCACATCTGCTGCATGCCCGACTGACTGCCACCCAGCGGCACTTTCCGTACCGCGCTGCCGCCGCGCGGAACCGGTTGCCTGCGGCAGCCGTCCGCGCTCCCTCGCGCCGGGCATTCTAGACTGTTTTAAATCGCTCACTCATTGACTGAAGCTGCTTCCACCTGTGCGTATATGCGCATCTCTGTGCAATGTGTGTGAGTTTTTTACTGCACCACTAGGCGGAGAACCACCACCACGTGGATGCGCCTTCAATAAAATAATTGTAACTGTGAATGCAAGGTATAGAGAACAGACTATGCAGACAAACTCTGACAAAAGAGATGAAAAGAAGAGTCACATTCAAACAGGGGTTATTAACTGAGCCTCTCGCAAAGTCCTATAATACCTTGCAAACCAATGAATACCTCTCCTATTCCCAAAACTGTAACGGTTTCCGACGATTCAGGTCGCCAGAACTTTGAACCCGCCTGACAAGAACGTTTTCAGAGGGATTCTGTCCTATGAAGACACAAACACTCGCGCTACACGTATTTCGGATCCAGCCAAAAACGTTGTTGGTTTGACGATAACAGCTTGGCGATACGAAAACTCGGTTTTCATAATGAGAGCAAAGGTAAAATTGTATTTGTAGCTTTCCGGCGAGCCTAAATAATCAAAAGGGCAGTGATTTGTACTCTTTCCCTGAGTTAAACTGAACAAAATATCCACCATGCTGGTACCAATGAAATCCAGACATAAATGAGACACATCACAGCCGACCTTTTGTTTCTCCACCGCTTCTTGAGCGCCGAGCACAGGTTCTATCGTGCCTGGGAACGTGCATTACGCCCAGATGGAGAGTTGAGGCCTTTGTATTAATTCGTAGCAATCATTAAGAGGAGCTCTCACATGTCATCCGTTGTGATTAATGACGCACTGGATGTAAGTCTGACTGATAACCCAAAACCAGAATGAGACGCGTAAAGCGTCAACCCACATGGGCCTGTGGAAAATGTCGCATCAGCATGACCATGGGATCAGGTGTGCAGTTTGCAAGCCCGCTCGACTCGTAGCTAAGAGCTTGCAGCGATTTTGACGCTTGGATGCACTCCTGCAAAACACTACCGCAGACTCACTTAGACTTGCACGCGAACATGTACTCCGAAAAGGCTTAACAGGCATCTCATTTACTCTAATCGTTGTAGTGGGCCCGTGGGCCTTGCCTCAAGTCCCAGAGATGAGCGTTTGTCGGATGTAGCCTTCGAGAAGTTTTCGCACAAACTTAGAAAATCATTCCCAGGAATGGATCCGGCGGGCAGTGCGAATGTTCCCCACAGACACCGTCGCGGGTATCATATCCAGCCCAGGACGCTCAGACCGAGAGGTCACATCGACGGGACAGTCAGTCGACGAAACCTACCATTCCATATGATCGTGCCACTCGGCACACTCATTCACGCAGACGGTCTTCGATGGCCGCGCTCCGAGCCCTGGACTCCAGCCGGCCGGACGGCCGTCGATGGCCGCCCCCCCCCCCCCCGCCCGGGCTCTGGGCTCCAGCCAGGCCGGGCGGCCGTCGATGTCCGCTCCACCGGGCCCTGGACTCCAGCCGGGCCGGACGGCCGTCGATGGTCGCGCTCCGGGCTCTGGACTCCAGCCGCGCCGGACGGCCGTCGATGGCCGCGCTCCGGGCTCTGGACTCCAGCCGGGCCGGACGGCCGTCGATGGCCGCCGTCCCCCCCCCCCCCCCCCACGCCCGGGCTCTGGACTCCAGCCAGGCCGGACGGCCGTCGATGTCCGCTCCCCCGGGCCCTGAACTCCAGCTGGGCTGGAGGCCGTCGATGGTCGCGCTCCGGGCCGTGGGTTCAGTCAAAGGCCAGACAACCGTCGAGAGCCGCGCTCCGGGCCCTGGGTTCGAGCCGGGCCGGACGGCCGTCGGTGCCCGCTCCCCGGGCCCTGGACTCCAGCCGGACTGGACGGCCGTCGATGGCCCGCGCTCCAGGCTCTGGGTTCGAGCCGGGCCGGATGCCCTTCGATGGCTGCGCTCCGCGCCCTCGATTCCAGCCGGGCCGGACGGCCGTCGATGGCTGCGCTCCGCGCCCTCGATTCCAGCCGGGCCGGACGGCCGTCGATGGCTGCGCTCCGCGCCCTCGATTCCAGCCGGGCCGGACGGCCGTCGATGGCTGCGCTCCGAGCCCTCGGTTCCAGCCGGGCCGGACGGCCGCCGATCGTCGCGCTTCAAGCCCTGGGTTCGGGCCGGGCCTCCCTGTGCCTTGATGCGATCTCGGCCCAATCAGGGCGCCTGGCGGCGGCGCGCTCGGCCGGCGCGCTACTCGCTGCGACCCGTGACGGCTCGCCGGTGATAAACGGCGCCGGCCAGGATTGCCCGACCGGCTCGTTTCCGGGGAAGCGGTTCAACAGCTCGGCCGGTGCGATCCGATGTCGATGGGACGCCGGACAAGTTTTGTCGTCGACGCAGTGCGCCGAGCTGGGCTAGAGCGTCGAGAGTGGCGCAGACGACGGTGTGGCAAAGCACGAGGCCCGGTGCAAGGTTCAGAGTACTCAGGGCGATGGCAGTCTGCGGTACGGAGAGCGGACGGACTCAGGACGGGCTCAGGACGGACTCAGGATGGACTCAGGAGTGACAGCGCAGTTCAGGACGGACTCAGATCTCGCGCATGGCAGGCTCAGCACGAAGCCACTGACTGACCGCGCCAGGTCAAATGTGGCTGCTGCGACGCTGTGCAGACATAACTGCTGCTGTGGATCCCTCTCGCCCAATAGAGCCCAGTGTCTGATGTCAGGGAGAGCAGGTAATTGTTTTTTAGTGTTTTGGTGCGTTCAAGTCCCTTTAGCCTGGCTTTTTCATATGCGTCATATCTGAAAAAAAATTGGGGGCAAATTGGACCTAGCGTCAGCTCTGTAGTAACATTTTAGAAATATATACCGATATTCAGTAGGGAGCGATGCAGCAAATAGAAAATCGCCACGGAAATTGGTGGCCTCGATTTCCAGAAATATAAATCTAGCGTAGTTAGCAATTCATTGAGATCCCGCTGGCTGTGAAAAATGAAAATAAACAGCTGCGAGGGAATAAAGTTAATCTCCGCAGTGAAGCCCACGGTCTACGAACAGAAAAGGCGCCGGGAGCACGAAAGGAAAACAACAAGCCCACCCCGGTCACCTTTTCTCGCAAAGCATTCACATCCAAAATATACATGCTAAAAGAGGCTGGTAGACAATTAATCGTCGTGATCGGATCATAACCATTTTACCTATCACATCAAACGCTGCGCGCTGCGCGGTGGCCGCTAGTTCTGTGCATTCGCGCAGGAGACGGAGCCTGGGATCGTATCGACGGGGTCCAGGGCCCCATTGACTGACTCAGCCATGTCAACACACACTGGAAACACAATTCAATCAAACACACGTGTCAACGAAGCGCTGTCAGTAACGACGTGCGATTGCTCATGTAAACTCAGGCACGTTGTCCAGCCGAAACCATCCAGGGTGTATGGTTGACATGAGGTCCTTTGTTGACATTGGACCAGGGGGTACGGTTGACATTCGCAGGGCCAGCCAAGCCGACCGCAAGAAAATGAGGCATATTCGATCTTCCCTGCGGTCTCTACACTCTTTAATAAACGGAGTGAAGAGCTACACGGACAGTGATCATTTTACCAACAGGCATCACGTGAATGGCTTATAAGGCTACTTTCAGGAAGATCCGACAACGCAACGATGCCGTTATAAAAGATCAGCTCTTTGCCAGGGACGTGTTCAGACATTATCTTTTTAATGCAATCTGGTGTGCAGTATTATCACCAAATCAGCTATTTCATTTTCCAGGACATTGAAACGGCCGTCCGATGTGTGCCAAATGCAGCAATCTGTTATTCCCCAAGGCCTCATGGTGCCGGGTGTTACGCTACATATTCCTTGCAACAGTTATTAGAAGATACCAATCTAAATTGATGGAAGTAAGCCCTACTTCTATGCCCTTGTCCCAAGGCCAGTCACAAGCACGGTTGTCGCCATGTGTGGCAAATGTCAATGTATGTAACTGTGAACTAGAAGAAGCCGCATGAAAACAACGTGCCCTCAACTAAATGACACCCTATCGACCACGAAATAACGCCGCCTTGTACGTTACAGCTACTTGGTAAGGCTCCACAACACACTGACACTTTTGATGCAAGGGACGTGTATGGAAAACGGACTTCGCACAACATAATTTAATAGGATCCATTATCTTACCATTAACATTCCCTGGGCCGCTGAGGACAATTGAGGTTTCGCGCTGTGCCTTGAATATCCTGGCCTCATTTTCGACGAGGTTAGAAGATAAAATGATTAAATGGCGCGTGCTGTTTTTCAATATGTGCCATTAACCTGCGTAGCAAACCTGATATTGTACGGAAGACAGCCGGTAAAGCACACCCATGATTTCCACTCATCGACAGACATCCACCATCTTCGGGGAGAATTCATCCCACGTATTTCTCTATGCCGGAGGACACCTGCCAGAAACCGGAGCAACCACTGGACTGCAGCACCCCGCATGCTGTATTTACTATTGAGTGCTCTAATTTCTGAAATGTGTTGTACGACAAAACAGTTCAGCACATATTTGTTATGCCAGACAAAATCGATGCCGAATGCCCAGTTCAAACGTCATGATCAGTAATATTCGTTGTTTATTGCTTACGTCCCTCAGGCAAAACATGTTTACGACGCACAGAAGGCCGCCATCTTCCCACGTCTTCACCGCGTTTCGATCCGGTCGAATGGATTGCGCGACTCCTAAAAAACTCCTACAACTTCTTCAGTTGTAAAGGTCGACGCGACCCTGGTTGGCCTTCTTCTCCCGCTTGATGCGCGAGTACGGGCTCACGTCATCGCGGAGGACGAAGTTGACGAGCGTGCCGACCCAAGAATCGTGCGTGGGCAGGTCCTTGTAGAACTCGGGCGCGATCTTGGAGACCATCGGCAGGCGCGAGCCGGGCACGGCCGGGAAGTCGTGGTGCTCGTTGTGGTAGCCCTCGTTGAACGTCAGCATGTTCATCCAGCCGTAGTAGGAGTAGGTCTCGTTACCACGGTTGAAGATGTAGTGCTCCGAGATGAGGTGTCCCGACATGGGGTGCAGGCCGAGTCCCATCATGAAGCCGCCCAGCAGGTAGAAGAGCGCCTTGCCGCCGAGGAAGTGGTAGACGAGCGCGTCCGCCGACAGCTGAACCACGATGTTAGCGATCTCCAGCACCGAGAACGGCTTGGGCCGGATGAAGACGGGCCGCAGGAAGTAGGTGATGGGCAGGATCATCAGCCAAACGATCTTGCCGAGGGTGGAGCTGAAGAGGCGAGCCTCGATCGGCGTCGGCAGGTCCACGTCCAGACCGTCGGTGCCCTGGTACCGGTGATGTTCCATGTGGTACTTCTTGTAGGACACGGCCAACGGCAGGCCCATCGGCAGGTTGGCGAAGATGCTGAACACCTTGTTGGCCGTGGCGTGGTTGTGGCCGAAGGCGAGGTTGTGCGCCAGCTCGTGGATGGCCAGCAACAGCGAGTGGTTGATGGTTCCACTCACCACATACGTCACGAGCACCAGCCACGGCCAGGTCAGGTGGCGCACGTAGAACAGCATCGCCGCCTGGATCAGCACCTCGACCGTCACCATCAGCGGCATGTGCAAGTCCGACCCGTACAGCTCCTTGATCTGCGGGTACTTGGCCAGGATGGCCTTGCGCCGGATGGCGTGCGGCTCGCCGCCATCCGTCCAGTAGAAGTCCTTCTTCTTCCTCTCCACGGCGACCATGCTGAGTCGCTGAGGATGACCTCCCGTCACTGGCAATCGCCGGGATCGACAGGGCAGGCTCTCGCCGCGCGCGGCCTTTAAGGGGACGGCGGCCGCCTGCTGACAGCAGGTGTGTGAACAGCAGACCATCTGGCGATGCTTAGCGCCTAATGCCCGCGGGCGATGTTCCCAAACAGGGCCGGGCAGCCGGCGACACCTGCGGCCATTATGTAAGGCTGCTCACGGCTCGCCAACTGTAGAGGACTCCAGCGGTGATAAGTGAGTCATGATTACACCTGGCACAATATCACTAAATATCTTAGGCTGGTCTTACAGGACCGGAGCACCGTGACGTGTTCATGTTGCCACAGTATAAGACGTCAACGACAGGCGACAGAGTAGTGGGCAGTGTCAAAGTGGGGTGCCCCATCATGTTCAACAATGTTCGGCAACGCAGAGATGAGCAGGCGCCGGCTGCTGTTTGCTACAGTATACTGATCCGCTCACCGATCCTGTGCGGGCCCCTATCTCCATGTCAAGTCTAAACAGGGGCGTGATTCGTTGGTATGCGGAAAGCGCAGTATCAAAAAGCGTAGGCAACAGGAACATTCGACCCTTCCGTTCCGCGGCGTGATGCCGTAAACTGAGCGTAAGTCATGTGGAAGTCACCATAGATCGTATTTATGTTGCCTGGATGGCTGCATTATTGGCATTGTGGGTTTGCGGAACTATTCTGATTATATCATGGTTCGGCTATTCAGCCCGAATCAGAGCCGTCGGCAGAGAAGAGACGCAGTTACAATAAATGCCAGCAGCTTGCAGCACTTGGCGTGCGCTGTCACCGATAGATAAATGCGTTGGGGTGACGCACTAATGCTTGACCACATGTTTCTGAGAAACCAGGTCTCCAAGGCATCTCAAAAGTCTTCAGCATTCCAGGCTGCCATCAAGGTGCTTATGATCACCATGTAGATAATGTTCCGTTTTTGGCGGTTAGCTAAATCACCACAATACTGCAAGACGGCTATTCCAACTTATCACCAAGCCATGGGCGCTGTAGCTAGGCGAACGAGTCGCATATTTCTAAGATGCCAAAGTCAGATAAGTACTGAAAGTCCATCACGTCAATCTGGATAGCAAACACCCAGAGCAAAGCCTGCTGTCAGGGCACGGCCCACGCACTTTACGAGAAGCAGCCACGAGCTCGGAAGCGCTGCCGTGGAGGAGCCGCAGGATCTTACGCAACAATACTGCCGGCGCACCTGACCAACCGTTTTGTCCCAGGAAGCTTGGTGCTTTCCGTCTTTCCAGCTTTCAATGGCCAGCGTTTTTACTTAGCAGTAAGGTGCACGTTCATCCCGAGAGCCTCAATGCATTACCTTAATGAAAATTTCGCGAAAGCGTGCAAAACTAGGTGGCCGACACGGGCGACGCCTTTGGAACAATCTCGCTGAATGTCCCCGCCAGGGATACACATTTTATGAGGTTAATAACGCAGCCCTTCAAGTACGCCTCTGTCAGGATATTAAGGCTTTCATCACCATCAAGAATGAGCACCGGACAATGCGACCAAATTACAGCGCGGCGGTCAAATGCAATGTCAGCCAAGCTCCACTGGACCACGGGATCACTGGTACACGTGGATCGTTAAGAATATTGTCTCCCACCGAAAGCAGCTGAAGATAAGTCAACACAAGTGATACGACACAAGCCAATGTAGAAGTCCAAGCTTGGGTGCGGCCTGTGGTCAAGACCGAGCTCGCGCGACACGTGCCGAGGCTGTGGTTGCTGTCAGGGTTCTCTACTCACGTCTGTGGTCCATGCCGATGACGAAGTAGGGGCAGCTGACGTGACTGACTTCGCCAGGCTTGGTGTAGTTCCAGCAGCTCCAGCCGTCGAAGATCCGGGGACAGTACAGCTGACCTGCGGTACGGGAGCGCAGATGAATGCACGGCCGGTCCTGGCAGACATGGCCTGTGTTCGATCCTTGCCTCGCGGAGCTTTCAGTGCGCACGCTTAACACGCGCCCGGATGGCCGGTCGGATACCCTTCGCTCGGGTGGGGTCATTTTGACCCGCTGAGATCTCAGGAACGAGCTAAGAGAGCTAGAGACACCAAGTTCACAGGGTGTGTTGACCTGTACGTGAAGTCACTTAGGTCAAAGTTTGAAGTTCCTAGGTCATGAACTCCTGGTCAAATAAGGTCAAACAAGTTCGGAATCCAGGCTGGTCTCTAAAGGGTCTCCAGAACTTAGGTAACTGTTTGTATTCGGTGGTCACATTTCGGCTGGACCACCCCACACACAACGGCGAACTTCCGCACGCAACGCCGACAGGGAGACTCACCCTACGCGCCCGAGCAGCACCTCTTATTCTCCTCCCAAGTATCATACCCACAACACGATCTGCGTGCGACTGGCCGGCGCCACCGTGACGCACCCCTGTCGGCGTACCTACGGGGTAACGCACCGCCCCGAGCCATGACTGTTCTCCTCACTCAGACATGAATCATCGCCCCACTCGGCTTAAATGCTGACGCACTGTCTCGGGGCATGGTCTACCGCTACACTGTTCTATGCAAAAAATCACTTGCTCGTCTACGGTTAGTGACCTTGTTTGACCTTTTGAAGGTCATGGTGAACAATATCATACAAGGTTGCTTTGAGTTTTGCGTTCGAGTAAGCGACAAAAATTACGCCAGGCAGTATGCATCCAAAAACAAAATGCTTATCTGGGTCATTTTAGGATAGTGGCCAATTCTGACCTTTCAGAAGTGCATGGGAGATGTATAATGTTGTTCCTGTTACCAATGAATTCGAAACGAACACAAGAAACCATCTTATACAGCAAGGCCTGGAGAAATAAAACGGATTAGCTTTGACCTTGGTCACACCTTCAAAATTGGCCTTAGGCAAATGGAACTCATCCACTAAATTTTTGCGTTTCCTAAGAAGGTATTTCAGAGATGCATGGTCTTGTGTAACACTCCACTGTTGCATCAGCTTGAACGATTCCCCAGAAACTAACTTCGTGGAATCCATGGCCTGAATTTTACCTGCCGTAGCTTAGCGACCTTACAAGGTATATCTAAACTTTTAATACCAAACGATCCGCTATCAAATTTTCTACAGCTACGCAAAATTCGGTACGGCTGCGCCGCGCCGTTCGAAAACCATTTTGGAAAAACCTTCGGGGGGGAATTTGAAGCCCCCCACTCAAGCGCGTGTTAAAGAAGCGTGCGTAGAGCTGATGACCTCAGTGTCTGCTTGTAAAGTTAGCATTCACTACGTTTCAATGGAAGATCTCGCAAGCACAAACACCCAAATCGATGTACGTAGGCCATACACCCCTCTCCGCTAACGGCCCAATACCTCCTATGATTACAATAGACTGATAGCGTACGTAACGTAAAATAAAATAACAATTGGCTGAATACAGATATTCAAGTGCGTTAAACACATGTCACATAGAGTGGGCGCACAGTGCATATTTTGTGGACAATGACAACTGTCATTTCAACCTTCGCCCCATGTGCTGCTGGGAAAACTACAGGCGGCAACGAAGTCTAGTCCAATCTGACAATACATAAAGAGGCCATTAGCTGGGCATGTGGCGGTAGGCCACGTCGAAAACTTTAAGGGTTTTTTGAGGAAACCGGCGTCATCTATCGAACAGTGAAACGAGTAAAAAACTTGCAAACTCTGACCAAAGCGCCAGAAACTTTGTTCCCAAGCTGCAAGAGGCAAAAAGATGTACACAACACGACAGAATCTAATACAAATACACAGTTAGGGGCTTGCTTCCAAAATGGACTCGCGTTTCGGTCAGCTTCGGCCAAGTTTACTCGGACCTCACAACTTTTAGCCGTGGACGTTGCCGGAGACTCGCTAACTCGCTGACATCTTCAGCTGACGGTCACTAGTGAATGCCCACCGAAAGAGTTCGATTGAAAAGGCAGCGTGCTCCGGGACATTCGCTGAGAGGATATCTTCCGGAAAACGAAAATAACGTAACTTTACTATATGCTGTACGGAGACCTTCCTTATTTCAAAATATGACATGTGAAGCACCCCTGCAACGCTACGTGTCTAAGCCCATCACGTCGCATGACCGCATTTCATGCCTGGAAAATGCTCCGCTGAAACTGGAAAACATTCAGTGATAAGAAAGCCTTACCATCAAGCACGTTCTTAATGGCTATTTTATCCTAGATGTGACGCGGATGGCAACCAGGGTTTCAAGTTGGAAGCTTGGTTGCCATCCAACGTCTTGAGGGAGACGAAAAAAGAAGGCTACCAGATTTGCAGCTCCTTTACTCCATTGGCGGTTTTCATGAGATAACTTGTCACCGAGTACTTTATGCAGCAGTTGAAAGCACTTTGAAAGCACCCTTGTTGAATTGGAAAGGATCCAACGTCATCAGATAGCACACGTGTTGCCTAACAGACAGTCACAAAATATGTCATCCAACAGAACATAAAGCCTTGTTCTTCAATGAAATCGCTGGGGGTGTTCTCCTTTCGTTGAAAAAAAAAACGTTCAAACGAGCAAAACCCAACGTGTAACACGGGTTTGGGCTTTTCTATCAGCAGTTAGGCTCTGCCGGCATGCAATCATATGGACATTCAGTGGTCACTCTTATCTCTAACAGGAAACGTCCTTTTCATGCAGGAAGGAAACGGTCATTCTTTCACACGCATAACCGCTAGTAGTGCCAGCAAGTCCACTATTGGCCCCTAAGCCAGAAGAATATCATTTTTATCGGCAATGTCATGCTATGCATCAGCCTTCAGGGGATGATGCAAAATGTAGCATACCAGTATGTAAGAGGCAACAGTGTTATAGTAAGCAATTATCAAAAAGGAAATTGAAAATTGGCTCGTTAGAGCATGTTCATGCCAAAGTGTGTGAGAGAAAGACGTTATTATTTGGTTAAGAGTTGAAATGGACGAACTATATGTCAAACTATACGTCTTTTTTCCCCGTACGTGATGCAACGTGACGGCATTCCGTCACAAAAAAACACGAGCCGTCGTTTCTCTTGGGCCAATCTTGTCAGCCTGACACGCTACGAGATAACAAAATTTCAACTTTTTATTTCCCATTCCGTTACCATGGGACTTCTCTCGCGCTGGTGTACGGGCAGGGTGGCTATCGCGTTTCATGAGACTGTCTGACCATCCAGCCGACCCTCTCTGAAAACACAAATATCAACTGCCACCTTCCAGCCGGCTTTCCTGCTGATGTCTTTCTAGCATCAGCGTTCCGACTGCTGCGGCGGCCGGCAGCCGACCCGACCTCGGACCCCGGGCCCCGGCAAGGTCGTGCGCTGATGACGTCACCCCCATCGTGTGTTGATGAAGGACGCCGGCGCGCCGCCGCGGCCCGCCCCCACTCGGCTGTGATCTGCCGCGAGCCTCCGGCCTCGCCACTCGTCCCGCCGCACTACGAGCGGTGGAAGAACGCATCAATCGAGCTGAATGAGCCATCGCCGGTGGTGATCACCGAGCAGCGCACCCGGCGGGGCGGCGCGTCCGCTGCTGACAAGCGAGCTCAGTATGCGAGAAGCCTGCTGTAATCCGCACAAAATGTGTCGCAGCCGCTGAAGATAGCGGCCTAATAAAAGAAGGCAGCGCTTCAGCGGTTAAAAGCTGGTAAAGCTAGGCCAGTATCGGTCATTGTCATTTTGACGGACCTGTATTATGAACGGACTGGCTGGGCGTGTTATGCTTTTTCTTCCAAATTACTTCCCTTATTCTGTCAGGCTTCCAGAGCAAGCCGCAGGGATTGAGCGTCTTTAATCGGGTCCGATCTGATTGAGAATACTGATTGTTTCCAATGCCCGACGAAATCTCTCCTTAATGATATAAGTACAAGCGCTCTTGTAAAATGCAGGCGTCGGGAAAATTAAACAGAGAAGTAAGTGTTGAGATGGAGGAGCTCGTGATCATGATAAGTTTTGAACCGAAAACGTAAAATGGAGGTGACTTAATAGATGAAAGAAAAAAAACCTTTTCGAATGGATGGATTTATGGGATCAGAGCTCACTCTAAGCAGTACTTGTTGTGCGTGCCCTAACCCCTACCATGCGATCGTGAAATTCCAGGTCAACGGTAGGGTTTGGTGGCGAAAGTTTCACGTACTGCAATATTCGGCGTGGGCTGTCCAGCTTCATAACGTCACCTGGCTGTTAGCGCGGCCGCTGCCACCGGCCGCAGGTCATACCGGTCAAGGCCGAACAGCAAGCGCCTTAAGGTACTCGAACCCGCCCGGCACTGGTGGGTGGGTCAGAGAGCAGGCGTTCCATCCAGATGAGATGTCGGGACGGACAGCTGATGACAAATAATGATGAACTGGTAGCTATCATTATGACAATAACCGGCCCTCAATATACCCGGGGTGCTGATGATCATCATCAAACTTTCAAACACCAAGACGTTATTAAGGGGAGTGTTCTACACTTATGTGGGGTTTTGAGCTGAAATAGCCATCTTGAAGATTTTTCGGTACTGTTCACAATCCTGCCCTCAAAACTTAAGACACTCAAGTTTCTGAGTTATGCGCCCGCGAAACGGGAAAATATGTGCGTCGAGGACAATATTTCAGTCGCCTAGGCATTCATGACGTCATAGTAACGTCATTTAAATCCTGGAATTCCATAATCCATGCAGCGATCAAGGCCAAAAGATATGATTATCGAGGTGTTTATGTCTGGCGTTCGAGAGCGCCATTTACAGAGATAACGGCCGTCAATTGGCTCTCAATCAATGTTGTGCAAGGTACGATGACGTAATCAAGCCATGACGCATTGAGGATCATATTCACTAGATAATTGTGTTGCCCAAAGCAGCCTTATCAGCCTAAAAGTATACTGGTTATAGGTGAGCTTGTTCATCATATCTGATGCTTGCTTTAAGATCTTCAAACGTGAAAGGTTTAATTTAAGCACACATCCGTTACAGGTAAAACATTGACGTTTTAAGCCATACTTATGGTCGTGAGAGCACAATAGCTTATCATGTGTACAATACAAACAATAGCACGTCATGAACAGTTTGAGCTCGGTATGTGAAAGCTTAAGCGAGGTTGAAAAGTTGTGTTTTGTCAAAATAGCCGGCGCTTGTCTGATAGCGTCGTTTAACCACTGCCTGTTCCTATAGCGAACGTTGAAAATTGTAATGCAATTTCCCAACTCCAAACGGGATACAGGAAGCCGGTGCAATTTAGAAACTTTATACCGGGAAGCGGTACGGATGCACAAGCTGACAACGTTCTTGGGTCAGAAAATTGAGCCAGACGGTTCATAAAATTGTGTTAAGCGGATGGCAACACTCCACCTGGTGAAAATGAAACACGTGACCGAGATTTCTGAAGTATTTTCGTGAAACTGGAGGCAATGAAACTCTGAACGAGCTTATTGATAACTTCGTTCGTATGTTTATATAACACTGAGCCGTGTGTTTTAATTTGTGCAACAAAATCATGTCCCACGTGCGTTTGTTGCCCCTTGACTGCTAATGCATGTTTCCTGACTTCGTCCCGGCACCACCTGCCGTATTTCGCCATCAGCCGCTCGGGGGTTACGAGTAAGGACGCTGATGCCGCAGGATCCGACTGTCGCGTCGGAAAAATGAAAACCGTAATCGATTGCTGTGGTGGTCGCACCCATGAATGTTGACTGCACAACTGTCTCGTGATGGATGACACCACAGTTTATATGAGTGAGCAGTGAGTCATGCAGTGAGCTGTTTCTTGAATATCTCGTTGAGCTATGTCAGAGATTTCTTCACCTTTGGTGGAACGTATTAATGCTTTTCCTAGGTTCATCAAATCGATTATGGCTAAAAATTTGTCAGACTTGCCGTTTTCCAAGCACGCTAAAAATTGCGCCTTTCGTTCATTTCAAGTACTACCTTAGGACTTCTGGAAAAAGCGTGGGAAACACCTTGGAACGAAGTTCGTTAATCACAGCGTTGTGTCCAATATTTCACGAAGGCTGAGATCATGTCTGAAGCCTTCTGTTCTAAGGGTGACCTTCCCGTTCTCAGCAGCCAGTAGCCTCGTTTGCAACATAAAACGATGCTGTCATCTCCAGAAACCTGGGATGCGGTGCAGTCCGGAAATACTTTATTAGCTAAGGAACATTCTTCGCTTTGCTTGGGGACCTCCGACCTCACGAGATCAATGCCGCAGCCCCCTTCCCCTTTCCCCCAACCTCCCTCGGGTGTGCCACTGTTTCATAATGTTGCGAATTCCTTTAAGCAATTCCATAGAACGTATGGCCATGACGTATGGAACGCGTGGAACTGTGTGGACCCCATGCCACTTAGTGGAAGACACCACAGTAGCTAAAAATATTCTGCTTGAGAAAGCGTATTTCGTGTTGGACCTTTCTAAGCCATTCTGACATTTGCGCCCTCATAAAACATGCATTCCATTTATCTGATGTTAGGCTTCCGGAGTTTCAGACAATGTGAGAATCCTAACAGGCACTTCGGAAAGCCGAACTATCATGTGCTCTGTCATGATACTTCCCTAATAAGGAACCGTGCTTGCAATGCAAAAGTGCGACTCATATAGCGTCATGAATTTTTGTTATGATGTCATTTTAATTTGACAGATGCTATGCACAAAGCCCTTTGTTGGTCAGGGCACAGCAGCACTGCCAGCTAGCCGTGCCTTGAATTGAACTTCATATTTTACCGATGCAGTGTTCGCCAGCATTTGCTTCACCGAGAATGACTCCTACGAAAGTCTGCCCGCACCTCCGGGGGCCAATAACGTTGAATTGTTACTTTGAAACCAATTTACCATCCCACGGATAACTCCTGTCAACTTTTATTAAAGGCGGTTTTCACGAAACACCTGGAGCAGACCACACCGGCTGGGAATAAATCAACTTTTACCTGGCACCTGAGCCAGCGTGCCGCTCCTCCGACTCCTTGATACTATGCGTGCCGACTTAGCCACTTTGGAGTGTCAGAGACCACCATCAGCCCTTCAGAACCGCTGACCTCGTGCGCAATGCACGTCAAACTCCGCTGCAGCGGAGAGCGCGGCCACGCGTCGCGCCGCGCTCGTGGGCGTCTGCTCAGCGCCGCCCGGTGATAGAAACGGTAAAACTTGGCAGACGTCCGATGAGCCGCCGTCGATACCACGGTAAATCCGGCGGCCGTTTGCGCGATATATTGCTGCCGGCTGCCGTCGCCTTCTCAATCGGACGGGGCCGTTAGCCTGCCGGCGCCGCCTGGGTGCAGCCGCCGGCCGAGCGCGAGAAAGCGGCCTCGTGCAGGCTCGGCTCGCGGCGGCCAGGTGCGTAGTATGCTCAGGGGCGGGCATACCCACCTGTTTACAACAGCACGGCGGGAAAGGCGGACCAGCAATCAAAGTACGCGACGGGCTGCACCTAATTAGATGATGGTCACCACGAAAACACCCAATCCGACCCAAAGAGCCGGGGTCACTCAGCGTGGGCCGGCTCGGGCAAAGGACACAGATGGAACACCTAGCTAATGCGAAGGCAATTGCGTCTGAGCGCTGTGTTAACGTTAGGAGTGCTTACGAGGCGGCAAGGACGACTAATGATACCAGTGCTTTAACGCCGTAATACAGCGAGCTCTTTTTGACTACCAGGCGAGAAGAGATGAAGATCTGGAAGCTTGATAAGTGTGACTAATGGCACCAGCTCACACTGCGGTGCCGCGTCGATTGGGACGAAATCGAAAGTGGGAAAATATTGTCTGGATCTTTGAGCCCATCATTTGAAGCTTTAGTTTTACGAAAGGATTGAGACCAGATGTTAGCAACATGGGTGGAATAATTGTTCGGACTATTGTCTTTGTTCGACATTTCGATGCAGTGCTCATGACCCCGAGTGTACAAGATTAGGCGAAAGATAATGTAAAAACATAGCGCGCATTTAAGATAAAAATGTTTTAAATCTGCGCAAGCTTCGCATTTCATCGTTTGTTCCAAACGAACTCATTATTCCATCACATTCAAATTATTGGTTTTTCTATTTTGGTTGAGCTTTTTTGGTTATTTGATTTTGTTTGAGTCAAGTTTTAGGTTATTTGATTCTGTTTGATTTGGTGTCTGCATGTCTACATCAGCCTTCTTTTAAGTTTAGTATGCATGGTATCTCTATGAGCTGGTGGTTTCGTTGCTCGGTAAGCCGGAGATATCACTGGGGCAATAAGTATACTTTTCTGCAGCTTTGTGTCAGGTTGCTCGTAGGAGCCTGTGATGTTAGGTGAAAGTATCTGCTGTGATTGCTTTGTCTCTGGTGTCTCCACCGGAAGCTATGCCGATGCCGATGCCGTTTTCCTTCTGCTGTGTAGCTCCGATTTATGGGCTGCGGTGGTGAAAGTTCGGCCCCTTGTCTAAAGATTGTATGGCGTCAGCGTCCATTGATGCTGCATTTAGGGTTTGATGTGCGTAGTTTTTCTTAGTGTTAGGAAAATCTACGTACTTCTCTTAAAACTAAAGACCAATCGAATTTTTGGGGCTTTGCCTTTCATGTGTCTTAGGGCCCTTTACATAGCACCATCCATCGGGTGTTGGTATGTGAGAGTCTGAATGATTGTTTATTTCGACACATGCTTACTGGCACAGTGTTAACAGATTTGCGCACATTTCCTGCCCCTCAGGGGCTTTACTTTTGTAATAGTACTTTTTGCTTGACCGTATTCACTCGCGAAAACTGTATCACTGGGTTTCACTCATGAAGCGTCCAGACTATATATATATATATATATATATATATATATATATATATATATATATATATACCGACCTTCAATATGCCGGGAGGTGCTGGTCATATGGGCATCAAGCAAACACGGTGTATATATATATATATATATATATATATATACACCGTGTTTGCTTGATGCCCATATGACCAGCACCTCCCGGCATATTGAAGGTCGGTTGTACACAACTTGAGAACTCGTAATGCCTCAGAACCGGAACCTGACGACTTGTATACCAGGCTTGTATCGCTATATTTTGAAGACATCTTGTTCATATCAAGTAAGTGTCTCATGCCATTCACTCACGCCAGCTACCTCGAGCTGCTTGCGGACTGAGTGGCATGTGCCCACCAAGACGGTTAACTGCGTACGCTGACCCTTGTTCGCAGCCTTTTTGGTGCTGATTCCGGCACTTCCAAGTGGAGCTTGATAGCCGATGCAAATGTTATAGGCATCGATCGTAGCAAAATATAAGTTATTTAATACAAAGATTCAGCAGTTCGCGTCTATTCTGAGCCGTCGCCCTCCGCAACAACCAGCAGGGCCTACACATCCAAAGTCTGAGTGAGTTCCACATCCGCTGGCGTCAATCCGCTCCATCCAAAGGACGAGCCGCGCGGTCAGCACGGACGGCTTCGGACGACGCGCCGAAGGTCCATTCAAGGGACATGGCGCGCGGTCAGCACGGACGGCTTCGGACGACGCCCCCTAGCGGGCGGGTACCAGGCCCCGCATCTGTCGCAGTTCTCAGGCGTCCTCCTCCGCGGCCCCAGTTCATAACTCGCCCGCCGACATCCATCACCGTCTAGACGAGCTCGTGGCTCTGCCGAAGAGCGTCGGGACAACGCGCGAGCCAATCAGCACCGTGCCATCGCCAAGCTGGACGAGCCGGCGACGACCATGCACCGGGGCACACCGACAAACGGAGTCGGCGGGCTTGCGTAACGGCACCGGGGCGACGGAGCGTCGTGGTGAGCCGCCGAGGGCTGCCCCGGTTACGCGGAATTGAAAGACGGGACACTGAGGTCAACACGACAGTGTGCGACGATCGGTAGCACAGTTAGCGAACTGCGTCCAGTTGTGAGGCTCGCTTTGAAAGGGCGACTTGAGTTGCCACGCATGCCCCGAAATCAAATGGCTCTCTTTCACAATGTACAGGTGGTCTTTAGTGTATGTATAAATATTAATATGTATATATATATATATACATATATTTATAAATTGCATGCATACATGAGGAAAAATATGCAAATATGTACATCAACGAGCAGCTCTTCGAGGCGAGAGCTTGCAGCACTTTAGCTCTTAAACTCATCCCCATTGTATGAGGGCCACCATTTCATCAATGCTTGCAACGAAAGCCATCGAACTCGGTCACTCAAGCCGTTAGATCTTCGTCGGAAACATACGATGATTATCGGGTTTTTGGGCGCTAAATGTCGAAACATTAACAGTGCCTTCCACGCCGTTCATAATACGACGGTACACACTGGTGCACAGCACACCATCTCGACCAGTGCTTAGAACACCGATCGCCTTTGGTGAGGAGTCAAACAAGTCTCGTCGCCACGCCATCAGATGAACAGCTTGACCACCTGCATGTTTGTTGAGTTGAGTCTCTCCTCCGCTGTCCGCGACAACACTTGTGCTAGCTGCTCGCGAGATGCGACATCGCGTCTCGCTTCTTGGAACATCGCCTGCAGGCGCCGACCGCACGTGCTTGGTCGACGCGGCGCCGTCGGTAATGGCTGGGGCGGCGCGCGTCCGTGACCATCTCGGCAGCCGGCCGCGACACCCAATCATCGTCACCAGCGACGACATGGCGGCCCGCCTAGCATGGTCTGCACACGACCGTCATGTCCGGCGTTCCCGATAGCGTAATTCCACTCTGGCACGTGCAGCGCGGCCGGAGAAGCGCGACGAGGGGGATGCTGGTCCGCGCCCACAGATTTCCCGGGGGTGTGCCCCGCGCTTCGCGTGAGGCTCGTGCTGCCACCTGGCGGCTGGACGGCGGCCAGTTGCAGGAGGGTCCGGCGCGGCCAGCCGGTCGCCCGGCGGCACTCTCGGCGGGCGGATGCTGGCCGGAGTTCCAATCTGCGCAGCGACTCGGCCGGGCGCAGCTCCGGCCCGGAAATTCCTGGACGTCTTCAGGCGAGCTTAACGACCCGTGCGACGACTCGATGAGCGCGGTCGCGTCTCGTCGGACCACAGGCCCCGCTCTCGGCCATCCCCGGCTCCGGATAAGCTCGGCTGAGATCTCTGAACCGCACAGCCCATCCGGCAGTCATCTCTCTCGATGACAACTGTCAGGCTCACGCCTCCGATTGGTGCACATCGTGCTGGGCGCAGCACATGACAGACGCACGCGCGTCCTCCTGGTGCTGAAGTCCACTGCTTGGGGTGCTTTGACGATGTTGGTCGGTGCAGAAGACCATCAGTATTCGTTTGAGTTCTAAAGAGGCGACGAAGTTCTGTGCGGCTGGCTTACTGGCTCCGCGTTGGTGATGATCAATAAAGCACCCATTTAGACGGATGGATGGATGTACTGATTGGAAGACAGTAGCGTGCACACGTAGGTTAGGTCACGTTCACGTCGAAGTCACAGATGGGGTCAGTGTGAAGGCGGGATGTACAGATAGATGTAGTTCCGTCTGCACTGAGGTGGTCGTTGGATAGAGCAGCGTTCTGATTGGAATCCCCAAATGGAGTAAAGACCACTTTGTTCCAAGCCTGCAAGTGCCTTCTAATGGTCTTCATTGCATCGTTTGGCGAATGAACCACTAATGGTCACTTAAGGGCCTTGGGTCATTATTGGATGGACATGTTGGGGCGCTATTGGACAGCACTGGGGTGACACTAGGCGGAGTTGGGCTAGTCTTACTGATCGCAAGGCTGGTTCACAGAGCTCTGAAGCCGCGTGAATGCCTGACTCGTAAGAGCCTTTCTGTGTATCTCGAGAGCATTCGCCATATATATTATTATCATTCCACCACCTACAAATAACTTACGTCATTAGCATGGCAACATTTAAAGTCCGATTGCCGAAAAAATGACATAGATATAGCTTGCCAAAAGTCATGTATAACGGAAGCCAGGATATTGCTGACTAAGAGATACCATGCAAAGCTCCCTCCTAAGAATTTAGGCATCGTCTGAATCTTTTTCAGGTATAATAAAACACATACACACACGCACACGCACACGCACACGCACACGCGCACGCGCTCGGTGCGCAGCTCAGCAGAAGAATCTGCAACCACACAGACGTTACACAACGGACAAGGTTACCACTAGCTTTCGCACGTGGCAGCTGACATTTACCGAGCCTGGTGCTCGGATGCCTCCGTCCAGCCTGGCTCGCTCTGCAGAAGGTCAGCACGTGCGGCATCTGCCCGCTGTGACCGTCCTCCCTGACCTGGTTGGGCCACACGTACCGTCGTAGCTCGCCGACAGGCACCGTTATGACGACCACCAACCGTTGGAAACCACAGCACGTCGGGAGTGAGCCGCCCCGATTTCGCGCACACCGGGCTAAATCAGAGACTCGGAGCGGCTAACTCTGCCGTTATGTCCTGGGATCGGCGTGAGCTGTCTCATGTAAGGCTGAATTTGTGACCTCCTCCCACATAGACGCCTGCAGTAAGGAACCGATCCGACGCAAGATATGTGAGCCACAGGCCACATGTTTATCTGAGCTCTCTCTCTCTCTCTCTCTCTCTCTCTTCTCTCTCTCTCTTCTCTCTCTCTCTCTCTCTTCTCTCTCTCTCTCTCCTCTCTCTCTCTCTTCTCTCTCTCTTCTCTCTCTCTCTCTCTCTCTCTCTCTCTCTCTCCTCTCTCTCTCTCTCTCTCTCTCTCTCTCTCTCTCTCTCTCTCTCCTCTCTCTCTCTCTCTCTCTCTCTCTCTCTCTCTCTCTCTCTCTCTCTCTCTCTCTCTCTCTCTCTCTCTCTCTCTCTCTCTCCTCTCTCTCTCTCTCTCCTCTCTCTCTCTCTCTCTCTCTCTCTCTCTCTCTCTCTCTCTCTCTCTCTCTCTCTCTCTCTCTCTCTCTCTCTCTCTCTCTCTCTCTCTCTCTCTCGCAGCGTCTCTCTAGAAGTGTCTCTTGAAAATATAACATTAAAGGTGGGCACGCTGAAACACATGAATCAAGCGCATGTGACGTTATGTTACGTCATGAAATAAATATTGCTCGTAAATTGGGTCTCCAAGGACATTTTTAAGCTGTGCCCTGCCCCTAATTACGAAATCTTGCACAGGCCACAGGGTGGATCCAACATACACGTGCTGTTCGGTGTTAACGTTTTATTGACATTGCAATGAAAACAATGTATTTGTTTGTGAAAATGGCACCATACAATTTTGCACTCCACTGAGCTTTTTTCTGTTACTGACGCTGCTCCTGAAATGGAGGTGTATTGAGCTCCTGAGACCATTTCGCTGCGATCTGGGTAATATTGTAATGATGGCTCTGGTCCCTGACGTAATGCGCAGGCTCGGCCCGCGGTGCGACGCCTCCAGACATCGCCGGCCCCGTCGCCTTGCTCCAGGAAGCGTTTGCCAGCGTCTTGTAATTACATTTTGAATGCATACACCGTCGACAATGTTGCATGCACCGTCAGCGGCATGACAGCAGCATGTCCTATTTAACTTGCAAATGTCTTATCTTACAATTCAAGGTGCACCAAGCACTCGAGCACTGTACCTTAGTCTGGCAGCGGCCGTGTCTTACACCATAAACTGCTCGCACCTGATGCCCACCTTGGGCCTGAGATCTAAGACCGTGACATAGTTTACACAATGGTTCATTTTGTTTGGGACAGACAGTTAGTATGCATATGCCAGCAAAGTTCGTAACCTGTAGGCATCAGGTAAGCCCACCTCTTGTTTTGCCCAAAATAAATCAAATGAAAGTCCCGGTCAGACCCTTGGTGGGTGAATGCAACGTCAACGAACCTGGCAAAACATTGCACGATTTTCTCTGGATCCTAGTATCTGGCGTGCACGTCCGCGACCCGGCCGAGAACGAGGTGGGGCCACGGCTTATCGTTGCATGCTTTACGAAATGTGTTGCATGCTTTAGTATTTTACATGTCTCTGTCACGTCTGCAATACAGACGTTATCCATCCACTTTTCGAAATCCGTTTGCTACGTGTTTTGTTTGTTATTTCCACTGGAATGTATGAAAGCGAAATACCATAAAGTAACGCAAATGAGCCGATGCCCACTCTGGATTATGGTAGACATACATGAGGAAAACAGTTATAGCATGTGCCTGTCACCGCGCATCGATATGAACAAGCATGAGTCACTGAAAACTCGCAAGATCGCTACATGTGTAGTGACACTGTGTTTTACACTACGGTGCGATCTATCTCAGGACGATGCTGCTGACAAGTGTTGCGTTAACACTGCATTTGGCAATTTCCGTTCAATGTGATTTTAATGCATTCTTGGCACATCCCAGCCAGTAGGTACAGATGCCCCCGTCGCCTTTGGGTACGTACACTTACGTAAATTTCCAACATAACCTTGTACGAGAAAAAACTAGCTTGGAGACTGTAGTGACAGGAGTCTTATCGGGAGTCATATATATATATATATATATATATATATATATATATATAATTTTTGAAGTGTTTTTTATCAGTGGCTACATATTAGTATCAAAGTTTCATTTATCTGATCAGAATGCTCTTTCCGTACAAATCAAAGCGACAACGCATGTGAAGCTTGCGTGTGCGTGCGCCCAGGGTCGCTTGACCTACCTGCATCCCCGGGCGGTAGTTCGGGCTGGTCCAAGCACTGCTCGTACCGCTCCTTGATGGCGTCGATCCGCCACTGGACCGGGGGCACATGGCCACTCTTCATGGCCGTGATGAGTGCCTCCCGCATGCCCGGGTCGCTCACGTTCAGCGCTTTCTGTCGACGGAGAGGAGGGAGAGTGTTAGCTTCGTAACTTTGCGGTGATTTTCGTTTTAAACTCTCGCGAGGTGAAGCCGGTTTGCTTTCCTCCTCCCTCCCCCCTCCCCAGTGTCATTCTGTGGTCTCCGAATCGACTCGAGTGATTCTAACAGACGAAACATGCACCGAAATGTCCGAAGTGTTTTTGTTAAGCTTTTGAGTTACACTTATATTTCGAACAACGTCATCACCACAAGGACAAAATGACAGACCATTTGCTCATTTTTGTTTCTTGTCAATTTGGCCTTAAACTCACGTGGTTCTTTCGCATTTCATTGTTTCGAATGCAGCCCAACTGCATTAATGTAGGTACGCCTTACGCGATGGCAAATGCAGCATTTTGAAAAGCCAGAAAACACAGACATTTTATATCGAGAGCCGTCATGATGCAAATCGTAGTGCTTGCTTGCTTGTTACATATCGCTTTAGTCGCACCCACCCTTAGCAATACCCTAGATTGATGACGTCGATGATTGATGACGATGATCGATACCCTAGATCGACGGGTGTGATTGAGGAAGCTGGTTCGGAAAACGTGTGTCTGGTGCGCCATTCACATGCCAAGAAATCACAGATTCAGCTCACCTCGTATATTTTGCATTTGGCACCACCCCTGTAACTTGAATCTACGTCGCTTTAACATCCTGACTCTGCTTGGATGTCTTAGCTGCCTGTTACCAATAAACAGTGTATTCGAAGTGCCTAGATTGTAATCCGAGTCATCAGATGCCTCAACACCTTTCAATTGATCTTACCCCATCACCGTCCTTATCCCCCTTCGCAATATTTTGTGTTCAGCATCGAAAATATCACCGGAGATTAGGTTACAGCTATATAGGCTGATTTCAAGCGTAACCAGTGTTTATTCATCATAGACCCCCCCCCCCCCCCCCCTGCGCGTGTTGTGAAGGCACGTCGATAGCCGGACGGACCTTGGCTCTGCGGGCTCCGGCACTCAACGGAAATGCTCACCAGCTGCTTGAATTAGATCATCACGACTACACCCACCCAGGTGGCCTCAAAACTCAAAACAAAACAGAGCCGTCAGCTCCGGAACGTCGACTGAACAGAGCCTCCACCCACCGGGCCGCACAGCATCGTGCGCCGGCCGGCGCCCAGCGACGCACGACTACCTAATCCCCTCGGTGCCAACCTCTCTTCAGGTAACATCGTCCCGCCACAATGCTGGGAACTAGGGTTTTCATTCCATGAACGTCACACACGTCACAGCAGGCACAGCTGATAAATTTAAGACGTGTTATTTCCATTGGCTTATGGTGATCCAATCTATACCGGACATAGTAGGGAGTTATTCATGATATACTTGATGGCGCGCAATGCTATTTTGTTGAGACGTCGGATTTCAGAAGGACGAAGTAAATTCATGCAATACGCGCAAATAACCATTGCACTTGACTCATCCTTGAAGCCCCATAGCTCACACAATAGCCAGCTGGTACATGTTTCCGAAAACCTCGCGATATGTCTTCACATAAATCCTACAAATCACGCCTGGAACATCTCCTGGGTCAGTTAGGGTGCCAACATTCTTTGAGAACATGCCAAGTTGATGGGCTGTACATGACATCAAAAACGAGACCTGAGGGATCTAAGAGTGCAACTGCGAAACCGTACCGGCTTCCGCGTACAAGAGGGGCTGAGTTTGCGGGGGTTGTTAATCTATCCCTTGCGTCATCGCTGCATACAGGCCATAGTGATTTTTGTATGATCAGGCGAATATTTCACTCCTACCTGCGCCCCTCAACCAGCCATCGATAAGGTCCCGTGATTGTTCGTACGAAGGGGCACCTGCGTCGGTTTCTTGATGTGAGGTTTTGCGCGGTTTTCGTCGCCCATAGCCGCCCATATTCCTCCGCCCTGGATAGTGTTCCTCCAAACACTTCTCAAAGCGAAATGGGGGCAATAGACGGTGGCCAGAATGCATCACATTGCTCAAGTGACAAGGTAATTAAAATAGCTCGGGCGGCGCCCGCAGGCTACGCAGTTTTGCAGAGCACTGGGGTCAAGCAGTTCTGCAAAGCGCTGAGCTGGAACGCCACGCGTTTCGTAGTATCCACCTGCGACCAGCAGCAGCAAGATCAACCATACCTAGAGATGCAAAAGTGTGTGTTGACTTTTCGTCGCGGACGTCCAATCGTTCCCAACGAAGGCTATGCACGGTATGTGGCGGAATCCGGTAAGCCACTCACGTGTACAACCGCAATGATTTACGACAGATCCGATGCATTTCATCGGTTGCATTGCTGTTTTAAGCACAGGATGTCTAGATACGAGCGTGAACACCTGCGATGTGGCTCCCTAACTCTCCCTCAAGGTCATGCGCCCTACTCCATTCACAACCCATTACGTGCACACAATGCAAACATCGGCCGGTATTTTCTGGAAATATTCCTAGCTCGCTTCCGGTTTCCTACATGCAAAAAACACATCTAATAACATGAAAATAACCAAAACTTCCACGGCTTTGGTATGCGAGAATAACAAGGAGGATGTTGCACGTGCAAATCAATAAATAAATCCGCGAACTTGGTTGACCGCGAACACCACGTTTCTTGTGTCCACTATCCTGTGTGCCGCGGTCATACTCAGTATGAAACAAGCTGTGATCAGCCGTGTGAATACAACGAGTGTGGCACATTGAGGTTGTCGAAGCCAACTCCGATTCCAAGCACGGTTACGCTGCTAGGTGAGAGGAAGATTTTTCCAGTTTGCTACGTCACGAAAGGCAAAGATAATCAGCTTGACAATGAACGGGGGGGGGGGCTTTTTGAGACACTTGCGCTATGGTTCGCCCGTAAGACCGGCCATTTGGAACCGGTTTAGTTCGGGCCATGCGAAACTGTACGTAGATGATGATCGGAGGTACTCAACCCACGCGGAGTAAAGCGCGTCAAACGGCGGGGCGATTTCTACGCCCTGGCCTCACGCGAGGCTGCTTGAAAAGGCTCTTGAGTTGAGCGAAGACCAGTGGCAGATTGAGCCAATTCTGGAGCAGACAGATGACATAGGCTTTGAGTGTGGGCCTGCATTAGCGTGCATGAATCTTGCAAAAGTGCAGTTGCCAGAGCTTGCGGTGGCTGATTTGGGGCCGATGTCTGAGCAGGATGTATAATCTCCATCGCCGAGCAAGGACGTGGGGTGGCAGGTGATTAACACGAGGGAGCCCCTGGTGAGTACCATTGAAAGGCTCCTGTCGTGGAAATCAAACTCCAGGTTTTCCAATCCAATGCGCAACATTGCACAGAAACATCCTTAACTTTGCGCCTCACTGAGTTCTTTGCATACGTTTTACCAGGCGCACCTACATGCACGCAGCAAGGCAACTCAACGTCATGCTGCATGCCCCGACAAGATTAAACAATGGATCATGCCTTGCATCATAAACCAGTCCTTCCATTACCGACTGTGTGGGAAGACAGCCGAGCACGTCTTCCACACAATGCTTCATTTGCCGGTTTTGAGAAGCCTGTGCCAATTCTGAACTCGTTGCGCTCCGTTTTCATTTATTCAATTTAAACTTCGTGCGCTGCCGTTTGACAAAAGTTGGCAAGGCGACGAAAACAGGGCGTCAAAGTGACACCGATTTTCGCGCCCCTCCCCCTCCCTCCCCCGTCACCGGCTGTGCACGACGAAAACATGTTGCTGCGTCTGTCGGCTTGCCGTCCGGCGACGCCGCTTGACGCCGCGTGACGCCGCGTGACGCCGCGTGACGCCTGGCGACGACGGCGTGACGAGCGGGGACGGAGCGGGGCATATAACGGCGTGGCGTGGCCGCGGCGCACGCCTGCGGGGATCGCCAGCTCTGCCAGACGACGTAGCGCCCCACGCAGCGAGATGAGGTTGGCCGTTGCCGTCCTGCTGCTGGCCATGTGCGCCTGCTCCACCGCTCGGCCCGGTAGCGGTAAGTGAGCGCCGGTCCAAGCCGCGCCCAGCCAGCGTTTCAGAGCAGAGGGCGGCGGCCCAGCTCACACTCGGCACAGGAGAGGCGGAAGTGGATGGAAGCTCCTGTGGTCTCTGTCTTACCCTTTTCGAATGTCATGGGATGTCACCGATGGGTTCAATTGCTCTCATAGATGTTGACAGTTCAATTGCTGCTTTTGATTTGGACGCATGCCTGTTACACTGTCTTCTGGTAATTACACATGCTTAAAATAAAGTCCCTCAGAGACGGGTGAACATTATCTCACCCCCCAAGCTTCCTCAAATCTGATGTCATTTGTGTCGTTTGGCCCACATGGCGGTGGTTTTGCATAACTTGCCGCCTGTCAGTCAAATGACAGTCTGAACAAAATATCATTGAATTTCCCTGTGCTATGAAAACAAAGCCTAAAATGGTAAATAATTTGGATTATATTTTGAGCGAACCGATTAAAACAAAATCAAAATTTTCACCTCGTAAAGATTTCCACGACATCAGATGCTAATGGAAAGAAGTTCTGTTAAGTACTGTGAAATAACGCGGTTTGGCACGAGTTTGTTAAAGGACGTTCTGACGTCTATGGTTCTGCATAACTGCAGCCCCCTATCATGCGTACGATAATTGCATTAGTGCAGCCCCCTAGTCATACGTACGATTGTTGATGCTTTTTGTTGATTATAATGACGGACGCTAGATAATAGTTTGTACCTCTTCTTCGCTATTTATTTGTGCTAATTAGTATCATCGCATATAGACAACGAACCCAATTACGAATGCATAGCATGGCGTAGCATCAGCCTTGCAGTCAGTTACATTCAACAGGTCGATTTAAGTGGAAGAAATAAGTCATATCATCCCTGGCCATCCCAGTCCTACGCATCTTGAAGAGCTGTTATCCTTGTTTAAGAGGAATGTGCGAAAGTATGAGTATGTGCGATCCTGCTTGTGTGAACACGTGTTGCTGAAAGCAGGCGCACGACAAGACGGACTTCTTAGATCTGTGTTCGCTCGGACGAAAGGTGCAACCTAAGGCTTAACGGTGCGGGATAGCTGACTTCAAGCGACCATCGTCACCAAATCTGGCTGTCGACCTTCTCGTGGCATATGCTAACAAACTACACATAGTCCTGCTGGGCACGTCAAGATTTAATAGATCGCACACTGGGGTTAGATACAATGGTGCTGTAGTCGCCCCCACATGAGGCCTACCCAATATGGAATCTAGGCACGTTCAAGACTCGTACTGGAATCTTTCTCAACGCTTGAGTCGGATGCTCGCTGCTCCAGCTGAAATATAAAGTCCCAACATCCTGTCGGCCTCTGAGGTCGTGGACTTAGCCTGCATTGCGAAAATCGATTTCAGGCCAGATAAGATGCGCAAATCGAGAACTGCAGTGTGGCTTAACAAAACAGTACTGTCCACTGGCGACATTTTTATCATTTTCCGAACATTTGCCGCAGAAATTTCGCCAACAGCTTCAAGAATTGGGTAGTACGTCAACCTTGGTTGAATGTTGCGTCAAAATATATTTCTTTGCGGAACTTTTGCTCACTGGAGGTTGTAGGCGCACATTTCGTCACGCTCACATGTGAACTGTCTGTTCGGTGTTTTTCATTCGGTGCCTTTACAACTGTACCCTCATAGCTGGCTTTTTGTGAGAACAGCCTTAAAATGAACGCTGAAAAGATTAGACATTCATCCACCATCTTCAGTGAAAGTGCTGAGTGCACTCCTCAAACACCACCTCACCTGGTAACCCTACATCCCCTCAGTCGTTCGGCGCTATAATCTAATCTTTGTACCACTGTCGAAATTTGTGAGGTTCTGAAGCTCCTAGTCCCAATGCACGTCATGTCCAACATCCTCTGCCGCCTGTCCATCTGGGGCGGAGCGGCCGAGTGCCACCCAGACAGGGGGCAAAGGGCGATGAACTTCGCAGCCAAGCTACCGAGTGGTGTCCGTCGCAGCGATCACCTTTCTGCTTTCCAGTTCTGGAAACATTCAGCTGGCGTCGCGGATCATGTGCGCCACCGGCACCGCCTGAATGTGAACAGGGCACTGTACGTCCCCGAATGCCCCAGCAAAGTGTGCGCCCTATTCGTGACGCACGCCGAGCCTTCCCAACGTCAAACTTGGGCTTTTTCGGGCGGCGTCGGCCCCCTCCACCTGCTGTGCGTCTGACTGACCGCCACCCAGCGGCAGTTTCCGCACCGCGCCGCCGCCGCGCGGAGCCGGCCGCCGCGGCGGCCGCCCGCGCCCCCTCGCGCCGGACATTCTTGACTGCTTTAAATCGCTGATTTATTGACTGAAACTACTCTCATCTGGGCATGTTTGTGAATATGTTAGTGTGCAGGGTGCTTTTTTGTGCGGCAACAGGCAGAACAACCACGACGCGGATGCTTCCTCAGTAAAATGAATAAACGATATAAGTACATGAAACCAAAACGCATTGTCGAGGGCGGAGAATAGTGAGTCTTGCTAACGGGTGTCAGCCATGACACGCCCGTCTGCTCTCAGGAAACAAGAGCCCAGTCAAAGAGGCGGAGGAGATCGTCCAGGGCCGGCGGAAGCGAGCAGCCCCGCCTCTCAAGACCACACCTGATGTAGCCGCTGCGGGGAAGCACGTCGATTTGAAAAAAATACCCGGTAAGAGTGAGCGACTCAATGAGTCTAATGACTAAGTGAGTGTAAACAGTATTCAAAACGCCCTCACTTATTAAAACGCATGGGCCCTGTGAAAGAAAAACACGTTGTAACATCAACCTGCACCCTGGTAAGGTAGCCAAAACGTGGCTTACGGTTGTGCCACGGGCCTACGTGGGAATCGTGGCCTGCATGGAAGCTTGCACTCCTCACGGAGATCGCACAACAACAACAAGAGGAAGCGTAGGTTGTATTTGCATTCGGTAGTAAATATGTGTAAGCTGCTTGGAACGCAGAGCCTCCAATAACAAACTCAAGTTGTTCGTGGGCGGACAATCAGTGGATGTAACAGCTCACGAGGCTTGTTGCATCATAGACCAATGCCTTTTGTCAGCAGAGTATGTGCTACAACCCTGCAGACCGCTGCATGTACCTCTAATGTCGTTAAGCTATGGTCTTCATAAATGTTGGCATCTTGCCAGCTGGAAAGTTGACTGGTCGCTTATTCCACAGAGACTGCCAAGGAGAAATCATCCGCTGAGCCTAAGGCTAATCCGCAACCAGAGCCAAAAGCAGAGCCAAAGCCGAAAAAGGACTAGTCCTACTGGGTTCTACGCATTTTCCATGTGATTGTTCAGTTGAGTAGATGGGTAGGTCAAGTACAAACGGAGATGATGTCACTGTTTCACAACCAATAATAAAAGAAAGCTCCTATGGTCGGGTTTTCGAAAGATGCTGTCACTTGCTTGCGTCGGAGACCATGCCTAGCGGCTGGTAACGGTCATCTGGGTCTGCTGTTCGGTCCTTCAACCTTTCGTAACACGGCGAGGAACACGCGTAAAACAGCAAGACTTTGCAGTCAGAGATGTGATTATGCATGTTTGTACGGAAGAATAAATCGGAAAACATAAGTTGTTTACTGAAATTCACCGGCTTTTGACACATGAATAGCAACGAACTGAAGTCTCGCATGCAACACAGTACTGGTCGCGCCAAAGGGCAGAAATCATTCTTGATCATTATAGTCAAAGACACAAACGTTATTCTGGGATCCAGGAGCTGACGAACAAGCCAAAAATGAAACTCGTGAGTACTAGGATGCTGAATGTGTCACTGCATGAGCATCGGACAACACGTCTGTTTTTCGACAACGTTGAACAGACGCCTGCCGGACCGCAGTCCGAAGACCACAGGTGGCTTTCCGCATCTTCCACATAACCTGCTCATGCATCTGCACGAAACGTGGACCGTCGGAAGACCTGGGTTGCGCTGATTAATGAGGAGAAAGGACAGATGGCCCCATTCCACGTGGCACATGCCGTGTTATGTGGCAGCACCACCGATCGTCACTGAACCCAGCTGGAATCCGAACCGGAGCCTGCCATCCAGGCCAATGGTCGAACGTTTCCGACTTTGGTTTCAGCGGCAAAACAGCGAGGCGGCCGCGGGGCGAATCACCCCGGCCAACAGCCATCGCCAGCTAGTGCCCTGGGAGCAATTCCAATTTTGCTTCGATTGTTAACGCTCCGATTCCGAACTCCTCGAAAAACGGCTCTTGGGAGCCGTGTGTTCGTGTGTTGTCGGCAGTCCCGGCGCCGTTCGGCGGGCGGCCCTTGACGTCGGTGTAGGCGTCACTCACAGCTGCCGCCGCCTCAGCTTACGACAGCCCGGAACACAGCGTCGCAGGTCCGAGCCCAGGCGCTGGGAGGGATGGACGCGCATCCTGTGAGGCGCTGCGTGAATGGAAATTAAGGGGATCGCTGATGCTTACTACCGACCGACTGACGGGCAATGATGGGCATTGGTGGTCATCATGAGCGGGGAAAGGTGATAGTATCACCAACCACTGGTCGAAAGTTCGCGGATAGACTCTGCATTGAGTCACTAGGAACAAAAGGCGCGTTGAACCAAGCAGACGTCCAGATGCCCCAGTTCTTCCGACCTGGGTGATGTTCCTTCAGCGATTTCGCAAAACGAGATCGGGAGTAGTAATCAGTGGCCCGAGGGCATCCCATTTCTCAGGCGACAACGTGCTTAAAATACTCCGGGCGGCGCCCGCAGGCAAACGCAGTTTTACAGAGTGTTGGGGTCATGCAGTTCCACAAAGCACAGAGCTGGAACAGCAAGCGTTTTGTAGTATCCACCAGCAGCTACCAGCAGCAGCAAAATCAGTCATCGCCGGATATGCAAACATATTTGCTGACTTTTAGCAACAAGACCGTGCAGCCACAACATGCGCGTGACGGAACTGGGTTAAATGGAGGCATCAGATGTCTGACATCATATGGTGATCAGAAATGGAGGCATCAAACACCTGACATTATGCGGTGGTCGCAAGTGGGGCGTCGGATATCTGGCACCATGCGGCGGTCGCAAATGGAGACATCGAATGGCTGGCATCATGCGGTAGTCGCAAATGGAGGCATCGGGTACCTGACATTATGCGGTGGTCGCAAATGGAGGTATCGAGTACCTGGCATTATGCGGTGGTCGCAAATGGAGGTATCGAGTACCTGACATCATGCGGTGGTCGCAAATGGAGGTATCGAGTACCTGACATTATGCGGTGGTCGCAAATGGAGGTATCGAGTACCTGACATCATGCGGTGGTCGCCAGCACCGCTTAACTAAGCCTGGCTCTCGACTCGGATGGCTTCATGAAGCCTGAGAGTATGAGGCGTAACACACCGGTGGTGGTAAATCAAGCTGACATGATAGCGCTGTCCCCTAAGTACTTTATCGCCTCCCCGTGATTGGCATTAACCGATACGGACGGCACATGTTCTTAGTAACATTTATCCGGATTAACATTTTTGGCTGAATCTGACAAGTTGTTCAACATGGTGTTACGGTGTTCACACGAAAGCATTTATCCAGAACAAAAAGCTGTGGTGCAAATAACCAGTCGAGGACAATGTGCGTCATCATCACTGCAACCTGCAACATAACCTGCAACCACTTGCAACACACCTACCATGCCCCGGCTAGACCCCAAACTCTACAAGCTCAAACAGTCGAAAACCTGCGCGAAGCCTGTGCTACGCTCGGCGTTGGTGGATAATTCCTTTCATTTACACAGCACTGACATTTGCGCGGCCTGCTGATTAGGTGATGTTAACATAACGGCAACGCCGATGAACCTGAGGTCCGCTTGCTATGGTGCAGAAGTACCAAAAGAAATGCTGTAGTCGTTAAGCATCCGTCCATTGCGGTGCTCGCCACAATACATGTGGTTCTGCAGCTGCATAGAAGCCCACTATCAATGAAAACAATGGAACCGTAAAACGCGTGAATGGCGAATACAACGTGAAGCGGCCACATGTCCATTTTCACGCGTTGTCGCATGGTTTGTTGACTTTTCGAAACCTCAGCAACATCCGAGCCGTCATCCCAATAAATTGAGGAATTCAGCGACAACATTGTTTGCGATTGGCATGGTGGGTGGATGATAGAGATCGACTACGTGACAATGCCGCTTGACTTTAAATCGCCTCTAACAGAAAGCCAACCCACGTCCAGTCAACGCCCACAAGCATACAAAACACGGATGCATAGCTTGCCCAGCACATCAAACCCTCTCTGCCTGCCTCAACCATCCATCACCTCCGAAGAAACACTGAGATAGATGCAGCGGTGACCACTGCCTTTAGCCACTGACTTTAGCCGCGTTAGCATTTCACTTCTTTCAGTGTGGTAGGGCACCAGATTCGCATTCATACCATCTCAGGACTCGTTTGCTTAAAGAAAACACGGCTTCACGAGCGCCTAAGCATGCTTCAGGAGAGTAATCAGATCACATGAGGCCACACCCACCCCGCTCACCCATCTCGAGACCGGCTACCATTTCCACGCCACATTTTCATCAGCGTCTCCGGAAGAGCTCCGTGCCCCCACGAGATCGGTGGCGAGCGTCCCGTCGTCGAAGCAAATCCCCGCTTTTCGCAGTCTTCGCGCGTCTTTTTTTCCCCGCTGTCGCGACGGGCCACGGGCGTCGACGCGCGCCCTCTGCGCCCCGGGGGCCGTCCCACCAGCCGACCGCCCTGTTCGGTCACGCTCGGTCTTAGGAAGGCGTGCCGGCTGCTGGCGCCGGCGCCGCGGGCGTGGCGAATCGCATTACGCCGGTGTCGTCAGGGCGCCGGCCGGCGGGGTCTGCTCTGATCAGGGCGCCGGCTGACGGGGTCTGCTCTGATCACCGACGGCGGGGTGGCGGCGTGTCGCCGGCTGCACCACTCTTTTCCGGCCCGGAAGCGACCGGTTAGCGGGTCGACGCCCGGGGCGTGGGGTGGAGGCCGAGGGTAAGAGACAAAGACACACAGACTTAGGTGGAACGCGCGTGTTGTGTGCACCATGCAAGTGCACGGCGGAAGACCGCAGCTTTCGCTGGTGGACTGTTAAAACTTAGTTAAAATCACACGCTAAACGGGAAGTTTGTGGGCATTCCGAAAGCACACTGTTGCATGCACTAGCGAGCACCCCTCGAAATAGGTCTGCTCGGAGAAGCTGGCGTGGAGGACCCAGCTACTAAAACACGTGCCTGTGCAACGTTCAATACACACGTAGAGTTAACTACGCTATGCCCACTTAACAGCACATCATGCCCTATGAGCGTTAGCCTTTCATCTGCGGAGTGGGCTTCTTGGCTTGTCGGCGCGGCCCGTCGTTTGCGCCGCGGCTTTTCGGGCGTGTAAGCGGCGCCGGCCCCTTCGCGATGTGGCTCATCGCTGTCGTGAATTAGCGGCGAGCAATGGCGCGATTACAGGCAGAGAGAGCGGCGGACCGTGGAAGCGGGCGCCGGACAGTGGGAGCGGGCGCCGGACAGTGGGAGCGGGCGCCGGACAGTGGGAGCGGGCGCCGGACAGTAGGAGAGGGTGGCATGATGGTATGGCATGATGACAAGGCCTCTGTTTTTCCCGTCTTTCATACTTTCCAGAATTGCATGACCCTTACATTACAAAGCGAGTCGTGTCGCAAGGCCACAGCTATATCTACACTGAAAATTACACAGCTACGCTGGCACAGCTCCAGCTGTCCTTGCACGTCCGACGTCAGGCTAATACAGACGGTCACACTGACTCCCAGCCTGTCAGGCGAGCACCGCCGCCGCCACGGCTGTCGGCCTGACGGGCGCCGGCCGGCGGAGATCGCCTGTCGGCCGGTACACACCGGGGGCGTCAAGACGCGCTCATGGCCAACGTAGCCGGCCTAATCCCAGCCGAGCGCCGGGCGCCGGCGGCGCCGGCCGGCCAGTGCTGTCCGAGGCGGCCAGAGCGGGCCGCGGCGGGGCGGGCCAGGCCGGCCAGCGCCGTCCGAGGCGGCCAGAGCGGGCCGCGGCGGGGCGGGCCAGGTCGGCCAGCGCCGTCCGAGGCGGCCAGAGCGGGCCGCGGCGGGGCGAGCCAGGCCGGCCAGCGCCGTCCGAGGCGGCCAGAGCGGGCCGCGGCGGGGCGGGCCAGGCCGGCCAGCGCCGTCAGAGGCGGCCAGAGCGGGCCCTGGCGGGCCGAGGTTAGGCCGGTCGCCTAGAGCAGCGTTTGGACTGATATGGAGTACTGATATGGCGATTATCATGCGCGCTGCGCACCCCGGGCAGTGTGGTGCCCTCGGCGATTACCCGACGCACATGGCAGCGCTGACGCGAGTGACCTGCTGCTCGAGAGCGTTCGCGTGCTCCATGGCCGTCGGGTCTGAGCCACCCACCCGTGCCTTCCCTGCGAGACACCAACACGGCGCGCACCAACATAAACACAGATGTGAATGAATGGCTCCTGGCACCCGCCCAGCGACGCCAGTAACATCTTACGCACATCGCCGCTGGCCAAAACTTGCATCGGGTGCTGACGTCCAGCTTTACTCAGACGCGTTTCCTATTTCACGCGAGGCTGCGGCCGGCTGTGTTTCGGGAGGCACAACATTGGCAGATGACCTAAAACTGCGAGCATCGCGGGATGATTCACGCCTCGCCACCCTCCCCAACTCAACAGTCACAACCCGCGACTCCAGCACTACTCCGCATGTGCGCGTGCGTGCGTGCGTGTGTGCGTGCGTGCGTGCGTGCGTGCGTGCACGCGCTTGTGTCCCTGTGTGTATGTTTTTTAAGCTTCTTTTTTCACTTTATGTGCCGGAGGCAACTGCTGCTCGTGGGGGGATGGGTGATGCCGGTCGGGTGGCAATGCTAGGCGTGCCCCAAACACAGGCGCGCCTGGCAACAGACTGTGCGGCACAAACATAACGAGGCCGACAAAACCGACCCGAGATATATCCGACTTGTGAGCAGCATCCCTCCTGGCACCTGAGCACAGGGCGGCTTTATGCTCGGGTGCGCCGCGGAGACGGGCGGCCTTCCGTCGAAGCCCGGGGCCGAGGCGCGCCGCGTGGGGGGTCGGTCTCGCCGAGGTGGGGCGGGCTCTAGGGGCGCCACTCGCTCACTCGGGCACGTCTGGTTAGTCAAGTGGCGGCTACTGGTGATTAGGGCCTACCTTTTCCAACTCTCGCCCTGGTGGCGGCAGTGAACGACCACCAAAAGACGTGTCCTCGAAAGGTTAGGTGACTTTGGCCATCAATTAAAGGAATGATGCTTTTGGCTCTGTGACCACGGAAGTTGTTCTTTGCATCTTTCTTTATTTGCTTTGAGACGTGTTAGCCTAACGAGACCTTAATATGACCTTATATAACCTTATCGCTATAGCCTTTATCCCCGCCCTTATATAACTGGCAACTATTATTATGCTCCTCTTGTTATCTCTTCTTGATAATGTGTTCCATATTTTTCTAACAAGTTTTCTGCTCCACGAAACGCGACAGGAAGAAAAAGGAAATGTGATGGCTTCGCACCGAGCAAAAAGGCCGGTGTGTGGGTGATTCGTGCTCTATGATAGAGGGGTGTAAGTGGACGTCTTTGTCAATGATTGTTCGGGGGGGGGAGTAGGGCGAATTGATTGCGTAGGGAATAGTCATGAAGTAGATCTCAAAGGCGAGCATGTGAGCAAATATAAACATGAATTAGCTGCGCATGAGCTATGAACGGCTTTCTTTTCTCCATTCTGCTATTGACTCTTCCTCAATTAAGGCACCAGCAAAACTAGAATATCAGTCAATTCTTTCTGTTGGAAGCGGACTAGTTCGCAATGAAGAATTTGCTTATCAGTTTGCAATGAAAAGTTTGACTAGAATATCAGTCAATTCTTTCCGCCGGAAGAGGACCAGTTTGCAATGAAGAGTTTGATTTATTGCGTCTAACCCCATGGTGGTTGTGTTGACCACTCCTCTTGCCATCTATTCGAATTGCAATGTGGCATGATTGATATAGCTTGGAGGCCAGCAGTTATAAGTGTTGCAGCAAGGAAAAAGTCCCTTGCAGTCCGGTTCACGTTCTTTTTACCAGCTATGCCACCTGGTATCCATAACTATGTGATTCCCACAGCTGCTGGTGTACTTAACACGCACCCGAGGCTCCAGTAACGGGTTGGATACCCTGCGCTCGGGGAAAGTCGGTGTGATACCCTGAGATTTCTAAGAGTAAGAAAGTCAGAGGCACCAAATGCACAGAGTGTGGACTAGCTAGCACGTGAGCTCACTCGTGTCAAGATGTGAGATTCCTCAGTTATTACCTCTGGGTCAAACAAGATTAAACAAGGTCAAATTTCAGGTAGGTTTCAAAGTACCCCAAGACCTCCAAATGCAACCTCCGTGAGCCTAATTACCCGTTATAAGAAAAAGGTCACTGGTGTTCATTCAGGGGCGGTAGCCTTGCTTCACCTACAGATCGCCATGGTAACCGTAATCCTATGAGTTTGTTTTAACTTTTGCATTTAAATAAGCGTCATGGATTGCGCTAAGCGGTATGTTCTTTTTTTAAAATGTTGACCTTGGTCGTGACCTACTCTGACTTTTGAAAAAGTCATGGCAGATTCTGTTGTGGTCCCTATTACCAATAAATTTTAAAGGAGCACCAGAAACTATCCCATACAGCAAGCTTTCGAAAAGAACAGCACGTCGGGTTTGACCTTGCTCTGACGTTCATATCTGAATAATCCCAAGTCAACGAAATTTGTTCTAACCCTAAATTAAAATGGTTTATTGCCTAAGAAATTATTACACGAACACATGAATTTAACAAGGTCTAATGTTTCGTTTTCGCATCATATTGAACAGCCCCGCTACAAATTGTCCTTGATGACAGCCACGGCCTAATTTTAATCTGTTATAGGTCAGCGACTTTACAAGGTACATTTAAGTTGTTGATACTTGAAGATCTGGTATTCAATTGCCTACAGCTATGAAATGTCCTGCACGACTACGCCGAGTCGTTCGGTAATTATTCTGTAAAACCCCTGGGGTCAAATTGACGCACCCCACCCGAAAACGTGTTAAGAGAATGTGGTTGAGAAGTGTTGAGGAATAATAAAAGAGACTTATTACTGAAGATAGAGATTTTTAATCAGAAGAGACAAATCCCCTACAACAGTTCATGACCCCAATGGAACAGAGAGCTTCATATATAACGTGGAGTTCAGGGACGAAAACTAAAGCCTGATTTCTAGACGAGCTCGAGAAGTGTCGGGGATGCCAGCCGCTGCATTTGCCGTTTGATCCTCGCCCTCGGAGTTATCTGTATACAGAAAATGTCATCAGTATGGCTTGCGCATAAGCAGGAGAAGGTGTGCTGTTCTTTCTGGTTTCAAATGCCTTTGTTTGGGGCGGTTGAGCCATATAAGTATTTCTCTTTTAACAAATTGCCGTGCTGCGGCAGTCAATAAGAGAGGAATCCTCGGTAGAGCAAAATGCATTTTGCATTCGGTATCTTGCAGCCCGTGCTGTGAGCGTTAAACTTGGACATTTCGTTTTGGTGAGGGCCTTCATATTTATCATCAGTGGCAGCCAAGATGGTCTGATTGTGACTTGAAGTATTGGATATTCTAGACAATATCGAATTCCTGAGCCATAGAAGTCAGTGCTCGCTACCTGCGATGCTCTCGACAAAACTTGCAGTGTTCTTACGACGAGATAAATATCACAGAATCTCTGTTCACCGAAGGATAACATGGGCCTAAGACAGCAAAAAGCACGAATGTGGTGCGCTCTTCGCCTCTTGTCGCCGGCCCGGTCGTGCCCAGCCCTCAATTCTCCGCACGCCGAAGCCGGGGCAGCCCTCAGCCCTCCCCCTCCCTCCAGCGCCCCGCGCGCCTGCTGCCGCGGTGACCTGGCCCTCAGCCCCCACCCCCCGTCTGCCGCGGTGACCTGGCCCTCAGCCCCCACCCCCCGTCCGCCGCTGTGACCTGGCCCTCAGCCCCCCCCCCCCGTCCGCCGCTGTGACCTGGCCCTCAGCCCCCACCCCCCGTCTGCCGCGGCAGCCCGGCTCTCAGCCGCCGCCGGTCGCAGCCGGAGCGGCCTCGCACGGGCCGAGTGCGGCCCGGACACCCGGGCCGACCGTCCGGCCCCGGCCGGATTAGCGCCGCCAACCGGTCCGGGAGGTCCCCGGGAAGCGCAGGACGCGGCACGAGGCGGCCACGTCCTCAAGCGCCCACGGCCGGCGCTCTGCGGCGTCCAGGGGCGCACTCAGGGCACGCAGATGAGGGGCAGGAACGTGCGCAAACGGAGTTGATAGAGCCTGGTGTGTATGTTCAGCAGCTGACGCTGATAGCCTAAATCTTCTCTTAAGAGTCGCCTGTGTCCGCCACTGATGGTGACCGTGACGGGATGGAATTGGGGAGACGATCCGGACTGTTGCGGGCGGCAGTGCAAGTCCGAACGTGCGCCCCCAGGCGCAGTTAAAAGACGCTGGAGTGCTATCCAAAAGTTTCTCAGACAGCCGCACTGCAGACATCTTTCACCGGCCCCGCTATTCAGAATTACCGTCCAAGCGCCTATTGGATTCAGTCGCCAGTATTGGAATCTGCGAGATCGCCGCCTCAGCAATGGTGCCCGACACTTAGGCGTCGAGATTTTGAAGGATGCTTAAAAAACGCGGAGGCTCAAAAAACATTGACGTGGCATGGCCCAATCCTTGTCGTCACTCAGCATTTCGTGATCACTATGAATACACTCAGGAGCTATTGAAGAATTGCTCCTTCAAAAATAAGTGAGGCTACTCTTGCACCACGGAACTGTCAAGTGCAACCCTCGTCTGTTTCATAGTTAACAGAAGCTTGCAGTCATTAGCCTCAACTATCAGGCTTTAAGGTTGCGAAGATTATGACCGACGCCAGCAGCCAGCCCTCGCTAGCCAATCACAGTTTTCCATCCGCAACAAATAGGATCAGCAGTTAGTCAGGGCTGTTTATCTGGCAATTAGTATGCAAAAAGGACGAGCACGTTAAGTGGTCTGTGGGATAGAAAGGCGCGATCAAGGCTCCACATTTATCTCAGATTGGCAGGGGTGGTAAAATGCGACCGACAGAGACCTAACATTTGTCTTTGGGGAGGAGCTTAGAAAAAGTATGATTAAGGCGATATCAGTTAACTCTCAGCTAAAACTTCTGGTGTGCCTTAAAGGCACTGAACCCATAAGTACCTTATTGGAATTATTTCTTGAACGGCCAGAGCATTGAGATTCCAAAGTTTGTCATCCTCAACAGAAACAAATAGCGGATATATTACCACTTCCATGTTTGTTTTTTTTTTTTGCAGCTGCGAGTTGGCAGCCTGCTGTGCTGTAAGCATTTCCAGGTCAAGCGTGCTTCTCACTGGATCATTGTCAAGGGAAGTGTTCCACTTTTGTGACATATTTCAAAAGCCTACTGTATGGAAATCTCCGGACTAGTTGCGTCTAGTAATAGGACTGGGTAGGGCTACCGCAGCGCCGCCAAGGTATGTCAAGGATATCAATTTTAGTTATTTTCGAATCCCAATTACACTGTCAACGCTTTGTAACAGCACTACGCCTCTTCCCTGCGGTCGCGACCCCCGCCATCATGACAACCACCGCGCGCACCTCTACTGATGCGAATAAAAGAACGTTTCCGACTGGCCAAACGGGCGAGGGCCTGTTACCGAGGAGCACATTGGTTGAAGTCTGACCCAGTGCGTCACATGGATCTTATGATACTTACATTTCCAAAGCCAAAGTGTGCCTCGAAAAGAGCCACTGTAGTGACCTTAATAGGGGAGAAACCAAACCCATGCTGTAGCACTGCGTTGAATTATCGGGATAACAGTTTCATGAACGCATACATTTCAGCCTGAACAAAGTGTTTCAAGCTTTCGTAGCATTCACTACACAAGCATTCTGACACATAAGTGTGTTGCAAACATTACAAAGCACACATTCTGAGGTGCTTAGAAGGATTTTGAGGAAACTGGTATTGCTGATCAAATCGTGTGCGTTTGATGTAAAAATAAGTGAAAAGCACAAGGTAAAATGCTCCCTTTATGACCAAGACTACGAACAATCGTCAAAGCGTAAAGACAGCTTCTAGCCTATAACTTAAATGCCAAATGAAATGCAAAATTTGGGAGCAGCTTCCCACACAAATAGGCAACTAAAACTGTATATTCAGAAGAGCAAAATGTGTTTTCAGTTTTAGTAAAGAGCACGTTCAATAAATGCATGGTGGTATGTAGCCCAAGGCCTTTAACATAATATACGTGAGGTCACGTCACGTAAATTATTGGTATCGTTCAATGAAACACATAGCCCACAGCAATATCTACGTTCCCTGGTTTGCAGACACATTTGATTTTTTCAGTCTCTTGAGAGAACAACGCTGGTGTGAATGTTATTGCACATTATAACTAAGTAGACTAAATTAGTGACACGTACGCTGTGTTTCACCGCATTTCATGCGACATACTAATTTTTGTGTTTCTTGTCATTTGAAACTTCCGCGCCACAATCATCTCCGAGCAAGCAAGTTTTACAATCAGTGTATTGCAGGGATGGTTTTAGTGCCAGCTTATTTTCTGTCGCTTGATTACTCTTGTAACGCATTCAAGCTGTATCAAGTAGCGTCACAGCAAACAATGCACTGCACACAAAACCCGGCCAAATAAATATCACGTGAAGCTGAACGACAGCGATGTAACCTGTACATATCCATTTCTTTTGAAATGGGAGGATTCTGTTATCTGTGGCGACTATTCGGACGGTCTGCAGAAATCGCGCCACCACGGGCTCCCTTGGGAGCGGCGGGGGAGGAGAACGGACGGCACTGGACTCATGGTGGGAGGAGAACGCGCGACACTGGACTCATGGTAGACCGGCCCGGATGTCCGGGTGACCCGCGGCGCAGTCTACCTGTCACCAGTCAGGCGGCCGCCATCGGCTGAAATTGGGGCAGCCGGACAGCCGCCCCCGTTGGCCGCCGTCATTGGCCGCCGCCGACGCAAGGACGCACCGCTGCAGCTGCGCTTGCGTTGCGGTGCGTGGCGCCGCTGCAACGCCAGGACACATGCGGGCTGCCGCGTCCGCGCTGAAGGTATTTCCAGGCTCCTGCACCCATTTCGGGTGGTGGGGAGGGGCTGCACCGGGCTGTCGTGCACGGTGACGGGCTCCGTCTCCCTGGGTTGGTGGCCATGCGCCGCCTCAGCTCCGACACTTACCGATGGGTAAGACCGCCTGAGGTCGCACCGGAGTAGCACAAGTGCAACTTCGTCCTTCTCCAGAGCCTTTACAACGGCCAAGATGGCCAGGAACTCGTAAACCGTGCACCGGTTACGGCCAGCACTTTCAACCATCGCGGTCCGTTGCAATCTCGATGAAGAAATCAACGTTTTAACGAGGGTCAGCTCTGAAATGGGTGATAATTGAATAGTCAACCATCCCATTGCCGCAATTTTAGTATCATGCCGTAGAATTAGGTCTTAATAAAATATCATGACATCACAACGCTGGATGAAGATAGCATCGCAGCATCGTAAAGCTCAGATTGACTGTAAAACGATAACAAGACTTCATTCATCTTGCCAGGACAGCCCTGTTTCGGCTAATGAGCGTTTTACGACTGCGCTGGAACGCCCAGCTGTCTGAAGCCCAACGTCAAAGATCTAAAGCCGGCCGCAATCCCAGACAGGTGGTGCAGCTCGCCCCGCGCCCCTCTCCAAGCGTGCCCCGCCCCCACCCACCGGCCCACCACCTCAACGGCTGGTCAGATCATCAGCTCACTAGCTCCCTGGTTCGTCAGCTCGCCGGCTCACCGGTTCACCTGCTCAGCGCTCACCTTCGCCGCTCGGCAAGCTACTTGCCCGGCGGCGTGATAGCTCACTGGGTTATCAGCTGGCCGACACACCCGTGCACCGGATTAGCAGCGGGCTACGGGCGGAGGGGAGTGCGCCTCGGATGGTGATGTGCTCTCCGAGCTCCTGCCACCCGACCCGGCACGGACATTTCCTCGATCTTTATCCAATTAGTGACGAAGACAGGTGGCTAAGAATCCCGAGCAAAAGGATCTCATGCGTCCCAGCCTGAAGATCCAATCAATCTCTTTGTCACGAAAAAACCATCAGTCTATGTTTTCACCAAGAGAGCGATGGGTTGTTTAACTCCGTATCTGCCCCGTTATTGATAGCGCTTTTAAAGTGGGACAATCACGTGCTTCGAATGAGAGCGATTGTCTCGCACGGTGGGACAGATAGAGTTAAGAAATGGAAAAAAGATCTTGCCTTACGCCAGGAGACACCTGACACGTTATCCGAACATTACCCATTTTTACTAATTTCGCAGACGCCGAATGATCTACATTTTCACACGCTATTGAGCACATTGGGACGTAAGTTTTAAACATGAATACACACACACACACACACACACATATATATATATATATATATATATATATATATATATATATATATATATATATATATATATATATATACGTAACTTCAAGTAACAATGTATTTGCATGCCTTTAATATTGTAGGCGGTTTTTATGTTTATTTGGTACCTTTTCCTGTTATGAGTGCGTGGGAAAGGTGCTTCACATTCAAAATCCTGGCGGATCCAACAGATTATCCAGCCTCCCACCTGGCAGACATGTTACAGTCTTTTAAAATCAAGGTATTTTGGAGGCATTCTCACGAGCACTGCAAGCGGATGAAATGTCATATTTGACAAGGCTGCATACATTGTGCTTGGTTTAAGGATTGCCGTTTCACAACTGGGATGTCATGGTCACGTAAAAAACGATAGATTTTGCATGCATTGCATCAACCGCAGCGATACCTCAAACATCAGAGCAGAATATAAGCTGACCATCAACCAGAACAATGCCTAAAACATCATAGCAGAATACGGGCTTACACCGACAACTCCAAAACCTAGAGGCGTCTTTCGCGGATAAACAATGCAATCGTTTCCCGTACCTCGTTTCAAGGGAATGCTCCATTTCTTAGGAAAAAGCAATGCAAGCATAAGATATGATGAAATAAGCTCGCTCATAACTATAAAAACACTTACAAGTGGAAAAGGCTGCTCCATCAGACAAAGTTTCTCTACTGAGTAAATATGCTTCTTAATACGCCACTGTTTGATTTCATCATAGAGCGTTTGTACGATGTTAATGTGCCGCCAGACTAGCCGTGCGAAACTGTCACCCAAGCACAAACTTGTTTCCCGTCTCACTTGTCTTGGCACTTATCTTCAATTTTCCGGGAGGTGGCCGTGGCGGAGCTGGAGGTGTTTGCGAAACCAAACATCGTTATGTGCTCATGTTTTGGCCCTTTTTTGGGGTGTTCTTACATATTTATCCGTGGGTTCAGAGTGTTTACTTGTATTTGCATACTCGGCTAGGGAGCTATTCTTAAGTTATTTGACTACAAGTATCATTTCCGCAATGAATCGCAATCACGTCAAATTTCTTACATTATATAGCATAAAACATGATTCGTGATTAAAGCTTGTGCAGCTTTGCCTCAATGACCTTGAAAAAGTCTGCGCATCTTAGCGGGCATGTGACTCAGGAACTACAAGATCTTCGGTCTTGAGTAGGGCAAGACTGAGCACCTCCCTTAAAGCGGGATGGGGAGGACAAAATAAAGACAGGATTGAAAATAGATATCAGTGACTCTAAGAACGTAACATTTCCCGTTATGCTGAATTGTTACAATGGCATAAAACGTGAATCCTTCGTCAAAATGGTCATAATTCGGCAGTTGTCTTATGCATTGTACTACCTTGTTCAAAAATGCCGTAGTTGGTCCCGTCAGGGCTCAGAAACAGACCGTGTTCACCAGGCCTCTAATCTCAAGCCGTGCAATTTACGTTGTCAGATATACTTTATACACGCATTTAGTCGCCCATGCAGCTGGATTAACACGACAATTGCTGTATTTAAGCATAGCCCATGAGACGTGCTGCAACCTGTTCTACACATTACAGACTGTCTGACCCGCTAGCCGGGTTTAGCTGCTAGAAGAGGCCTTCATGGGCTAGATTTGCAAACTTGCACACGCCCCGTGGCTGAATGGTCGTGCCTGTGCTCACCCATTATCAGCGATATAAAAACCTCATTCACCCCTTTGCAATTATCTGCCTGTGTAGAATATAAGCTAATGAAATAAAACGTTTTCAACAGAACTTCATCGTGCATAGCTTTCACACTTCTTCTGTATTAAAACATAACTGGGCATGAAAATACCACTATTTACAGTTATCACAATGCTTGCATCATGCCAAGTGTGCCAAGCCTGTAAGTATCCAAACAGAGCATGACAAAAATATAGTAATTGTCCATTGATTCGTCTATGACAAACAAATGTCGTTCACATTTCAGAAGCTGATGCACATGCTTATATCCTTCACCGCCGGCTACATGGCTTAATGGAAACACACCAGCATGCGCAAATGAGGCTCACTCAGTATTGATCTGCTTAACACCCACATCTCCGTGTCTCTCTTTCACATACATATTATACACATCCGCGTAATAGGCGTGTTCAACCATTACATCGCCTTTCCCTGAGACCCGATTGCATAGAGTCGGACGGCGCAGTCTGGTGTGACGATGGGCTTGCTCATGGCCAGGTGACAGTGTGATCAGTTTCGGCCAAATCCAGCCGATCAGGTGCTGCATATCGCACGTGGAGCGTAACAGCACGTCCCCCGCCCCCTTCCCCCACTGGCACCCCTCTTCCATTGTCACCATCCTACAGCTGGGTGGTGAAATTCGGCGGCCAGGATCGTAACATGCATACCAATCGACAAGCAGCTCCACTGTGACCCAGCAGGTTCAACTGCACGGGACTGGTGGATGTCTTGGGTTCGCCCCCTCTGCCGGAAGGGCCTTGGAATTGGCAGCATCAAAAGTTGTATACTTGAATATCTCCTCTGATACGATGTTATTGTTACATTATATACGATTGGATGTTATTTACGTATAACACCAACATTAAGGTGGTCAGTGACAAGATATTTGGACTTTGAGTCTCCGGATTCACGCGGTCATGACCCAGCAACTTGGAATTCGGCGGATGCAAAGGTCTGCACACAAGTTACTCAATCCCGCACCATTTCACCTCCACCCCCTTATCAAAAGCGCACGTACGGTATACGTGACTGTCTTTTTGACCGCCATTCGAGATAGGTGGAACAATCATGGAGCTCGACTTTAAACCAGGTCAATACCGATCGCTTTGATTTGGCACTAGTGATTGGCACGCGTTTGGTCCTAGCTTTTTGTTCCTTTCTTAAAGTCTACACATTCTGCATTGCTGGTAGCCATGATCATGTTCATATTTTGTCACGCCTATACCCGCGATCATACCTGCACTCGGATTTTTTCTTCAAAATGCCATGTCCATTCCATGGATTTCCTCGTTCAGTACAACCACCCACGGGTCTAACCGAACCATGACGGACTCAAGCTGCCAGTCCTTTGGTAGACGATGCATGGGCTGTTATACAAATTGCATTGGCGGCGATAGCAATAGGTTAACCAGTGCTTAAAGCCAGACAGCATGTCACCAGGTAAAAAGACCACAATCCCGGACGCCAGACAAGAAGGCCGCAGTCAAAGAGGCAACTCGCCACCACGGCAATTGATCAGAAAAACATACCGCTGGTTGTTCAGGATGCACATGAACGCGCCGTTGATTTCACCGCAAACGGAATCTTTGATGCTAATAATGATGTCCTAAGGACGTCTTTCTTGCCGTCAGTCCGAGTCTGCTTGTCAGGTTGACAATTTAAGACCTAGCTCTAGTCTGCGACCGCAATCACTAGCTACCGTCGCTGAGGCCAGGCGCTGGCTGATAGCATTTCGCTCAGCGCATGATTTATCTTGTTCGTGTAATTTAATGAAACTGTCTCAGCACTTAAACCGGACAAGTCAGTACATCACTGTCGCAAGCCTTACACCAGTCCAAAAAGTCCGCAATTCAACGTCAACATGCTATTTCTATTCACATTATTCACCACGCAGTCGCCTCCGTCTCTCATTGGCAAATACCGCAGAGGACTGCAATATGTGCCGTGCAGACTCCGAATCCCAGACAGCTCAGTAGTTGTGCCACATGCGAGATACCCACCATCGCAATTATAAAGCAGATGCCCTCAGACGCTCCGCCACGGAACCGAATTCAGTCGATAATCGATGGAGATTTAGGAGCCGGTCGGATGCGTTGACCCTTGCGAGATCGTTCCCTGATTGCCTCCACCTCAAGAGACAAATGGCTGCCTGATTGGGGTCATACATCATCCACGCGTCCGATCGCTGCACGCAGGGGCAGTCAGCTGTGCGCCTCGGCTGACGGTGCGCGGTCGCGGCGACAGACCCTGTGACGGGGTCGTGCCGCCGCATCGATAACGATCGGCGTTGGCCGGGCGCGCCGTCGTGCGGGGCTCCGGTGGGCCGGTCGCTGGCCGTCCCTAGCCATGCCCACAGTCGCCACCATCGTCGTCTTCGTACCCTAGCTTGACGCAGACTCGCGCGGTTCGTTTGTGCCCCTCCCCCCCCCCCCCTCCTCCCTCCCCCCCCCCTCTGAGCTCCGCTCTTCTATTGTTTGCCTCCGCTCAGCGATGATATTAAAACGCTGGGACGCCGCGACGCCGCGTCGGCACTAGGCGGGATTCAGCGCCGCGGTGGTATCAATACTCGATGGCTGTCTATCAATCCAGCTCTGTGGACCAGGAGCCGTCAGCCGGTGGTCAGCTTATGGCCGAGCATGGCTCACAATTGCACGCGAGGCCTGACCGAGGTGATGAAAATCACTCGCCGAATGCCCGCCCGTTGATCATGTCGTCGGCTGAAGTGAGTCTCGGTCGTCATGGTTACGGTCATTCAACGCTCGATCAGCACCGTTTGATGAAATGCCAGTCAGTTATGAAAATGTTGAGGCCGTGTCGCGGGAGGTAATGATCAAGGCGGACGGTGCATATTCGCTCTACCCGACTGGTGAAGTGGTTAAAATATGACCTCACCACAACCACAGCCACAGCCAGCGTCGTCGCATCGCAACGACATGGATCGACGCTGTCCACCGTTGCTCGTCTCCCAGTGTTCCCTCCGCCATCGTTCACCTTCTAGCGGAAAGCAGTGCAGACAACACGGTGACGCTTTTCGACTGACGAATAATATATTTTTGTTGGAAAATATCACCATATTGCAGCTCGATTATTTGATATACGACGACTCTTCGAAGCGCACGACGGAGCGCCACTTACCGTAATATTGACTTCGGTCTCCATCTTCAGCCGCGATCGCCGGCTGGGGGCAGTCTCAGCGACCTCCGATCTCCGAGGGAGTGTCCCGGGTGCTCAAACCTGTAGCACAAAAGAACACGACCCTGTAACTCGGTAATCGGCGCTTTCGACCCACCTCTGACCTACAGCGGGACGCGTGGCTGCTGCACGATCGCGGGGGGGAGGCGATCACCCACCCCTGCACGACCAGTCCGCTAACGAGGAACACATCACGGAGCCGGCCGGCACGCGGTGCACGTGCCGAAGAGCAGCCGCTCTCGAGCACGACGGCTGTGGGTCGGAACGAGCCGGCGCGAGCTGAGACTGGGCGGCGTGTACAGAGGCTCCCAGGAGAGCAGCGCGCACCCCAGAGTCGTTGCCTTTCAATGGTCAGTACCTACACTCTCAGGTGATCACAACCAGGTGCAACTGGGTTTTCGCAGTTTTCCATTACATCGTCACAACGGATTGTTACAAAATTAAGCCCCCAAAACAATGTTTGTTTTTAACTATTCTCGTGGCAGTGGATTGTAAGGTTTGTGGACAGCAATGTTTGTTATTAACTATTCTCGTGGCAGTGGATTGTACTTTTGTTTTACGGCATTAGCTACCGTCTTCCTAATAAACTTCTTATCACTGACATTTAGCATTACAGTAGTTCTTGTGTCAGCTTATAGGAGCAAATCGTATTCTTCGTAACACCAGTTGAAAGCCACAAAACGCGATCGCGTGAGGGCAAACTAACTTAGTGTCCTCAGTCTGTTGGTGAGGTGGCGCAGACTCAGTCAGTTCTTCAGCCAGCGTAAACTCAGCCTGGTGGTCAGTCAGGATAACTCACTAGGTTGGTCAATCAGTGTAAGCTCACTCAGTTGGCCAGTCAGCGTAAGCTCAGTGAGTTTCTCAGCCAGCATTAGCTCACTCATCTGGTCAGCCAGCGTAAGACCAGTCAGTTGGTCAGCCACCATAAGGTCCCTTCAACGTAAGCTCCGTCAGTCGGCTGGCCAGCATAAGCTCAGTCAGTTGGCCGACGACGATGTCAGTATAACAAACCACCAATCCCTGCGTTCACTTGTGAATCCAACCCGCACGACCCTCGTCATCGCATTAATCGACATTCCACCTCATCTGACTAATAAATCGCCTTCCCACCGACATAACCCGCCCGTCACTTCAGTGGCGCATTGTTCGTCCGGGCGGCGCCGGGCGGCTCCATCCCCCGTCAAAACGCCATCCAACGCCGAAAACACGCCGCCTGACCGGCTGCTTTGTTGTTAGACGCCACTCTGATCACGTCAACAGCCGCGGCGGCATGCCCAGCACGAGCTGCGCCGATGCCGTTTACATTGGCGGCGCACCGAGCCCGATATATGCCGCGGCCGAGAATAGGCCCTGGGCGGCGTCTGCCGCGTGATGCAAGCGGCCGGCATTGTCCGGGCGCCGGCGGACGCAGGTCCAGCACAGGTCGGCAATGGTCAGTCCGCCGTGGTCAATGCTGCCCGCCGTCATCTGCTACTCCCCTACCCCGTCGCCATCGGGTTCGCTGCCAATTCCGCCCTCGCCATAGGATTCACGGCCGGCCCCACCCGCCGCCATCGGATTCGCAGCCAGCTCCACACGCCACGGCTATCGGATTCACCGCCAGATTCGGCCATGCCATCGGATTCACAGCCAGTTCCAACCCCCCTCCCCCCATCGGGTTCACGGCCAGTTCCAACCCCCCCCCCCCCTCCCCCCCATAGGATTCACGGCCAGTTCCGCCCCTGCCATCGGATTCACGGCTATTCCCCACGCCGCCATCGCATCCACGGCCAGTCCTGTCCGCCGTCATTGGATTCACGGCGAGTTCCGACCCCCACACCATCGGACTGAATCCGCGGCCGGTCCCACCTCCCGCTGCCATCGCTGTTCGATTCACAACGGCGCGTAGAGGCCGAGGAGAGGGGTGGTCTTTCGGAGCTTAGTTTAATGTGACCTGCTGGAACGAGGGCAGGAGCGGTGGGCTGGAGCAAGCTAAGAGTGCGTTGGCTCGAGGAGATCGGCAGTGGCTGTTGGAGTCAGTTCTTGAGTGACTAACCCGCTCCTCTGGCCTCCTGATTTAAATAGCCGCCACAAAAGAACGTTCCACAAAGCAGCACTTCAAACGCGAGCGATCCACCCCCTCTGTCCCATCGTCGCGCGGGTGGGGGCTAATTAGCTTGATATGATCAGGACCAGCGGCACCATCCTAAGCCTATTACACCGACAAGCTGAAAAGATAATGCCCGAGCAAAGTTTGCGCATGCGAAGATGGTGTGCGCACGCGAAGATGGCCGGTTTGGCGACCGTTAAGCTGCTGAAAAAGACAACAGAGCGCGTCCCCGATCCTTTCGCAACGCATAACATTGGTAGTTCCTGAGCCACCAAGGTTCGAAGCTTACAAAAGTGCGCCCATGAATGCCGGGGCCTTGCCACATCAGGAAATCAACGAATAGTTCTTTAACAGACACATTCCACCGAGTCCACATTCAGAAATATCTCTCATCACTGTTATGATGCCATGTTTATATTCCGCCAGTGTCCATCTCCGACCAAAGCCGCTGCTATACCTCCGCTGTGCGTGTTCCGATTCAGACCCAGCTACTTGTACGCACTACATGTTCTTGTCCATGCTCCCCGTTCATTTAACAATGACGGTGGACAAAGGATGGCGGTAACGAGAGCGGTTCGGACAGTATCCACTTAGACCCCGCCTGATCTCCTTATCGAGCTGCTCAGACCCGGCACCCAGCAGCACGTTCGTGTCAGGGGCCCCACCTGGCACCGGTGCTGAGGGGGGGGGGGGCGGTCCCTTTGAGTCGACCCAAGCACGGCAGGAGCAGCCGGATTACCACCATTGTATTTCATCGTCGCCGGGCCTTGGCGCCACGTGGCACGGAGGGATTAGGGGAGAACAGGGGGGGGGGGGGGGGGGGGGGGCGGAAGGCCGGAGCAGGCTACAGGGTTCAGGACCGACCCAAAGGCTGTAGAGCGGACGGCAGGGTTGAGGCTCGGATCCAAGGGCTGTAGAGCGGACTGCAAGGTTGAGGACCGGATCCAAGGGCCTGTAGAGCGGACTGCAAGGTTGAGGACCGGATCCAAGGGCTGTAGAACGGACTGCAAGGTTGAGGATCGGGACCAAGGGCTGTGGAACGGACTACTGGGTTGAGGACCGGGCCCAAGGGCTGTAGAGCGGACTACAGGGTTGAGGATCGGATCCAAGGGCTGTAGAGCGGACTGTAGGGTTGAGGAACGGATCCGACGGCTGTGGAGCAGACTGCAGGGTTGAGGACCGGATCCAAGGGCTGTAGAGCGGACTGCAAGGTTGAGGACCGGGCCCAAGGGCTGTGGAACAGACTACATGGTTGAGGACCGGATCCAAGGGCTGTGGAGCAGAGTGCAGGGTTGAGGACCGGGCAAAGGAATCGACATCTGGGATAAACAGTCGCTTCTCAAACTAAAGGACCGCAGGTCAAGCGGAAGGCGCAGATTAACCTGAAAGACGTTAGCTAGGGTTTAAGTTTGTGCCACATCTAGGTTACGCACGCGATGAAGATCAAAAACATAGAATGCGAGCAAAATGCACCGGAGGAAAATGCAGTTAAACGAACATTCAGCTCGTGACAATATCCAAACCAATCGCAGTCCCCTTGGTAGACAAAACTTTGTTTAATGATCCGCAAGGGTGCGAACAACTAGGCCAAGGACAAATGATGTGGTACAAACCATACCTTCCAAGCATTCCCTCACAATCTTGGCAGATGTTTGCCGCCGGCCAGCGAACCGCCTGCACTGAGTACAGCTGTTTAACAACTGCATTGTCGCTTAGGTGGTTAGGTGGTTTAACTTAAACGATGCCCGTCAGAGGTCTACCTGCCCTCATTGCTTGGCGGCTGAGGCCCCTCCGTTTTCCAGACACATCTGACTGGCACGGACTGGAGAATGAAAGAGAAGCTGAATTTCAATTTGCTCAGCAGCGGCTGAGTGAGTACTTTGCTCCAAGCAAGAATGTTGCCTCGGAGCGCCAGAAGTTTTGGCGTCGTCAGCAGCTACCTGCTTATACTTCGCTTTCGTGGACGACCCAGATAACGTAATCCATTACCGGCTTGCAGCGTAGTGCAATGGCAGGTGCATTGTAAGGAGACAATGCAGTGGAGTAAATCTCCAGCCTTGGGCTCCAGAAGTGACTGCTAATGGAAGTAAACCTGAGGCAAAGCCCATGGTTTTAGCTGATGCACCAAAATGCTTGGCAGAAAGGGAAAAGTTCCTGCTGTCCGTGCAGTCAAACTCAGGGTGCGCCAAGTTTGTCGTCGAAGGCACCAGCATTCTGGACATGCTTCTGTAAGGACTGCAGCATACTAAACCAGCATAGTTCATCGTGCAACGCTTCATAAGTGCGGAAAGAACAGACTGTTTGCAAGTGTGTGCAGTTATAAGCCATCTGTCATCGACGAGCATGCTGAGAACGCCCTACATGTGATGGATGTTGAGCGTGGTAAGCGCTCAGCGACAGACTACATTCAACGCTGGTCAGCTGACTCGTTTGCCTACACTAAAGGCCCCTCACACCGGTCAACTTCCGTTGAGTAGCATCGCAATGTCATGCGAGGCGAAACGGAACTGAGAAGTAGCATAATGTGTCAACCAATCAGCGAAGCGCTCCACATTGCAGCCTATGTGCGAGACGAGAGAGAGCGCCGTCTCTTGGCAGATGAAAACTGGAATTTCAGTAACCGATTTCGCTCTTCGCAGGGAATTTCTGTGGAACAAACATAATGTGCCGTCTTAACTAGATGAGGTTTGTCGCCGGTGGTTTCCTGAGATCATAAGTCCGTGATTTTGGTTGTTGTGCTTCTTTTCATTTCCGTTTCGTTTCGCATCGCATCGCAGCGCAACGCAGCAAAAAGTGGCCAGCTGGGACTCTCCCAGGCAGCGCTGTTCACTCGCCGGGGCGTGTTTGCTCCGGCTGAGGGGGCCTGCGCGTGAATTGGCACTCAGCTGCCGCGTCCCGGCCAACACAGTGTCAGTGGCATCGGCGCATCGGCTGCCGCGGAGCAGCGACGTTATGACGAGGCGGGATGTTTTCACCAGTGCTGAAAATACTAGCAATCATAGAAATACGCTGGACCACGTGAATTTCGATGATGTCAGTGCACTAGGGCTTTCTGGGACGATGTTCCAGAACCGAGCCCAATTCAGTTCACCTGAAATTCGATTAGACGAACCGATCATAGCCGATTCCGCTAAACCATCTACTATTTCACAGAATGTTCCGTATGGTCCGTTACATGTCATCACAAATGAGTGGCGAAAAAATGTCAAGTACATGCTAAAAAAGAACACATTTGCTTTTAATAATTTGACATTCAATTCTAAACTCAGTTCCAATCCTCAATGAATGGCCCATCTTTTAATTATATACGGTCATCTGTTTTGAAAATTGCATTACCCACCTCATTGAAATCCATGAATTTGCCCTCAATCCACGGATTGATCAAATCAGTTTCAACCAGTCCCTACAGATGTATTCGCTACGTGTGCAGCTTCACCTCACGGTGGCCTGCGCGTGCCGCCCGCTGGCGACAACTTCGCTTTAGGCTGGGGACAAACCTTTCCGCCACCTCGGCTGCTCTCCTGGTGCTCAAATGTACCGAAACGATGGAGGGAATGTTCTGGTGTAAGCCGCAAAAATGGATGTTTGGATCGTTGTTTTTAATTTGTGCTCTGTTTTCAGACATTTGGGCTCTCTTCATCTCGTGGAAGCAGGACAGGACAGCAGGTGTAGTTTTCAGGATGGGAAGATATGCTTGGCAGGACGCATAATCTAGTTATCGGTCCCTACAACACTGCCATACAAAATGCTGTAGGACTGTTCGTATATGCTGCTGCTGTAAGTCTGAAAGAAATCCGTGTCATCCTACGTCACACTTGCTAGATTTCTGGTTCATCTTGTTTCACCATGTACGACGTCTTCGAGAGAAGCAAGCTTTATAACGATTAAGGGGAATACGATAAAAAACTACAATTAAAAAACGGCCACTAGACTTATTTGCTTGTTGATGTTAATCGTTTTTCAACGTTGCCTAAGAAGTTTATAAGCTACATAGTTTGTCAGTAAGTGCAAAGAAGCCAGCCCTGAGCGATCCACGATGCCTTAACTCACAGCCAACAACAAAGCTAAGAGCAGCGCACGGTAGGAAACCAGTTTATTTTCGGTTCACAAAACATTTTCCCGATTCAGTTGGTGAGTATGGTATTCCCAAACTTCCAAATTTGTTTAGTATACAGTCACTCTGGCAATACAAACCACCTGTAAACACTTTAAGTTCTGGGTCAGCAAATAAAGGCATTTTGAGCCGGGGTCAGTCAAATCGGCCGTGACGAAACGGGCCGCGAGCCGCGAACCTCCCGGCGCGCTGCCATCGATCGCGCTGTGTTGTTGCAGCTAGTGCGCTAGCTACAAGCGACTCCCACTGAAATAGAATGGCTTCGACCTCTGGTGTGGCGGACTGATGGGTTTCCGCAATAATTCGACAGCTCATTCGGCAGACACCTGTCTTTTGGACGGCCTGCAAATCGCAGGGTTACGATGTCGTGCCATCTAATTTCCTCAAACAAAATTCGCCTATCCAAACGCCAGTCAGGGCTCGAGACCTATAATCAACGGCGGAAAATAAGCTGAGGCAAAATAAACTAGAATCTGCTTGGCAGCACGCATGCACGATCCTCGCATTCGCGCGCCACCATCCGTAAGAAGCGTACTTATGGCACAGCGCTATGGATGCTTCCAACCAAGTCGCCAGACGCACCACAAACCAATCGGGTTACCCAGCGATCTTCCGAGAATCTCGAATAGTGGTTTCGCACTCTAACAGAGTGCATTCTAGGAGAGCACAGCATGAGAACATGAGGCACAGTATGACAGGAAGACACCAACATCCGGCGAGTTCTGAAAGTCCGGTCACACAGAGATGCAGTCGATTGTCGCCCCATAAAGGACGGCGCCCGCAGCATCACCATCGCCCACAGCGCGCTCCAGCGAAGGCCAGGCCGGGCTGCATCCGGCGCCCAAGAGGTCAGAGTGCAGGGATCACGTGAGCGTTGCCATTTCCGCCCACATCCATTGAACACTAGGAGTTCCGAATGGATTCTAGGCATTGCACCGAATGCTAATACAACCAGGTTACATAGCTCGCCTTTTGATAAAGGTTTCAGCTCAGAAAAGACGGTGCACGGCCGTGTCGCACAGGAGCAATGGCTGACTAAAGCTAAAAATCAGAATCATTTGTATTTGTGCTTGCATTTACCGGTGTGGCGTCGGCAGGGAAAGGTGGGCGTTGTTTCACTTGTCTTGATACGTAATTGTTCGAGGCCCAATATAAGCCAATTGGATGGTGGCTTGCGAGACGGACATGGGGTGGAATGTAAGGATAGGATAGGATGTTTTTCGTTTAGGTTGGAAACATAGGTATGGCGAGGTTAAAGGGTGTGCAACCAGGGTGCTGTTGCTGACCCCCTTTCCCAACCTTTCCCCAACATTTACGTAGTTCCATTGCAGCAAGATGAAATCAGTTGGGTGATGACTGCTCTTGCGGCTTTATAGCACTTGCTCCTTATCTTACGGTGTTGGGGATGACCCCGTTCTTTTCCAGACGCAGACGTTGGACACAGAAAGATTCAAGCACAAACGAGGGTAGAGGCAGTCACGCGGCTCCCGAGCATAGTAAAGAAATTGCTTGTTAAAGGATGCTGACAGCCGAGCGTGTACACGTTCTCACGTTGGGAGAGAGCGCGTCCAGAGTGACAACGGTAAGCGCTTCTGGGGAAATCAGCAACGTGCTCTGAAGCTGGCGAGCCAGCAGGCATGAGCTCAGTGTAGGGGCCGGAAGCGGAGAACCAACGAACCCTACTCTGCAGGAACAGCTTGAGCGTTATTTCTGGTTTGCCGTGAACATGTGGGGGGACACTCCATCGACGTCATGGTTAAAAGCGCGTCGCCCATCGTGAAAAGCCAAATAAGGCCGCTGGGTTTCGTAACAAGCAGTCGGCTCAGAGCCATGTTTGCCTGTACATTTGACAGTATGAAGTGATGTCCCTCTGAAATATGAGCTCTATATACCCTTCCATCACAAGGCCGCCCAAGGTGGTGGGCGTTCTCTACCGGTGTCATGGTTTATTCATACGAGAAGTGACGTCGCTATGAGTCAAGACGAATCCGCTCATATTTCATGTCGCGCTCTTTTGTCTGCTTGACCATAACTGTGAACGAAACAGGGACACTCATAATCTGAAACATGAGCACTGATAGCTATAATCTTTCACAAAGAATAGCGGCCAACTCACAGGATCTGCCGGTTTTTTCGAACCCTCTTATTGGTAGGCTCTCAGCAGATGGAGGGTTTCGCGTGTCTCAATTCTCTAAAAACATAAGTAAACAAAGGGCGGTACTATAAAGTCAGGGATGGGTACAGACGTACGTTAGGTTGTGTTAAGCATTTTTTCAGCAGGGGTTCTTAGGATCAAGTATTCTTTCTTCCGATCGGTCTTACGCCTTGAGCAGGTCTGAAATAATAGGGTTTTCAAGCTGGGTATATTGGATGTTTGTGCATGGCTGTTTTTTTAGTACCTCCAGTTTCGGTCGGCCGGAATTATCTGGTTGCTTTGCAGCATGGCGATATTCTGCATCAGATGGCGCAAAGATCGGATCCGCCTATCGAAGCTCGTAGGTAGTGAAAAAGTATTTAAAAAAGCAGGCTTACACAAACATCAATATGTCCAGCTTGAAAAACCGTAACATAACGATCATCGCAAGTACAACATCAACGGCAATTAAGAGTGCGGCCAATTCATCGGGCCCTGCTGGTGTGATAGGCAACACACTGGACTGGTATACCAAACATTCGGGCTCGAGTCCCGTTAAGTGGACGCGAAATCGCCGCGCTATCTGGCGCGGAAGCCCGCTTAGTTGCAAAGTGACAAAAAGTGTTGTCTCATCATAGCTGGAGTAGCTGAAAAACAGCATTACCTAAACAGGCTTAAAACATTTTGTAACTGGCTTACTTCGACGGCTTTTAATTACGTCCGCTGCATCGTGCTGCAGACGCGAGATATAACAAAGTACATTATCCTCCAACAAAGAGGTGTACGAACGAATAAGACTCATGGTAGAAGGATGCAAAGAACCTCGTCGATTTTGAACAGATGACACCGCCCCCCGATGATCCCATGCGTCGGATGATATACTTCATATTTTTTCGATTATTTTGAATGCTAAGGTGCATGTTATGGGCATGCTTTTTAACCTGTGCTCATAACTTGTTTCGGAGACAGTTTTTAGTTTCTATGAGGGTTGAATGCCAGAGTGTTGTATTTCGTCGCTTCGTTTTCTTTTGGGGGGAGGATTCTGTTCAGCTTTGCTTTATCAAGTTCACACAAGTCTAGATAATACCGTGATCATTCGTGCAGTGTTCTATCAAACCGACCTCGACATAACACCATGGCCTAAAGACCAGCCATCTTTCAAAGCATTATTGCAGAGGCTACCCTATATGGGCCCATGTAAGGCACCACCGTCCTCTGTAGGACTCATGCTAACCCCAAAACTTTGCAGATTGCTGTGGAACGAGGAGAAAATGCATGCAGAAACAAGGCAGGTACGGAATGAATCAGGACAATACACTGCAAATTCTCGCATATTTCATGTCATCTGGTTTTCCGGTAGGTTCGATCTCGTTAAAGAACCAGCCAATTTTCTCGTCGGGCTGTAATGCACGACGTGACATTCCCTGGCGTTTTGTCGGTGTGAGGTAGTGTGCATCGATCTTCTGAAAGAATTGCTGTTTCTGCATTAGTAAGTTTCGCTTCGAAGGACCTCATAACCTCTGCAGCGGTTCGTTGTTTTCCCACCCTTCGAGCACGCGATGAACATGATAAGTACCTCATTACCATCAATACCCATTTACCATCAAATAGACAAGTGCAGGCACACCACTGTCCCGTCAGCAACGGACTACCAGGCCGACGGTCGTGAAGCAATAGCCACTGACATGGAACGGGTGTGCTCAAAGATGATAAAGTTTTGATTGTTTTCAAAGAGGAACAGAGTGCTTAGTTTTAAAACAGGGCTAGTTTACTGGTTTGTATACTTGTGCCTATGATCCGGTATGCACTTATTTACGAAGAGTATGTAATTGTGACTATGATCTGTTGCCCGGCATTTACGCCGGATGTTTGTGGTCGTAACAACTACAGCGTAAGTGAACTGAGTCGCAAGGCCATTCCATACCAACACTGCATGTCACTTGATCTCATGATCTGACAAATCCTTTTTCCTGTGTTGCTGTCTGCCTGGTATATGCACTAGTATATACTGAAAGGTTTCATTAGAATGGTACCTAACGCAGCGCAGCGCGTTCCGAGGCCGGGAGAGGAGCGGCGCGTCCGCGTGTCGGCGAGCGGCGGTGTCTGACATCGGGGGCTGCTCTGTGCTTGCGGCAGGGCTCCGGTCGGCTGGGGGCGGGGGGGGGGGGGGGGGGGGGGCGTGAGGCGAAACACGGACGACGGACAGGGTCGTCGCCGCCGGCGGTCGCGGTCGCGGATGCGGCAGCGGCTCAGCGGTACATCCGTCTGTGCGGGACAGGCGGCGTTCCTGCGGTCGCCGTGAGCTGGCGGGCAGCCGCTGAGAATGGGGCGCCCTGAGTGACAGCCGAGGCCCGGCCGCCAGCCGCCGGCGTGTCGCAGAAGCCATATGCCAATTGTTGCGAACCCGGATCATGTCCAACGTCTGAAAGCTTGGAGGAGACGGCTGACGGGTAATGGTAGAGTTAAACGGAACGGAAGCGCAAGTATGGCTCTTGCAGAAGTTATGAATGATGCAGGATGATGTCAGCATAAGAGGTCAAGCCACCCAGCTGGTTCTCAAATCAGCATGGAAAGGTATGCATGTGTCGCGAGTCGGTATTTACCGATTCGAGGCATACACCAGCCTTGCAAAGTTTTTGAACCAGCAAACAAAGTTTCTGGACGAATGGCTGCGGTGAGGTCGTTCTCGTTGGTGTAATTACAATGGTGATTTATGCATTGCTGAGGTATGGGAACCAAACTTGCGGGCAGTGGGCGTGATGGTGCGAGCAATGCAGTTCGTGCAACAGAAAGTGTATGGGCTTATAATGAAGATCACAAACCACTGGTAACACACCAGGAAAACACATCCTAATAACAGGGTCGACGTTGTCCGATTGCAGTGGGTATCTCTGTTCGCCTCACCGGTTTATTTCGCTCTCCATCTCGCCGTCTTCGGCTGGTTTACGATCGTTATGCGTCTTCGGGCGCTCTTGGGTTCTCAGCAGCGGAGACCGCACCCTGTTTCGTCAGGCCAGGCACCGCTACCGCTGACTGCGGTGGGGGGGGGGGAGGCTGGATGGCGGGCGTGACCCCCCGCTGGATGGCCGCACCTCTCAGTGGGCATCCATTCTGAGGCTCTCGCCGCCGCATGTCAATGAGCCCGCACCTCTTTTCAACCTCTGGTGAGGCGGCGGCGAGGCACTGCGACGTCCGTCAGCCGAGACCGAGTCATGTCCTCAGCCGGGTGTGGGGGACGAGGCGTGGGCCGCCTTTAGCCTCACCCCCCCCCCCTCCCGCGCTCCAGTGCTACCGAAACGTGGCAGCTAAGAGTGAAACTCACAGATGAAGCCGCGCATCCAGCTTCAAGAATGCGTCCGTCGCGTCAAGCCAGGTGCAGCGCCGGACACTGGCAGCAAAGGAGCGATGCTACGCCGGCGACGATGATTCTACATAGAGTTGGCATTGTTTTTAGCTGGCGCTGCGGGTGAAATGTGAACTCTAGTCAATGTTGAAGACGCTTAGGTGACCTGGCAAAGGCAGCATCAGGATCAGTGTCGGCATTGATGCCGAACACGCTTATTATTTCCAATATTAAATGTTTGGACATTGCCCGACCCAATATGAACGTCGTAAAGTGTATTCAACGCCTCGCCTTCTATCGGGAGTGCTTGTGTCCATTTCATTCAAGTGCCTGTCGTACAAGCCGAGCGCCAAAATCCTCGTAAAGGCCGTAACCCATACATACACTGACGCTTGTAGCCGTTACATGCCATCATAAGTAAAAGACAATCGCATCTGGAAAGGAACACGCCAGCGTCCATACGAAAACGCTAACAAGTCAGCGCAGCAACTTGAATTATAATGGACCAAAAGAGCGAGGAGCCAAAGAGGACATAAAAGCCAGTAATAATGGCGAAAGAAGCCATTGGATGAATAGGGCTCACTTCAAGTTCCATCAAGGATCGCGAGCGTGGCACGTGAGCAGAAATTTCGCGTTGGTGGTCCCTTACAAGAAAAGAAATGATCGGAAGAGTGAAAGAGGCTTGATGCCTTCGCGCCATATTCGCTCGCCACATCGGCACAAGATGCTGGTACGAAATCCACCATCATGGTACTGCAGGCAAATGGGGCTGAACGTTGTCATCAATCTTGCAGCATATTACGATCCAATCGGCCTCATGTAACTTCCAACTTAGTTGTAAAGCTGCTCCAAAGTACGTCAAACATTAACTTGCTTAAATGAACACCAAAGGTGTTTACGCAAGCAGGCTTCAAAGCTGGAGGAGCACCTTAGTTACACTATTTCCACACTAAGAGCATTCCTCTTCCAAGATATCACAAGCTTCTTTGGCAACTCACAGAAGTTTGGACAATAATCAAAGAGCAGAACCGACTGCAGTGGAAATGGCAGAGAAGCGAGGCTCAGACGACGTGATGGCGCAAACGACGACGAAGTAGCACCCCTGATTGCGGGCTGTGGCTCCTGGGAGGACTGCGGGCCCCGGAACTTGATATAAGCCTCGCACATGAGAGAGCATCCAGGTAACCGACCGCACCAGTCAGACATAAACCTATTATCTGGAGAATCAGCGGAACTCATACAACAGTGAATGAGAACCCCATACCGCGGTCAGCACCAATTTGGATGTCCTTGGGGAACACCGGAGGTCGTTACCGTGACTCCCGCGTGGCTCGCAAGGAAGAAGTGGCGTTCTGAGGTCCGCGGTTCCCAATGTCAGAAATATTCGGCCTCAGGCTTCGCCGATCATGCGACGTAGCCAGAGACGTTCTCTTGTGCGAGAAGGCGCGAAATCCTCGCTCTTCTCCAGCGGTTGGCAGCCAACCGAGCCGAACGCGTGGTCGTCGTGCGCACCGCGGCGTCAGGAATTTGACCTCGGGTTTCAATTAGTGACCCGTCCTGCCCCCACCGGTTCAGACACCGCTTCCGTCGAGGACAATTGTCAGCCCGGCTACGCGGCCCGGCGGAACCTCAGCTACTAGGTCACTGAACTTCCCTGTTGATTGTGGCTTATTTCCTGGCAGCAAATACTTTTCTCATTGCCGGTTTCAACACAGGATATTAAAGAAGAAAATCTACCAATCACTGTAGAATGGTAAGTTATCAGTGTTGTCAGCTCTTCTGCGCAAACATTCGTGGATATCTGACATTTATTTCATGGATATTTACGGCTTCGATATTTACGATAAGATATTTACGACCTATCTTCAGATGGTGAGATAAATAGTATCTTTCTTCAGATACACCAATCAAATGGTGCAGATGGCAGCATTTTGGAGAGAAGTGGCTGTTTTGTGTGGCTGACGCACTAACCGTTTGGTTTAGTCTAAAATTTGGTATGCCACTATCCCAACAGAATTACAAATCAGCTGCGCCAAGAAGACATCGTGACAGCTGTTGCAGTTCCACATTCGTGAGGTGTTTCCCAATACTGGCCCGTGATATCCTGCAGGGGAGTGGTGTGGAGGCGGCGCAGTCTCCACAGCGGACAGGCTTGTCAGGCAGATGGCCTCTTATCAGCGATTTGTTGACACTTGAGCAGCCACTCCCACATCGTTCCGGGCGGTGAACATCTGAAGATTACAAGGCACTTTGGCTCATCCAAATGGAGTACCAGCGGAGCCAGGAGTGCACTGTGACGGTTATGGCTCTCAGTGCAGGCCCGTGGCTATACCACCGGCGCAGCTGCTCAGCCGCCGGGTTTGCGAGTCATAGGGCACGGCGCTTGTGTCGGCCAGCACGTGACCGAATGATGTCCGATTCGACCATCACACATTCCATGTATCACAACATGACAAGCAGCGTGAGAACCCGCCGCATGGCGCGTCAGCACACGTGCGCTGACACGACCGAACGGGCTGCGCTCGACCCGCCCCCAGCTCGGCGGCGGTCACGCGCTGGCCCCGGCGACGGGCCGGCGGCGACCGTGGCGCTCGCCTTGCCTGCCGCTGCCGACGGGCGGCTCGTTCAGGGAGGGTGCGGCCGCCGGCCCGGAGCCGGCGGGGCGCCTCGGGTGTCCATGCTGAAGCCGTCGTTAGCGCGGCCGGAGCGTGCGGCGACCGCGGGGCGTCACCAATGACGGCGCCGTAATGACGCACTCAATGCGCCACGTCTGCCGCCTGCAGCAGCGACGGCGCAGTGAGAAGGGAGCCCCTGAAGGGAGGCAGGGGCGGCTGCAGGGTGGTACGTACCAGTGCCCAGAATAAGGGCGGCGCAGGGAGCCACGGCTCCCTGCCACTACAGTCGCTGAAGCCACGTGATAGTGGCGAGGGGACCACGGCCTTGTGGTTATCGCGATGATTGGCGGATAGCCGGATGTTGTTTCAAGGAAGCGGACATAAATATGATCCACGTGCCTGCCACCAGTGGCGCCGGGAAGGCCTTTTGGATCATTGCCTCCGCCCTCCTTCATACACCCTCACTGCACGTGGCCGGGGCTCCCCTGGCGCTAAAGGCCCCAATGCTTTTTGGCAGTTCAAGACGCCCAGAGGGCCTCTGATACATTAGAGACGGGCCCTCAAGGCATCCAAATGGGATTCCAGGTGTAGCATGCCCCGGACCCAAATACAGAAACTTTTAGACACAAAGTGGGCCCCCTTTGCTGAGGACGCCCTTATGCCCTGATTCGATCCCCTCGTGGACGAAACCCTATCTACGCCAATGTTTTCAGCAGGTACATTTGCTGGCAGGTCATTGCAGCATTGCGACACATGGCCACACGCATCAGAACTACGCATGTACCCAGTATATCTTCGCATACACTGCGAACATGCGTGGAGTAACTCTTCAATAAATATGCACCGTAGCTGCTCCGCATGTGTCGCACTGTTCTTAAACTGCATCCTAATTTTCAGCCCTGAGTGATTATGGCGACTTAATTTTCTCCGTCTACATTCGTCAGATTTTCACTGGAATAATATTATATGCGGCATGAAGGAGCATGTCTACACGCATTCGTCATGTACGTTCTGAAGTCCTGTTGTTCAGGGGAGTCACGCCAGGTTTGGGTCAAGATGGCCGGTTCAGGATTCGGAATTAAGCAGGGAGATTACCTATGCTGTCATCATCAAATCCCTTGTAAGATGGTGCTCACAGACCGTCCAATGTCAGTTTTGCTGTCAAAGTGTTTGCAGCATTTCCCAATCCAAGCAAAGTACAAGGCTCAGAGGAAAGGAGTATTGCACATGAGTTTGTGGCGAAGTTTGCGCTCACGAACGCCAGATATCAGCACCTTGACAATACTTTTTGTTCGGCCTTGATCGCCGCATGGCTCATAGAATGGCAGGATTTGAATGGCTTGATCATGCCGTTATGGAAGCGGGGTGACGTTGAAATACCCTCCCTGATATACCTTTCCCAATCTTCGCGGGCGTGCATTTCAGAAACTGGAGGGACGCGGGTGTTAAGATGGGCAGGATTGTGAACACGGCCAAAAGTTCTTCAAGATGGCCATGGCATAGTTCAAACCCCCCTATAAATGTGGAACACTTCCTTATCTGAGAACCAAAGGCACTCGGCAGGCTGGCTGCCATGAGAACAAGTTTAAATTCTCAGTGTTAGCTGCATGTACCTCCTTCGAAAGGCTTATGTGCCACTTCAGGAAGATTTAGGAGTTGGGCAAGGTGAGATTTCCGCCTTGAATTCGTGCCAAATGAATTTCCCGAGATAGTTGGCCATTTTCCACTGTAATTTTCTTGGTACTCCCTCGGACTGAAAACGGTCAGAAGAGCGCGATACGAGAACAGGTTGCAGCTTTGGAGCAAGCCTCACTTGCATATTCTTGGTTCTGTGAGATGCAACCCCACATGGTGTGAGCCTCCTTACACATATTATGGGAAAGTGATCACGTGAAGCATTGCAGCTCTATTTTTGCTCACTCGCCCTGATTCGCCGTTTTTCATAAAGCGGACTGATAGGAGAGGTCGATGCGACCCTCCCCCGACGTTTCAAAACTAATGAAGACGGAGTTTAGCAAAAAACACCAGTGGATTGGTCTCGACGAGATCTCGTGATTGGGGTGCCCGTTTTTATGTTGTTTGGTCAATAACTGACCCGATTATAGTAGGCATTTTTTCAGCTTTACAGAATCATACCTGCGAGGCTAAGCTGTGCGACAGCACAACACTTAAAAAGGCACGTTTCTTGTTCAATTTGGAGTACAATGGCGTATATCTTCACGTGTTTTGAGCATACATCCATGATACGTGGCTCCGTTAATGTAACAATGTCGGCCCGCCGCGCGCGTTCCGCAGCATCGTCGGGTTCGGTCCGCTGCCCGTGCCGGTCGAAGATCGCCGTGTAGTGTTCCTCAAAAACCGCCGCTGCTTCAGAACCGGAGAGCTAAGAGCACATCGTTGGTGTCAAAACACGCAGAATAAATGCCCCATAGGTCACTGAAAATGTGGGCGTGATTGCACAGCACTCCGGAAAGGTATCCTAAAAAAGCCTTAGGGGAGCTGTATCAACCACCAAGCCCCCCCCCCCCCGATCAAGGCGAATTTTAAGCTCAGCTGCAACATTTGGAAGCACGCGTGATGACTTAAAAGCACGACGATACATTGCCATGGATTTATGAAAGGACTTGTCATCAACCGCGAGCTCAATTTACGAGCAACTATGCGCGAGGGACTAGTCACTTCCAAGCGTGAGTCTTGACGCACTAATGCAACGGCCACACGGTTAGAACCATGGGATCCGTCCCGGATCAACCCAGTGGCCCCTTGACCTTGACTGTCTGCCCTTGAGAGCCTGGCAAGCCGACAGATCTGGCGGGGATGAGGTGTCTACCGGCCCACTCGCCGGCACGTGCGCACGCGGCGCGCAGCGTGCACGTATCGTCACGTGTCGTCTCGTGCACGTGGCGTGCCGCGGCTGCCTGACGCCGGGCGCCACGCTGTGTACGTCCGCTGAAGAGGGGGCTGCAGCAGCGCGAGACAGCTGAGGTGCAGGAAGCCGCACGGATGGCCGTGTCGCTGTCGGGCGGAGCGGGCATTGGCCGCCGAGCGTCGCCAGCTGACCTCTGTGCAGGCCTGCGTGACGTCACCACCTCGGGGCGAAGACTACTCAGGAATGCTATGCGGGGTGCATGGGACGCTCCGGACAGTTTGACCCGCTGGTCAGATCACTCCCCTGAAAGGAGCTAGATTCGTTGAAAAAGGTCTATGTTATGTTCGAGTAAGATTATGGTGCCCGTCGTCATATCACGATGCCCGTCCAGTGTGAGGACGCATGGGGTACACAATTTTGTCATATATAAGACACAAGCACGCGTGATTGGCGTCGGTAAATCCTCCGGCATCACTTGCCATGTATCACTTGTATCCCCCCCCCCCCCCACCCGGCACACGTCATATGGAGAGCTCGCTTAACCCCTGCCTGAGATCTCCCTTCGCTCGCCGCTCCTGCGCCAGCTTCCTGCACCGCCTCACTCTCCGGCTCGTCCGCCTGGGTGCTCTGCAGAGCCGTGTTGGCTGGCGTCCGGACTTTGGTCCCGCAGCAGTCTGCCGGCGGCCGAAATGACGCTGACGGCAGGGGGCGCTGAGGGGCGCAGGGCGGCTCAGGCCTCCCGGACGGCCTGTCTCAGCTCCGGCTCAGGCCTCCCGGACGGGCCCGTCTCGGCTCGGGCTCAGGCCTCCCGGACGGCCCGTCTCGGCTCGGGCTCGGGCCTCCCGGACGGCCCGTTTCAGCTCGGGCTCAGGCCTCCCGGACGGGCCCGTCTCAGCTCGGGCTCAGGCCTCCCAGGCGGGCCCGTCTCGGCTCGGGCTCGGGCCTCCCGGACGGGCCCGTCTCAGCTCGGGCTCGGGCCTCCCGGACGGGCCCGTCTCGGCTCGGGCTCGGGCCTCCCGGACGGCCCGTCTCGGCTCGGGCTCGGGCCTCCCGGACGGGCCCGTCTCAGCTCGGGCTCAGGCCTCCCGGACGGGCCCGTCTCGGCTCGGGCTCGGGCCTCCCGGACGGCCCGTTTCAGCTCGGGCTCGGGCCTCCCGGACGGGCCCGTCGCCGCTCGGGCTCAGGCTTCCCGAGCGAGCCCGTCTCGGCTCGGTCTCAGGTCTCCTGGACGGGCCCGTCGCCGCTCGGGCTCAGGCCTCCCGGGCGGGTCCGTCTCGGCTCGACTCAAGCCTTCCGAACAAGCCCGTCTCGGCTCGGGCTCAGTCCTCCTGGACGGGCCTGTCACTGCTCGGGCTCAGGTCTCCCGGACGGGTCCGTCTCGTCTGTGCGCGCTCGTGTCTGCGACAGGGAGACGTCGGGTCTCGCGGTCAGCGTCCGGCCCTCGCGCAGGCAGCGTAGCCTGACGTCACAGCGGCGCGGTAGCCCCCCCCCCCCCTCCCTCTACCTCCAGACCGTGACATGGTGGATCGCTGGCTTCGCAGAACGATAGGTGCAATATGACGTCAGCATCATGAAGTGACGTCATGACGTGCAATTAAACCGGCTGATCCAACTGGCACACCCAAAACAAAGCGGCACGAGCGGCACCAGGATAGCGATTATTGGTTCTAGATGGTGGTCTCCGAAAGGGCCATACGAGATTTTGCCTCAACCTATCAACCTGTGCTATTAATCCCACTGGAATGGGGGCAATATTGCTCAGCTGCGCTGTGGTTTCCTTGAATATTTTTTTCTTCTCCTTTAAATAGAAATGGCGTGATCGCACAATACTCAAGCTGCCAAATGCTACCTTCTTTATTACGACAGTACCATTCAGTTGTATGCATGAGGCACCCTTTATTCCCTTAGCATGAGTGTGTAGCATTGTTCCCTGTGAGCGATCTTTACTCGACAATGGCGTTGTTGGGCAGGTCCTCCCTCACTCTTGATTTTCCGCCACATTTAGAAGATGCTTCCGCTGCCTGTCCCATTTCCACAGCCCGAGTGCTATCTTCGCAATGGACCTAGGAAGCTGCAGAGGATGCTGCTTAATGCAGCGCACGACCACGGAAAGTGTGTGCGCAGGCACGGCGAGCTGAGCGTGGGGACATTTTTAACCACGACGGGGCATTCTAGAGAACGTTTTCAGCCTGCAGTTTTCTGTTAGGTTTTTTGTGTCGGCGGCAGGCTAACTACGCTGTCTGTGAAACAGACAAGTATCACGCTCCGATTCAGGCATTGTGGTAGTACGGATCAGCCCCACGTAAATGAGATTGCAACACCTTTGGGCGAGCAAAGTCACCTGGTCTCAACAGCTTGTAATAGCCATATGATGAAAAATGGAGTACATTCTAAGAAATAGTCGAGCTACATGCCCTCCCATGTCAGGCTGTATGGGTTACTTCACGTTACGATCCTGCCATGAAGAGGTGGAACATGCGAATGTAGCTCACTTGGTCAGGTACGGATCACGTGCTTAAAAAATGGCGCACCATAAACATCGATATCATTGTTTGGTTGTCACAGAAATTGACACTGACAGATCAATAATTGAGTGGTAATTTGCGATGTTTCATTACACTTATGGACATGCTTTTGGTGGTTTTTGATGGCCCCCCGGCCTGCAATCGTTTCGCACCGAAAAAAACGACAAAACAAAACGCGTTGTGATACGACCTACCCAGCGACCCAAACGCTGTCATAAAATGACCAAGTCGTGGAGAATAAGTGCTTACATGTAGGCCTGATAAATGCAGACTTTTAACGGATATTTTAAAATGTATGCTGTACAACACAGTGCGCGACAGCTGACATGTAAAGAGTGTGCTGCCTTTTTTGTACTTCTTCATTTGTTGTTGGATTAGACGCGTTCGATTTGATCAGTGAAACCAGTTTTCTCGAAACCCTTTTGAATTGCTCGAACCTTCAATTTATAGCAACCGTTCCCGTGGGAGGGATATCGTTGAACTCCCTGCTCAACATTGCGAAAGTAATACATTTTATTTATCTTGGTTCTTTCAACGGGTGAGTTCTGTGATGTTAAAAACACACTAATTTGTCAACGAATTTGCGTGATGAATGTTAGGAAAGCTTAGAGCACCAGGTAACACTCTGCTGAAGCACTGTTTAGAAAAATATATACAAACATAGTTATATATAAAAAGCTATTATCACACGAATCTAACGACATGCTTTGCTATGGCTTTGGTTTCTCCCCTATGGCGGTTACCACAGCGTCTGTTTTCGAAGCGAACTTTGGTTTAAGGGAACGGAGTATCGCAAAGCCTATAGTGACGCATTGCTTGAAACTCCAACCGATGCACTTCTCGATAACTGGCCCTCTCCGCTCGGTGTGCCAACCACAAACGTTCATTTGTACTGATGTGATTCACACCCGTAGTGGTGCCACTTTCAAGCCAGCAGGTCTGCAATGTGCCGGTTAAAACAGCTCAAAAGTGGTACCTCTAACCCGTGACAGCTGACAACAGACCTCAGTAGATTCTGCTGTCGTCATGACGACGGCGGTCGCGACAGCTGCAGTCGTTGCGGACTCGGGATACAGTTTGAGGATAGCAAAAGTGGAAAAAGTGTTGTGCTGTTGCGAACCATTGGCAGCGTAATTTGGACTCGAAAAATTCAGATGTTTATCCTTATAATATGTTGGCGGTGCGGCAGTGGCACTGCCCAGTGATATCATTAGACGTAAATGGTTCTGAGGTTTCACCAGAGTACGTTTTACCAAAGGAAGGCCAATCCCTTTAAAAACATTGTGGCCATTGGAGGCAACCGAAATGCACGGACTTGCTCGTATTATCTCGTATTATCATTGCATACGATGTGAGGAAGTTCAAAAGAAGAAGGGACGAAAGAAGCGCGTACAATAAAAAATTGTTCTGGTTGTATCTGGCGCAAAACAAGCTGATCAGTTCTCGGAGCCGCTTTATCTCACTGGAATATATCTATCTCACGGCATTATCTCACCAAACGTCAGCCGCAGCTAGCCAGTCAGCTCGAGGGAGCCAGCATCTTTCCGAGAACCTTGCCTGCACAATGCATAACCCTTGATAGTTTCTGACTTCTTTCAGTACAGGTCCTGAATAGCTGTTCAGATAGTAATCGGGCTGAACAAGAGCATTGTCAAAATTTGAGATGTCACGACACGGTTGAATTGCCTTCCCTATACAGTAACACATTTTATAATATTGCAGGATGCTTCGTGTCTTGTTTGAGTTATCTAATTAAGCAGGTCCAGTCCTGGAGCCGTCCACTATTCAAACCATTCGACCAGCCTGCCGCTATCGTGGCCCCCGCGGCGCACCGCCCGGGTGCCTGACGAGCCACTGCTGCTCGGTGCGAGCTAGGTCCGCTCCCCGTGCGTGGGTGCGGCGCTGAAGGCGCGCCGGCTCTCCAAATCATTCGTCCTGGGCGATTAAACTGAGCGCGTCACGTCACCCAGACGACGCCAGGTGGTCACACCTGACTGACGACGACATTGACGGCCAATTGCCTGGACGTCCTGGCGACCCAGGCTTTACCGGGCCAACAGCTTGGAAGCAAACGGCCGTGGGCACGCTCATGCTAGATTGGCTGAGCCGCTCTTTCCATGGTAAAAGTCGTGGTTTCCAGCTATGCGTTGGTCTTCTTAACGCCTGGTCGGCTTGTTTTGCTAGGTGTATTGATCAAGCAAATGGACTGCCCACGTGGTCGTCGAGAGTCTCATCATGTAGCATTCTATGACCCCGCCCCTCCATATAGCATATCAATAGATGTGCCTCCGCATGAACCACAATCACAGCTCTCCGATTACGACCACAAGAGGTAAACATCCCCCGTCTCAAGATATCAGCACTTCGGGATACGACGCCACGGCGAAACGGCCTCGAGGTACCCATGAGACGATCAACAGCCGGACGTGGGCTGCATGAGCGACGGGACCCGCGAACCCCATCTGCGGGGCCGGCATTTGACTTCGGATGGAGCCCGTCCACCTGGTCCGAGCGTCCGGCCTTCTCACCGGACAGAGTCATTAGATACTGGCGTCTAGCTTTCCCGCCGGATGGAGTCAACGGGTGCAGGCATCCATCATTTCCGGCGGATGGAGTCAATTGGTACTGGTGTCCGGCCTTCCCGACAGATGAAGTCAATAAGCATTGGCGTCCAGCCTTCCTGCCGGATGGAGTCTACAACTGAGGCATCTGGCTTCCCCGCCAATTGGAGTCCCATCCCCCTCCCCATCCGGGCACCTGGCCTCCCAACGATTCAGCCATCACAATCCGACGTCTTTCAATGCGAACTGACCGTCGTGAGCGGCTGGCGCCATCGTGCCGCCGGCGCAGGTCGTCGAGTCGTCCTGGGAGAGGTGCTGGTCTGCCTTAGCCTGCCCGCTTCATTACACGGGATCAGCAATGCAAACGGCCCGCCAGAGGAGCGCAGGGCGCCTGAGCCGCGCTCGCACCGCATACCGGCGAGATTAGGCCGTCGCCACGCCGGGTGCCGTGCACCGAGAGACTGACCGAGGCGGCCGCGGCGCTGTCCCTGGCGCCGAGAAGGCCGTCTGGACGGCAGATCACGCGGCGCTACCCCTGGCGCCGAGAAGCCCCCTGGATGACGGGCTACGCTGCTCCCATGGGACCTTTGGAACCACTGAACCATGGAACCATGGAACCACTGGAACCATGGAGGTGTGATCTAGAGGTGGGGATTTGCAGGGCTTAGTCCAATGAGTACACCCATTTTGAAGCAAATGCAGCCACCGCTCCACTGTATTCGATAATTCAAAGCCCGATGCGGTGCAACCCAATGAGGCAAAACTAAGTCTCGATAATGATCCAGGGTAGTCGAAGACATCTCGGTCCGACGCAACGTGTAACATAAAATGTAGCGTATATAACTTTATTTACAGCGGCTCAAGTGTACGTGAGACTTCTCGACATGTTCCACTCCATTTGTATCTGCCCGCTCTTCAGTCACCTTCCATCCCAATCCACATGGCTTGGGGCTTTTCCGACGCTGCCCGGTGCAGTGTGTGGCTTATTACTAATCTGTAGGTCCAGCTGATCTATGAATAGCTTCAAGATCTTCCCACAGGGAATAATTGCTCACACTTTCGTCCTCGTCTAAACTGCTACGTGCATTGATGTCAACACCTGGTCTCAATTCTTCCGTAAAATTGCAAAATCTTCCTGCACTAGCTGGCGCATGCCACTGCAGACGAGCTCAGTGGTGTGAATTTCGGCTCGACATTCTCACAGCTGATCATAACAGGCTGATGAGTTGTTGATAACGGGTGGCAGAGCTGGAAACTGAACACTGCAAGCCTGCGAGCTTCGACATCAACCACACGTGCACCCAAGTTCCCGGCCGCTAGGTCCGTGTTCCCAGAAGTAGTCATTAAATAGCTGATGTTGATCCAGTGTCCGACTTCTTGTGTTTATTTTGTATTCAGCCAAATGTTTTGATTGATCAACTGTCAGTTGCGCGAGCTATTCACTTTGGCTTCCGGCATGTTAGTTTTAGGTCGACGTGATTGAGTAGCCCACTGAAATGGTCGCAACACATAACCATTTGAACATTTCAGCAAATCAACGCATTTACCACTGCAGACGGTCAATGGAGGTCATGCAGGCATGTGTAACCCTCGTTTCATGGTGCATATTTTTTCCTCCGAGCGAAGTACTCGTTCGTGATTTCCACGAACAAAAAATATGGAACGCAATGCACATCACGTTTGGATTCATGATCGTGTGCCGATCAAAGACTTGGCTACGGTGTCGAACTCGCCCCGCGAGCACCGGTCAGATTCGGTAGCCGTAGCTGACAGCAGCAGCGGTATCCTTGTTCGGAACAATCCTTGTGAGCACAGAAGCCAGTACTAGCAGTCGGTTCAATAGGACATCGAAGGTGAACTGGATGCACGGATCAATTTTGGCAATAACTGCTGTCTTTAAGGAGTCGGAATATTCTTGCTACACTTGTAGCCTCGTTTTCAGCTTGGCCGAAAGAGGAAAGAAACGCATTGGTTGCCTTTTTCTCTTGCCGCCACTGCTCTAATGCGACGGAGCAAGCCACCACTCAGGTTCCGGAAGTCAGTGGCCGACCTAGGCTTTACAGATGACCTACCTGCACGTGAACAAGACCTGTAAGTGACGAGTCAATGATCTGTATACGGTCTTCATTGCCCAGGAGCGAATAAAACCTATTTGGCACGACACCAGCCATTCGTGAACGATCAGCGGACGGCGCAGACATCCATGGGCTTTTAGCGTGGCCACAATCAAGCACCCGCGCCTGAGCAACAGAGTAGCAGATGATGGTACGGCCGCGGTGGCCTCACAGCCATTGACATGGTGCAACTTCGGCAGTCGTCCGCCAAAGGTTTAGTCGTATGACCTCAGGGGCGAGCTAAAAATGGACATTGATGGCTCAGGGTGGCAGCTTCATATTTCAAGGTGTTTTCGTCCAGATCAAGATTCGTCGTTGCCAAGAGCCTCCCTCCATCCCGATAAAGCTTTCAAAACAGCGCGACAGCAGTGAAAATAAACGGATGGATTCATAACGTGCTGCATTGGCGCGACCCAAACGCAGAGCCATCACGGGAAACCACGGCTTCGTGCGGTTTTTCCTCGCCTTTTTTTCGTTCGAACGGGCACATGCTGGCCACCGATGAACAGTTGGTGACCGATGACATGACTCAGCACGGATCACTGACCGGTGACTACGAATGGTCATGGGTCGCTCGGCGGTGACCGCTGACTGGTAGCACGGATGACAAGCGGAACACGAATATACACGTGTCGAACTTGCACGGCAAAGACACAAACAACTGCACGGTGCCAGTTCGCACGTCAACAAACAGGGTGTTTAGACATCGAACGCCTCTATGCATCAATAATCGCTACATCAGTCGAAGAGTTCAGGCCGGCCAGTGGTCCGTCTCTGAACGTTCGTAGAGGCCGGACGTGAGCGGCCGTGCGCGAATGTCGACGTGACGGGACGTGAGCGGACGTTGACGTGGGCGGACGTGCGCGACAGGACGTGGGCCGTGCGGAGCGCCTGGATGTGCCTGGCATTTAAGGCGGGCGCTTGACGAGGCTACGCGCCGACACCCCGTGCCACCGTCCGTTCATCCTTCTCTCTGGGCGGCCAAAGTGCGTTGGATGGGGTGCTGGGTCCCCCGGGCATCACTACGGAAAGCAGTCAAAGACCTCGGCAGTCATCACGCAGCCGCGGATGCCCGCATTTGCCACCCGGGGGAACGAGGGAGATTGGGGTGATTACGTCGGTAGCAATAAACAGACGAGGGCCCGGTGTGCCGACCTCAGGTGGCGTCCTCGGGGTCAGGTTCCACCACTCGCAAACGACCCGGTAAACAGGCTGTCATAATCGGCGCCGTGACGTCAGAAACAGCCGCAGGCGGTCAGACACCCCCCACATACCGGCAGTGCACCGGCACAGACATGACGTGTGTGGGTGTCATGCCATGTGTCGTGTGTTGCGTGGTGATACCTTTTGTTGATGGCAAGGACGGATGAGGGAAATGTGCCAGTTTAGCATGCAAGAAATATTGTGCTGCTCCGGGTGCCGTACTTATGTTTGGCCAACGGTGCCGGTGACATCTAGGTCGCCCGCGACAACTGGGCGACTATTGAAATTGAAGATACTAATTGCATACATGCGGTAATTGTCCTGGTCAGATGCAATACGAACTAAGGCACCGTCATTAACTAATATTACTCGCTCGGGTGGAGGTCAACTTGACCCCCCGAAGGTTTTTCCAAAATGGTTTCCGAACGGCGCGGCGTGGCCGCGCCAAATTTTGCATAGCTGTAGACAATTGAATAATCAATCGTCTGGCATGAGGATTTAGATGTATCTTAAAGGTTCGCTGACCTATGGCAGGTCAAAGTCACGCCATGGTTTCAGCAAAGGTAATTTCTAGGGAATCGTGCAATCTCATCCAACAACGGAGTGTTAAACGAGGCCATACATCTCTGATATACCTTATCAGGCAACACAACAATTGAATCAACACATTGCATTGACCTAGGGTCAGGCATGATGGTCGGACCGAGGTCAAAACCAACGTGTTTTATTACACTAGGGCTTGCTGTATCAGGTAGTTTCTGGCGTTCATTTCAAATTTATTGATAGCAGGAATCGCATTATACATCTTTCATGGACTTTTTAGAGGTCAGGGTAGGTCACTGACCTTAAATGACCCAGGCCAAGGTTTTATTTTTAGGAACATACTGTCTAGCTTAATCTTTGTCGCTTATCCAAATGCAAAACGCACAGCAGTCTTTTATTATTTTTGTCACCATGACCTTCAAAAGTTCAAACAAGGTCACTGACCTTATATGAGCATGAAACCTTTTGCTTAGAGTATTTATTTAGGTTCTAAGGGTCATTTGGAGAATAACCCAGAATTTGGCCTTGTTTGACTTTACTTGACTCCAACGTCATGACCTAAGAACTTCAAACTTTAACTTAAGTAAGTTCACGTACAGGCCAACGCACTCTGTGAATTTTGTGCTTCTAGCTTTCTTAGTTCCTAAGATCTCAGTGGATCAACTTGATCCCCCCACCCAAGCGAAGAGTATCCAACCGGTCACCCGAGCGGGTGACATTACACGACATGCCTCACAGCCTGGATGAGAAAGGTCCAGTTGCGTAGAACCCGAGCCGCCGTGCAATTTACCTACACATAAAAGCCTCGCAGCCCATCAATTAGCAGGAATTTGTCTTGCTCAGACAGGTGTTCTTTCCGGACCAGCATCCGTGAAGTTGTGTGGGCCTCGGCTCCGGTATATCCTGCTGATTCAAGGTCCAAATGTTCAAAGGAAATCAGATTGTCCTGTCGCGTCCAGAATTTTTATTGAAGTCTTTTGAAACAAGCCAATCTCATAATTATCTGCGAAAGACTGAACAATGATGGATGAAAGCAGACGCGATCTCTAAGAACGGAGACGATTTAAATTCAAGGCGAGATGTCTCCTGTGAATTGAAATCATCTGGTGGCAGGTAATCTGCTCGGCGGATTTGGCTTGGAGCTGTCTGAACCCCACGCATGCTCAACGGCGAGGCTTAAACTTTCCACAAAAAACAGCAGGCATCGGCGACCTATCCGGTACCATTCCGCGATACGGCAGAGCAATGACGGGAGACGCCCCCGTGCGAGGTGCGGTTCCAGCCGTGTGTGGCACTGTTACCGGGCTACCGCTGAAATGCAGGCATCCGTTTCTGCATGCCGGTGTCACTATCGCTCGGCATGCCAGTGACATATACGGTTGGTTGGACCGGCGCTAAGCTCAGTGCGTCGAAAGGGATTGGTGAATTCGTGGAAATACAGCCCTGTGGCAGGAAACTAAAATATCAGCATTGGAGCTATAGGATTGACAAGGGTCTTCAAATGTCAGCAGCACGGCCGCAGCTGTCGTTCGCCGATGAAAGAACTAACGGGTCAAAAGGGACCGGAAGTAAAAATACAGTCATCGGGGGTCGGCAGATAGCGGCGCGGGGTGGGCCGGTCCGCCGGGAGTCGGCAGATAGCGCGGGGCAGGGCCGGTCCGCCGGGAGTCGGCAGATGGCGCGGGGGTGGGGCGGTCCGAACTGGACGCCCACGATCAGCCCCTGTCAAGTATTTGGCCTGCACGTCCCCACCTGCCAGCATGTCATCACAGGAGCACCATCGTAAGCACGTGGTAGAGCGCGCCTGCATGAGAACGCCGCCGCCGACGGGCCGGCTCAGCCGTCACGGTGTCACCTGCCGGAGGTGGCGGGCGCTACTCCGCCGGCATACCATCCCCTGTGGGAAGAAGCGGGCGTTCCTCCACCGCCATACCATCCCCTGTCGGGGGTGGCGGGCCCTCCTCCGCCGGCATACCGTCACCTGTGGGAAGAAGCGGGCGTTCCTCCACCGCCATACCATCCCCTGTCGGGGGTGGCGGGCGCTACTCCGCCGGCATACCGTCACCTGTGGGAAGAAGCGGGCGTTCCTCCACCGCCATACCATCCCCTGTCGGGGGTGGCGGGCCCTCCTCCGCCGTCAGACCGCCCCCTGTCGGCGGTGACGGGCGATACTCCGCCGGCATACCGTCACCTGTCGGAGGTGGCGGGCGCTACTCCGCCGCCATACCATCCCCTGTCGGGGGTGGCGGGCCCTCCTCCGCCGTCAGACCGCCCCCTGTCGGCGGTGACGGGCGATACTCCGCCGGCATACCGCCACCTGTGGGAAGAAGCGGGCGTTCCTCCACCGCCATACCATCCCCTGTCGGGGGTGGCGGGCCCTCCTCCGCCGTCAGACCGCCCCCTGTCGGCGGTGACGGGCGATACTCCGGCGGCATACCGTCATACCGTCATACCGGCATACCGTCATACGGCATACCTTCTGTAGGAAGAAGCGGGCGTTCCTCCACCGCCACACCATCCCCTGTCGGGGGTGGCGGGCCCTCCTCCGCCGTCAGACCGCCCCCTGTCGGAGGTGACGGGCGATACTCCGGCGGCATACCGTCATACGGTCATACCGTCATACCGTCATACGGCATACCTTCTGTAGGAAGAAGCGGGCGTTCCTCCACCGCCACGCCATCCCCTGTCGGGGGTGGCGGGCCCTCCTCCGCCGTCAGACTGCCCCCTGTCGGAGGTGACGGGCGTTCCTCCGCCGTCGGAGCGTCCCCTGTCGGAGGTGGCGGGCGTTCCTCTGCCCAGTCGCCGGGCAACGCAATGGCAGGCAATGACAGGTCAACACGGAGTTCTCGTCGGTTCCGGACCTCCCGTTTTCGGGAGACTGCCAGGGCTGTGTGTCTTGAGCTATACGTCAAACCTCCATGTGCAGCAGAACCCCAGAGGAAATTTGGCGCTTATCCAGGCCAAAGTCCGTCACGTGCTGCTCCTGCAGGCGGCCTCATCCCGCCTCGACATCGTCATCCCCACGGAGTCACTCGCCGTGTGAGACTGAGACTCAGTCATGCACCCGGCGTCAGTCTCACACACGTGAGACTCGTCAGTCTCACCCGTGTGAGACTGACGCCGGGTGTCGCCACTCCACTGCTGACCCGTGACGGGCGGCCGGCCACCGGTCACCTGGCCCGATCGGCTGAACGCGCCACCAGAGGGCGCACCCAAAGGTGGCCGACTCAGGTTGGCCGTCTCGCACTCGGAGTGACACGGCACTGGTTGCGCGGGCGGGGCGCGGAGGCACAGGAGCACAGGCATCCGCTTCCGACGGGCCCTTCAGGCGAATACATTTGCGGCCCCATTTCCATTTACAATCTACGTCCATGGCCCACGGGGTGCACGTGGGTCTCTGCAGAGCCAAAGTAAATTATGATAAAGTCTCTGAGTCCGATCACTTAAGAAAGAGCTCATTAAACCGTTGCAAAATGAATAGCGCTGACGGTTTATTCGATGCAGTCATCTAGCGCTCGCTTCCTTCAGCTTATAAACTTAAAGATGTAAACAACAGTGCATTTTCCGAAAGCTTTGGATTTTGTCGTAGTTAAGGGGGCTAGAAATAAAACCATAACGCAGACAAGTCGTGCTCACTCGAAATAAAGAGGGTCGCATCCGATGATTATTTGGGGATGGCCTCCACTGCTAGAGGCCCTTTGTCAACTCTTTGCCCCCCCCCCCCCCTGACCACGGCTCTGACTGCGCCGCTGCACGCCACGCGGCTGTCTCCAGCCAAATAGCAGCGCTGCTACCGAATCAGCCTCCACTGGCACGGAAAGGTGGTGTGCTCTCGTGGGCACGCACTAGAAGCACGTTGTGGCCCGAACACGGGCGGCTGCCACAATCTAGGCATTGTCGTGGGGAAAATGAAAGCAGAAAATCTGCATGGGTGTCTCTGTTTGATGTGTGATGCCATATGCATATCATTTGCGCGGTCTGTGCGGTGCATCTGAGCCAGATTCACTAAGCCAGCTTCAGAGTCCAGTCTAGCCGGCTTGCCGCCGGCAGTGGCTTGTGAAGGCAATTTCTAGACGGGGAGGGAACAGGAAAGTGTGGGGGGGGGGAGGGGGGACTGGGCAACTATAAGGGCGACAGTTAATGAACGGCTAGACATACGCTTGGTTCTCAAAGCTGGTTTCAATCCTGGTTCCCAATTCCCGTTGGATATTTCTCAAAACTTAGCCCTGCATCCCGGTTATTATTACGTTGCAAAGAGAGACCCTGGAAACGGATCCATGGTTTCGGTTCGCAAAGATTGTCTTGGACGTACAATGGGAGATTGGGGGCTCGAGATTTCACTGCCTTTTCCCTGAAGCTGTATTTGCGGGAGACAGTACATTCTTTCGCTTTCGCCTGCTCGCCGAAAGCGAAAGAATGCCGTTGACTATAGCGTTCCTGAACAAAACACAAAGCTGACAGCGATGTTTTGAATGAAAAAAATAATGGCACTCCTTAAAAACATTTACTGGTCCAGATGGGGTCACGGCCATAACCAATGCCGAAGCAAGATTGTTCTTGGTAATTCTACCGGAAAGACCAAACCCGATAGCACGCTCGGTATGAAGGGTAAACAGACCACACAGAGCGGCAGTGCTGTAATCGTGATGATGATGGCCGACAGCGGAGTTAAGACCACAAAACATCTCGCTCACGTAGTCCGGAACACACCGTTTAGGCCTGACGAGGTTATCCTATTGATATCAGCCCTCATGTAAATCCGGTTACATTGCCGCGTGCTGGCTATAACCGGCTTCGGCTTCGTGACGGCATGGCGGCGTCGGTCCGTGCATTTGAGAACGACATTCATTGGCCGAGGCCAGCAGCTGTCCCGTGCCATCCGGCCAATACCCGTCAGCGGGAGGGCGGCACGACACGTGGTGCGTGCGGACGTGTCTGAAGGAGCGGCGAGACGGAGCGCACGGCCAGACGCAACGAATGCTCGGCGGCGTGGGAGCAACGCGTGATGCGCTGGCGCGTGTTAGATGGCGTGGGGAAGAATGATGGAGATACTGTCTACAATCTGGTAGCGGGCGTGTATTTATCGTGGCGTGGAGAGCAATACGACGGGGAGTGGGTGATAGGTGGCGCAAATAGCGCAAGCAAAGGTGACTTCAAACCACACAAGAACGGCGGCCGGTGCAGTTCCCGGTCAGACTCGGGTGGCGCAAGTAGCGCAAGCAAAGGTGACTTCAAACCACACAAGAACGGCGGCCGGTGCAGTTCCCGGTCAGACTCGGGTGGCGCGACCTTCACCAGCGCGTGGGGCAGCCAGCTCGAGTATAAAAGCCTACACCTGGACATTCCCACCGCGTCAAAAGCCAGCCAGACTCTCGCATTAGCAGGTTAAGGTCAATTGCTGGTACGCGATCTGCTCAAACACTGCGCCACTCGAGGAGCGTGAACTAGATGCTCACGGATAGCGTGACTAGCGAATCTGTGCTGTGGCGCAGGGCTGTCTCCGTAATCGGGGGGCCGAGAACACCGCATGTTCTCAAAACGTTTGCACTACCATTGTGTAAAGGCATTGGGCACACCCAAAACAATATCCTGTTTTAGTTTTTGAACGGGCAGAAAATAATTGACACCGAGAGATAGTTTTCCACCCCGATGAATCTCAAACTATCAAAATACTGCCTCTTTTGCGCTGTACATTAGGCCGTAAGGCCATGTGTTGAAATGTTGCCATGATTGAATATTACCAGGTGTTATTTTCTTCCCATTGGGTGATGATGTTAAAAATGGGGCAGGACAAAACGTCCCAAACTCTTAACGGCGTATAGAGAAAAATTCTGGTAAAAAGAACGAAATGGCGTAAATGAGTAGTGTAAGCCGAGGCTCCTACACATTTAATCCGAGAACTGTTCGCGGTAGCCCTCAGCCCTCGTGGTAGTCCTGTTCATGGTAGGTCTCTCAGATGACGAATGACCCGAAGTCGGATCGCTCACCATGCCTAGCTCTTGACCCGATGACCCTTCGACCCCAGGACCGGCATGTCGCAACGCCGTGTCACAACACTGCGTGGCACGTTAAAACCTGTTGTCAAACATTATCCGTTTACCTGGAATTGCTCTAATGAAGTGGTCGGGCCAGGGTCTTGGTGATGAGACGTGCTTAGTAAGGACTCTGACGCCAAAGTGATCCGTGCAGAACGTTCGAGCAAATTTGTTAAGTGGAATGTCGGCTATGACGCCTTTTTGTGTTGGGCGTATCAGGCATCGGGAGATTTGGTGACATGTGACGAGCCTTCAACCGAAATCGCCAGCTCTGGAGCCGGTGAGCCAGCTCTCTAAAGCCACTGGCTTTGGAGTGTTGCAGAAACCAAACTGCCAGCTCTGCAGAAGCTCCACAAGAAGCTCATGTCACATATGAAGCATTTCCAACCAAAGATATGTCGACTTCAGAGCGACCCCACGCCCGACATGTTGGCTGCGGAGCGTTCCCACGCTCGACGCGTCGGCTGCAGAACGACCCCGCGTTCGACACGTCGACTGGAGCAGCCTTGGTCCGACATGTCGGCCGCGGAGCTACCCCACGTGCGACACGTCTGCTAAGAAACGGTGCCGCTGGCCGCCGCGTGTCGGGCCTACACCGCCGCCAGATGGGTCGCCTAATCCGAGCGGCGCGCCAAGGACACCACGGCAGCCCCCTGTATTATGCTAATGGTAACCGGCTTGCAGTTGCGCCCATTGAAGGGGCTCTCAGCCGGTGAGCGGCCGTGGGCGGGTGTGCTGACGGAGCGTGTCACCAGATAACGTCGCCTCGTCCCCCCCCCCCTTCTCACACACACACGCACACTGGCGCGGCCTCCGTCATGGCGATGGGGGGCGAGCAGGCTGCTCCCTTTGTCACCAGCTTCCGGCAAACTAACGCGCTGCACCATCGTGCCTGCGGGTGGGCTGCTTCGGCAGCGTATGGTGCCGAAGATTCGGCTCTTCTGGCAAAGGCTGCGAACCTTGTTGTTGCCGTAGCAAACGACATGATTAAGCAAAGCATTCCCGCATTCTCAGCAGCACAGGCATTTTGCCGGCCTCGTATCTGGTTACTTTTCCAACAAGTCAGGTACTTGTATCACTGCTTTATATTTATGGAGGCAGAATTAACTGACCGCGGCGTTTGTTGAAAGTAAACACGCGTCCATTACGAAAGCGCGCCCGGTCTGGTGACTGCGTGCCAACAAACCGGGCAGTACACCGGACCGGCTATCGATCAACGCTTGAACGTTGCACTTTACTTTGGTTCGGCAAGCGATTGGCGACACACCTGGCAGCGGATTAAACTGCAATGAAATACGCCGTATTGCTTGTGCAGTTGCCCGTAGTGAAATGAACATGCGGTAGAAGATTGCCTCCAGGTTCCAGTCAGGTCGTATCCAGCCTAACGAACTGGCAAACAGTGTGGGGGTAAAAACTCAGTGTGGCTTTGAATCGACCGCATCACCATTGCGTGCTGTGTTAACGGGAGATATACTTTGAGAACATTTACAGTTTAGTTTGCGCGAAAGTAACAGCGAGCCGTCGGAAGTGCTAGGCTCTCTCTCCACAAGTTCGCATTCAATACTTTGGCATAAAAACCCTGTAGGGAAAAGAAAGCATCTTGGGTGGACATGGTCCGCGCGTAATCAACTTGTCATTTTCAATGTGATTCACGGCCCAACATCAATGCCATCCTGAAGTCGTCGGTCATTACGCGCCCGCGAAGAAAACACCACTCGTCAAACGCAGCCCTGCTGACCGCTGTCTCGCTGCCGGGAGACGTTATTGGTCGGCTACGGGCTGCGCTGGCGGTCTTCTACCGGGTCCGCGTCAGGCTCAGATCGCTTCAGCTTTAGCTCAGCTCAGCATCGGCAGCTGCCTGCGCCAGCGCCGCCCGTCGCAGCAGCGGCGCGGCGGCCGACGCACCGGGGCGCCGGGCCCGGACCGCCGGCGCACTGACGTCAAGCGCCCCTAAGATAACACTCTGTCGTGCCGCGCCAGCGCATCAGCCGCAGATAGCCCACCGGCGGCCGGTGTTGTTGTTTGACGAGCGTTCCGCGCGAACAGCGGTCGTGGGGCGCGCCTCGGCGACCGCCGCGTCGGCCCGGCTCGCTTCCGCGTCGCCGTATATGGCGAGAGGGGGCGTACGAGAGAGCTCATTACAGCGGGTCTCGGCAGGCGGGGAGAGGAGAGAACGTTCCTGACTGGCACGCGTTGAGGACTGTAGGAGACGGCTGGGGACAACGGCCAGTATGTACGGAGCGCGGCAGGAGCCACGCTAGCGGAAGGGCGTACGTAAGAAAATCGGTGCAGCAGTCGGCCTCGGCCCATTTCAGAGCCCTGAAAATGGAAAATCACCCACGGTCTGCATTAGCTGCACCATTTGTTAAACAACTTTATGCGAAGCTCCGCAGACTTGCCTTAGAGTCCGCTCTCAAAGAAGGGCTTGCCAGGTAAGCCTGTGATGTGTCCCGATACAGTATTTTCACCCGTTACCGATGTCGGGTTTGCATTAGGCATTAAAACGCACCGAAACGTGAGGAGCGCCGCGAGGCACAGGACACATGGTGAGGATTTAGATGACGTGCTTCACAAATCGGCCGCATCCTGCTTCGATGATGGTGATGATGATTTGAGCTTTGGGGCGCACTGACTACGTTGGTCATATGGCACTCGCATCCTGCTTCGTTGGGCATGTCTCACCAGTGACAAACGCGTCAGCCAGCCGTGAATAGTACCAAACTCTGACTTTGGAAGCAATACAGTCGTTAAAATGATTAATCGGCATGGTGTCTACTGAGCAAAAACATGTCTGAGCAAAAGCGGTTAGCGTTCGATCATTACATTAAAGATGCATGTCTACATGGAGAAATATCAGCAAACAGAAACAACCTTGCATTGTAGTCAGACGGATAAAGATGACAGGAATCGGTGGGCTGGTTGGTGCTAGACCGTGCTAAGACAGGTTTATTGCGCAGCGGTGGCATCCATAATATCTTCGATGCCAATTTTCTACCAGCTGAAAGAATCGAGAAGAGTTTTGAAAGGCGCCATTACCAAGAATCTTTCTTTGCCGCGGTTTGCTGGATTTTTGCTCCTGGTGCCAAGCAACAATATTTAATCGGTAGGGATGGACTGAGTCTGGGCTACGTTGAAAACGCTGCAAGCTGGACGGGCAGTGCAGCTTCGCGGTGCGGCAAAGGCGATAGCAAAGCTTCCCGAGGCACGCTTTGGCTATTAGAGTGCCGGGACCAAGGACGCTGTGTGTAACTCGCAGGTATTTGTGTGCTTATGCATCTCCAACTGTCATCAAGGCTGGTCGAGCGGGTACTTCTTTGCAAAACCCTGCAACGGCTGAATGCGTTTAGATGCCCACCGCGTTTGCATTACGCATGAAGTGTCTGTGTCTCATGGAACAAAAACAAATAGCTTTTCTCAAGTTGTATGAAAACGTCGGAGCAGATATCTTGCAGCGTATGTGGTGCCGTGGGTTGCTCGAAAGTTTTGGGCGGCCTTGTCAGAGTTCCTTCGACTGCCGAACCGTGCAGGAACACGCTCAGTTGTGGATTTCACCATCCAAAAGGTAGGTCACGGGCTGTTTGCTGAGATAGTACTACCTTCGAATGCAGTGTGTTGATAAATCCCCTAATTTAACCATGAGGTCGCAGTCGTAGTCGCAGGTCGCAGTTCGGCCAACCGATGAAGAACAACCGGTGCATGATTATCAATCAAAACGGCAAAGTATGCCTTCGTTGTAATTAGCAGATTTAGTTATATCACTAATAATATACGATGCCCCCTGGGATTGATATGCATATCGTTTTCTTCTGATCCGTAAATGGCCAGTGATGTTCCGCTTTTTGTGCTGTACCACCACCATGTACTCATATACTGTACCACCACCATGAACCACCATGTACTCAGGTGCATTATGAATGTATCTTATGAGTCACACAACACTACGTTTACTACTTACAGTTCGACTTGAACATTTCAGACCTGAAGCACTTCAAAACGAGCTTTGTCAGACCCGGCAAACAAACAGCGAAAAGACGGAACTAAAAAGAGCCCATCGCTTTACTGTGAATGTACCTGTCATCTGCCGATCCTCGTGTGCGCGCGGCTGATCCCTAATAAGTGACGGGTTTCCCATTCAAGGTCGCCCGCTTCGTGTGAGAGCTGTGATCCAGTGTGCGCCCGGAAAAGCCACCCGAACGCCACCTGGACGGTGTTTATTAGTGAGACCGCCAGCCTCGGTGGGCCCGGGGCTGCTGCTGAGCCCCTGGGTGCCGCACATTGGCGTCACGGCGAGGCGCCGCTCTGGCCGCCAGAAGCTGTCACCTGCGGTCATCGCCCGCGAGTCCGATGCCAGCAGGGGCTCGCAGTCGCACTCATGGCGCGAACAGTTGGTTATTGCACCGCCTGCAGTTGTTTTGAAGTAGGACTGAAAGCTGGACTGCATGGTGTTTAATGAAACAGGGGGCTTGCAATGAAGTCAAGGCTTTAATATCGCACCGGATATGCAATGTATCGTTCTGAACTGCATGCCGCTACATGTAAACAAAGCTTTTCGGTCATGGATTCCACCTGTGTCCGCGAAAAGGCTTTATTTGCCGGGCGGACCTTGCCAAGCGTCTGGCTTTACACAGTCCCAAGGTCCAGAGCACAGCAAGGTGCGCAGTAAATGAACGTGCAGAGTTGTCAGCTGACTACACGAAATATCTACCAATGGCACGTCCGCCTCCATGGCGCCCGCGTATTGTTCTGTCCGCCTGTCTTGCGTTTGCCCGGCAAACATTAGCGGGTGTGAGCTTGAATGTGCCGTGCTGGCCAGGAGCTGAAGTGTAAGCTTGAATGCGCTGAATGGGTGCACTGAATACGGCCGACGTAACGCTCCGCCGTCTGAAGCGTGGACGTGTGCTGTTATCGCGAACCACAGTGAGCTGTGTGCGGCTGTGTCACCCGATTCAGAGGCGTGTACCACAGCGCAGCAGGCAGTCAAGTGTACCACAGTGCAGCAGGTAGTCAAGTGTACCACAGTGCAGCAGGCAGTCAAGTGTACCACAGTGCAGCAGGTAGTCAAGTGTACCACAGTGCAGCAGGTAGTCAAGTGTACCACAGTGCAGCAGGTAGTCAAGTGTACCACAGTGCAGCAGGTAGTCAAGTGTACCACAGTGCAGCAGGTAGTCAAGCGTACCACAGTGCAGCAGGTAGTCAAGTGTACCACAGTGCAGCAGGTAGTCAAGGTGCGGTATTGGATCGCCGACACGTGGACCGCACGGGACTGGGCGGTGCAATAGAAGGTCATACGAAACAGGACGGGCGAGGACGACACTGCACCTGGCGTTCAAGACGTGGGACCCACGGCACAAGACGTGGGACCGCGGCACAGCACGGTCAGAACGAGGGCCTTACAGCACAGCACAGTCAGGAAGTGAGGCGCACGGCGTAGAAAGGTCAGGGCATCGGCCTCTCAGCGCAGTACAGCCATAACGTAAGTCTCGCAGCACAGAACAGCAAGGAAGTGAGGCGAACGGCGTAGAAAGTCAGGACATCGGCCTCTCAGCGCAGTGCAGCCATAACGTAAGTCCCACAACACAGAACAGTCAGGTCTTGGATCCCACAGCACAGCATGGGACAATCGCTCCACGGTACAAAACGATAAAACCTTAGATCCCAAAATACAGTACGATCAGGACGTAAGTCCGTAATAGAACGTATTCATATAATGTATTCACAGAATTTGCATGCGCAAAAAGGGACCCTTAGCGTCCATCTGGGGAATAGCGTATACTTTTTCACCTTAAGCATCCTCTTACACTTCTACGCGCACGTACACACCACAATAAACTTTGCACACTAACTCCCTTCCTTACAGACTGAGTCCACACACTAACGCACAAGTGCAACAAAATTCACACACCATCAATAACGCGATGCGATATCATATGGTTTGCAATATCATGTCAGTGATATTGCAGTAACGGCCCCGCCGTGACCCAGGTCCTCGACGCCACCATGTAGTACTCCCCAAACGTCGGCCCACGGTACAGAATGGCCCAGTCGTAGATCCTGCAGAACAGTACGGGTCAGGACGTGGGTCCCACTGTGCAGTAATGCCAGGACGTGGGGCCCACAATACAGTACTGTCAGGACGTGGGACCCACAAAACAGTGCTGTCAGGATGTGGGTGCTACATTATAGTGGGGGCGGCCAGGATGTGGGCCCCGCGGCGGGCCACCGGAGACGGCGGCACTGCCCGGCCGGTGGTCGTGTTTGGCGGCACTGCCCGGCCGGTGGTCGTGTTTGGCGGCACTGCCCGGCCGGTGGCCGTGTTTGGCGGCATTTCCCGGCCGGTGGTCGTGTTGGCGACATTGCCCGGCCGTTGGTCGTGTTTGATGGCGATGCCCGACCGGTGGTCCTGTTTGATGGCACTGCCCGGCCGGTGGTCGTGTTTGATGGCGATGCCCGGCCAGTGGTCCTGTTTGATGGCACTGCCCGGCCGGTGGCCGTGTTTGGCGGCATTGCCCGGCCGGTGGCCGTGTTTGGCGGCATTGCCCGGCCGGTGGTCGTGTTTGATGGCGATGCCCAGCCGGTGGTCCTGTTTGATGGCACTGCCCGGCCGGTGGTCGTGTTTGGCGTCTCTGCCCGGCCTGTGGCCGTGTTTGGCGGCACTTCCCGGCCCGTGGTCGTATGTTGTCAATGGAGCGCCCATCACCCAATTGCAGCGATCAGCAGTGCGAGCCGGTGGCGCCATCCGTTGTGCGGTGGCCAGCCGGCCGGGGCGGTGTGGAGTCGCCGGAACAGACGACTAGGCGCCACTGTCTGGTCACGAGGCGCGGGATATCGTGTGAGACGCTGTTGTCTGGTCTCATGACACGGGACAGGGTGTGAGGCGCTGCTGTCTGGTCTCGTGGCACGGGACAGGGTGTGAGGCACCGCTGTCTGGCCACGCGGCGCAGGAAAGGGGATGAGGCGCCGCTGTCTGATCACGCAGCGCGGGACAGGGGATGAGGTGCCGCTGTCTGGTCACGCAGCGCGGGACAGGGGATGAGGTGCCGCTGTCTGGTCACGAGGCGCGGAACAGGGTGTGAGGTGCTGCTGTCTGGTCACGCGGCGCAGAAAGGGGACGATGCGCCACTGTCTGGTCGCGCGGCGCGGGACAGGAGGAGAGGCGCGCTGTCTGGTCACGCGGCGCCGGGCGCTGTGAGTGACGGTCAGCTCTGACACACGCCTCGGAAATGGTCGAGCTGGCGCTGCTGACGCGATCGTGGTCGGTATAAATGGCCCTGACTAGGCTGTCGTCCCGATTTCCAGCATCGCCTTCTGTGGCGCTTAACTGCAAACGCGCGCTGCATTTCCAGCAGGGCATCACCAGTATACATATTTTCAGATTACTTATTGTTGATGAAAGGGAAAAGCAAAATTCTCTCAGGGTAGCGTCCCAGGCTGCTTGAACATGTATTTCATATAAGTCACGGCAGTCGCGTTGCCTGCGTGCGCGGAAAACGTTCGGTGAAGGTCCTGCTTTAACGTGGACGCAATCAGAAAGAATCTAAAAACACATGCAGAGGTCCCAAAAATATTGCGCGTCCTCTTTTTTCCAGCAGCAAGCAAAACACTCTTATCTTAAAATGCAGCTTATTACTCCAGTAAATCCTGAACATCTGAGTAAAGGTCATGTTGCAATGCGTCTTCGGCCACGTCGCTTTGAACCACCACAGTAAATCAAGCCATAATGGAAGTACCAATGGAAATGCGAATGGTATTCGTCTGCGACGGGACCAGTATTAGAACTTGAGTTTTGCCGCATTGTAACAGCGCAATAAGAAGTCTGCTCAGCAAAACCAATATACATATGTAACTTTGATACACATACATGTGTTTAACAAGCACATATGCAAGTGTCGTTATTCATGTTTATATACGCATAGCCAGGCGCGCTAAACGTTTCGCACATCTAATTGATGGCTTTTTCGCTAGGCCCCTTCTTTTTAATTGCACTTGCGCTGGACCTGAAGGACCTCGTACGTCCTCTGCATAATCCGCCCCTGAGCGTGGCCCAGATCAGTCCCGCCGGTGATGCCGCGACCGCTGGTGGAGTTGCGTGGCGGCGAAGGGAGCGGACCCGCGACTGGGCCAGTCCAGTGCATGGGACTATCATTCCCCTCGGATGGCGCGTTCCCGTCAGGTGGTGACAGGGCACTACTCACTGTCGCGCCGCGCAAAAACCCGTCGAGTGTTTGATCGAATGACGCCGCGTTTCGTCTCGCCGTCAGGAAACGAAGCGCGCGCCCTCTGACCTCTCGCGCCGGAACGGGCTCGAGTACCTCACCCACGTCCGGTGTTGGGCAATATGCGTGTTCGCCGATGACTGTTTTCAGCGATGGGTGTGGAATCATCCGGGAATGGGTGCGTTTAACCACAGGTGGCGCCGTTGAGAGGAGCGGGCGGCTCCGTTTCCGCTCGAGGCACGCACGCGCGTGTCGGGGGCAGCGCGGCAGGTGAGGTCGTCTCAGGGCGACCCTGGCGATGCCGGCGACGGCCGGCGGAGAGCGGCGAAGAGCGGCACGGCGGGTCGCCGCGCGACGCCACAAAAACGGCTCGCCGCGATCCTTACAAGGTGACCACTTCCCGCCGTCCGCACAAAACCTCCGCTCACCCACCTTATTCGTCGCCGAAGATGCTGGCGATAGCCGCGCGTTCGCAGTCCGACGGCGGCGTGCGTGGCGACAGAGGGCCGCGTGACGGCCCGTCACCTCTCGCAGCGGCGGCAGCGGTGACCGCGCTCAGCCCCGGTCCCGGTCCGGACGCCGCTGCGGATCGGGCTGGACACAGCGGCGGCGCGCGCGCGGCGGACGACGGCCAGACCTCGACTGGCTGGCCGGCCGGCGTGGCGCTGGCATGGGCGCGCGTCGCCGCGCAGCGCCGCGCTCGCCGCCGTCCGGCAAGAGCGGCGCGATCGTCCGCTCGTTTGACGACGAGTGGGGGGAGGGAGGGGCTGTCCGGCGGGGATAGTGGTGTCGCTCATGGCTCAGTGGTTAGTAAGGGCGTGGCGGCGGCGCCAGCCGGCGACTAATTTAATGGAGATTCGGAGCCTCGGATGGCGGCTGGTGACCAACCGGTCGAGGCCGTGTGGCTCGCCAGCGCCCGACGCCAGCGGCGAGCGGAGCAGCCACGTCGAAGGCAGGCAAGCCCTGGAGATGATGAACACTCTGATATGAGGTCTTCCCTCCCATTATTCAAGATATCACAATAGATAGCGAATGATCTACTAGCATCCAATAAGATGAACGTGACAGCATCGTCGCTTGTACCAAGGATGTACGATATGAAGATACCGTTTTCTAAGTTTGGCGTCCCGCATACATGATCGAGACATCCACAGGTATTCTCAGATGCAGTGCAATCAGCACCTTTTTCATTGAGAATTGGGTATGGAGCACAACCCGACTTGATGCAAAGGTCGAACTTGCGTGCACAACATTATTGGAAACCGATGAATTTTTCAGTCAGTTCTCAGGTGCTCAACCGTAGGGTTCATGCGAGTTTTAGCAACACCAAGGACTTCGAGACTCTAGATTTATGAAAAATTTCATCCATGTCCTGGAAAACTTTGTTCACAGGTGGCCTTTCGTTCACAGCTCAATGTTTTGGGCTCCTAAATCATTCACACCAGTGCAGCAAGAGCTCTGGCAGTACAACTGTCTTGCTATCGGCGCCCAAATGAGCCACGCTCATGCGACAAACTCTCATATTGTCTCCAACTTCGCACCGATAAAGGGTGGATACTCATGCTCTGCTACCTCAAACAGAAGAAATATAAACCTAAAGCAGAACAACGTTAGGCAGCCCAAGCATTTCGATGTGGTATTTACGGCGGTTATTTTTAGGTGGTTTCAAGGTAACGATCATTTTAGGCAGTACGTGAGTTTCTAGTGTGAATGCTATTTAACCGTGAAATCGCCAGATATGCCGAGATCTGCAACCCTTGTAAGATGTTCGAGAACATATTGCGTGAAATCATGACAACATATCGCTCGGACATTCATGTAAGATCGCTAATAAAAGCTGGGAGCTCACTCCATTACATTCACGCAGCAATATTTTTTGAATCGTTGCAAGCCATACGTGCTCCTAAAACATCCTGGTCCATTAGCACATGGGACCTAAGAATACTGGTCGGGGAGCATGAAGTAATACCAGTGGGTGTGATGATTGAGATAGCCAGTTGCAACAACGGATAACCACGCAAGAATGCAATAAAAGTAAGCTTAACTTCGCACAAAGTTTCTTTCTGATACGCTCTATCTGTGAGGGACCGCTTATAAGTAACGATATATGTATTTTTCCATCCTTAGCGCGTGCTCGGGTGCGGGGTCAAACTGACCCCCCCCCCCCCCCCCCCGCCGAAGGTTTTCCGGAATGGTTTCCGAACGGCACGGCGCAGCCCCGCCAAATTTTGCATAGCTGTAGACAATTGAATAAAAAATCGTCTGGCATCAAAAACTTAGGTGCACTTTGTACGGTCGCTAACCTAGTGAAGCAGGTGAAAGTCAAGCCGTGGTTTCAGCTAGGGCAATTTGTAGGGAATCGTTTAATCTGATCCAATAACGAACTGTTAGACGAAGTCATACATTTCTGAGGTAAGCTCTTAGGCAATCTCACACAGCAATTGAATGAACAAATAACATTGACCTAAAGTAATGTATGAAGGTCAGACCGAGGTCAAAATCAATCTGTTTTATTACTCAAGGGCCTGTTATATGGGGTAGTTTCTGAGACTCCTGTCGAATTTACAGATGACAGAAACCGCGTAACACACCTTGCAAAGCTTCTTAAAAGTCAAAATAGGCCAATGACCTAGGATGACCCAGGTTTGGTCTTGGGAGCATACAGCCTAGCGTAATCTTTGTCGCTTATCCAAATACAAAACTCCGAGCAGTCTTGGATAATCTTTGTCACCATGACTTTTAAAAGGTCGAATGAGGTCACTGGCCTAAGATCAGTATGTGACCTTTTCTTAAAAACAGTTATCTAGGTTCTAGGGGCCCTTTGGAGACCAACCTGAAATTTACAAGGTCATGACCTAGGAACCTCAAACTTTAACTTAAGTGAGTGCCGGTACAGGTTAATACGCCCTGTGAACTTGGAGTCTCTAGCTCTCTTAGTTCCTGAGGTCTTATGGTTATCAAATTGACCCCCACCCAAGCGAAGGGTATCTAACCGGCTACCCGAGTGCGTGTTGACACCCTGGTACGCACTGGTAACGTTGGGTGGAACTCTCTTTCCCTGGTTACGTTTTTCTAAGCGTGTTGACAATTTTCCCCCTAAATTAAGCAACAGGTACAAAGTGAAAAGGCCGGTGTTGTTATATGATGAGAGGAGGTTGAAAAACACCGGCCTTAAAGAACTAAAAATACCTTTAGAGAAGTTACCACACCTTGCGACCATACCTGGGCATTGCATTACACTGTCAAAAACCATCCCTTTTTACGCGTTGATTACCTTCCATCAAAACCCTCTCTTCATCCAGGCGCAACACATTTCATGGAGGCCTCAAAGCGTTTTTGGTCACTGACCAGAAAAGGCCAGGAACCAGAAATTTCGGCACATGTTGGAAATTGACGCACCATAAGGTTGAGCTTAAAGCCGAAATAAACAAAAGTGCGCATGAGAGGAGAAAATGACTTGAACTAACGCAAAATGTACGAACTCGAGTTTCTTCTCGCATTTGGCCAATTATATTCTCAAATTTTGGGGATAAGAGCCCCTCCCCAGGAAAAGATCAATAGGGAATTTCATTTAATCTAAAAACAATGTTTTGAGTGTGAACACGCAAAGATGTGCACTGTTAGGTGAAATTAGCTGGTACAAAGTTCCGTTTTGTTAACATTTTGGGACATCTCCCCGTTTTTATCTCCCTCATACTCGTGAGTGGTTATATCAGTGAACGTGGCGGTTCTGAACGCTGCCACATTCGTGAACCAGCCTGGCTATGGCGCCGACCAGATCAATAGGGCGCAACGCACGTGTTCACATCTTAATGTTCTGCTAACATGCTGGCCGTACATGCATGCGTCGATAAATAATCAGGCAAAGGATTTTAGTTCTGTTTTGCCTGTGTTACACCGCAATGCAAGGTTTGCAGACCATCCAAACCGTATGCTAAAATAGAATGCCGTTTTTAGGTCAGTGGGGATTTATTGAACACCCAACACTATTAGTGAGTTTATATCTGTCGTCGAAAGTGAGACAATACGGATTTTAGCTCGATATATCAAAAACCACACGCCTTTGATGCCTGCATATATCATAAAGCATTGGTGCAGTGTTTGGGACGGCAGCTAGCAAGTGTCTTCCTTATATCTGGACACACCGACCTAAGTGAACAATGTGACGAAACATGCCAGCGAGCGCAAAGCAAATCTCAGATGGAATGCCAGTCGGATGTGCCGTGGCCGGCGCCGCTCCATGTATGGATGGCTCAGACGAGCCATCTTAGCCTGTCGCGCAGCCCCACCGCAGCGGGCGCGACGCTTCGCCGCTGCCCCCGGCGCCGCGTGCCGCTGCCCACTGGCGCCGCGCGGCGCTGTCCACTGGCGCCGCGTGCCGCTGCCCACTGGCGCCGCGCGCCGCTGCCCACTGGCGCCGCGCGCCGCTGTCCACTGGCGCCGCGTGCCGCTGCCCACTGGCGCCGCGCGCCGCTGTCCACTGGCGCCGCGTGCCGCTGTTCACTGGCGCCGCGCGCCGCTGCCCACTGGCGCCGCGCGCCGCTGTCCATTGGCGCCGCGCGCCGCTGCTCACTGGCGCCGCGCGCCGCTGTTCACTGGCGCCGCGCGCCGCTGCCCACCACCGGCCGCCGAGCGCCACCGGCGACGGGCTTTGTGCGTGCTGCTGCAGGGCTGTCTGGTACGTGAAGGTTTGAGGGGCTTAGTGTTTTTATTTTAGAGCCATCAGTTTGCGCGAAGTGATACCGCATGTGGATGAAAGTTATCACAAGCGAGCGACAGCACCCCCTGCTATCATCGCATAGCATGATACTGCATGTATCATTACTTTGCATGCGGGTTGTGTAAAGGCAGTCTGTGGTTTTGAGATCAGCTGTCAACTGGTGCAGTCACATTGTAGCGCCTCAAATCTTTCTACTGTGATCGCATTGCATAACGTTTGAACGTTTATAACTGTTTTGCATTCTACGTGCATGCAGGTAAGTAAACGGCTCAGAAGTGCATGCATATGAAAAAAAATTTAACATGTGTTATGACAAAACAGACCCTGCGAACCATGGCCCATCTGCGGACGGGCCAAAGCCGACCATGGGTCTGTGGTATCTGAATTCCAAGTGAACTTCATGATGTGTCCCACGCGACAAGTTCTTCAGAACAAAAGATTGACCAAGGTCATTTAAGGTCAGCAACTTCTACCAGCTCGCATAAAGTCAACATCATAAATCAGTGAAGCAGTTTCACGAAATGAGTCAGAAGCTGAACAGTGAGAAATGAGTCAGTTTACCCCCAAATTGCGCTAACAGACAAGTTCCCTCTCCCTCCCGCTCCATTTGGCCCATTTCCCTCTTAAATCTACCGGAAGAGGCTGGTGCCAAAGTTGAGAGGTTGGAGCCCCGAGCTGGATAAAAAACTTCACCCCTGTAATAAATCTGGTAGCGTCTCCGTGATCAAAAACTTCAAAACAAGGATAAAAAGTAAGTCATAAAACAAGCTTACCAGTCAAAAAGCTGTTGAGTATTGACCTTTGTCTCACCTTTATATTTGATCCGTGGTCCATGGAGTTACTTGTAATCCTTCTGTCAATCTCGTATTAGTATGAACAGCCATCTCAAAAGATTATGACTTTGCTTATAGCTCTGTTGCCATGTTACATTACTACCTTCCCTAATAAATAACTATGATGGCAACCATGGCATGACAGACTCGGTACAGGTCAGCGACCTTGAAATATATATCTTATTTTTTGCAACTTTCGATCAGCTATTCATTTGCCCACGGCGGTACAAATTTAAGTGTTGTCAAGCCGAACCAAAGTTATTTTAGAAAATCCATGGAGTCCGATCAACCTCCGCCTGGGCGCGTCTTAACAAGCGCTCGGGTGGAAGTCAATTTGCCCTCCTCTCTTGAAGGTTTTTCCAAAATGGATTCCGAACGGCATGGTGTGGCCGCGCCAAGTTTTGCGTAGCATTAGGCAGTTAAATAGTAAATCGTTTGGTTTCAAAACTGTAGATCTACCTTTTAAGGTCACTGACCTACGGCAGGTCAAAGTCAGGCCATGGATTCAGCGAAGCCATTTTTCCTGGAAGCGTTCAATCTCATGCAATAACAGAGTGTTGGACAAAGCCACAAATCTCTGGGATACTTTTTTAGGTTACACAGCAACTGAATGAACAAATTCCATTGACCTAGGGCCAAGTGTGAAGGTCAAACTAAGGTCAAAACTAGCCTACTTCGCTACTTTCAGGTTTGCTGTATTGAAGTAGTTTCTGGTTTTTGACTTAATTGATAATAGGCACCTCATTGTAATCATCCATTGTTTCGTCAAGATCAGAATAGGTCAGAGGCATAAAATGACCTAGGTCAACATTTTGGTTTTAGGAATACTGTCTAGCGTAATCTTTAACGCTTATTCAAATGCAAAACTCAAAGCAGTTTTGCATAGTTGTGGTCACTATGACCTTCGAAAGCTCAAACCAGGTCAAACACCTTAAGTGTGCATGACACCTTTTTGCTCAAAGCAGGTATCTAGGTTCTGGGGACACTTCGGGGACCGACTTGGAATTTTACTTTGTTTGACCTTATTTGACCCGAAGGTCAGGACCTAGGAACCTCAAACTTTGATCTAGGTCAGTTTACTTACAGGTTAACATACCTTGGGAATTTTGTGCTTCCAGCTCTCTTAGTTCCTGAGATCTCAGGGGTTCAAATTCATCCCCTGCTTCTAGGTTATAGCAGCCTAACGAATAAAGTTTGGCTTCAGTCACTGCACTCTTGCGCCATTGGGCACCATCAGACCGGCCAAAGTCTGGGACATCATTCGGTAAATTTGCTGAGTTTAAGATTTTGCGCGCGAGAATTTCGGTTTGCTTTGAGCGGGTGAGCTGATTGGTGAGCATGAACGCGTGGAAGATTACTTGACGATGATTGCCATAACGTATGCAGGCTCTCGGGTGTCATCTAAGGACGCACATTTTTCACTTCAAATGTGTTTATGGCCTTTATCTGAACCCCAAAGTCATGTAGCCTTTTGCCAGCTATTGCCACAACCAGTTGCTTAAGAAGTCAAAATTGATAGTCTTCCATGCTCGGTAGCTGGGCGTGCGCAAAAGTAAAACCCAGTGCAAGGGCCTGGATGCAGGAAACAGAACATTTGATTGCGTTTGCGGTGTAAAATCAAACACCAGGCCAACTGCCGCATGAAGCGAGCATGATAGGCTCAGCACCAGTGGCTAAAGTTACCGCCTGCTCCACAAACTGTCGCCTCTCCAGGCTGGGCGCAATTCTTCGGCAGAGACAAGGGCTTGCTTATTTTTGCTAGTGGCCCGGGGCTAGGTCAGACCTGCTGAAGCTGGGCAGTCTTCTCGGGCTGTCAGTGAACTGCAGGCTGCTCCTAATTTTGCGTCAGGCACTTGTGCCCTAAGCGTATCAAACGTGGCGCAGGGCCGCTTGTCACACGCGCCTGTCACCGCGTGTCTGTCACCACGTGTCTCTCATCACGCACCTCTTCGTGTGTCGCAGTTACCAGTTGCCAAGCGGTACTGGGCGACGAGTGCGTGGTGGCTGGTCGGTCTGGACTGTCCGGCCGGACGTGCTCGGCGGCCGCCCACACGGGGCCAATCTGGGCCGAGTCTCGACCCCGGCGACACCACGGGTCGCTGCCGGCGCCGACGCGACGGTGGCGCCACCGCCGGCTCGCGGACGGCCGTCGCCCCGTCACGGAGCCGAGGGCAGCGGACGTCCCTGGGTCCGTTTATGTAACGACACGCGCTGGTCCCAGCGGCTAGGGCTCATTTCAAGCCTGCGATCCACTTTAGGTGACAATTTTGTCAGGCTCAAGCGTTCACCAGCCTCTGCAGGCTTTGTGAGGTGGATATGGTGAGCACGTGTGGGTGGCCACAGCGGGATCAAGGAAGGAGAAAGAAGGTTCGGTCGAAGGTAGCGGAGGCTTGCGTACGCTTGCACCCGCCGTCACTTTTTCCGCAATTGGTTCCTGCTAACGACAATGCTAGCGGCGCAATGGAGCTAGCAAGTTCTGCCAGGGACCGCACTGGTCGACGAAGTAGCTCGCTGCAACTGCGCAGGTCAGAAGACCTCTCGCGTCAGGGAGCGGACCAATGTGATGTAGTGCATCCCTCTAAGGGCCTCCGGATCGACCAGGGGATCCCGCCCCGTCTCACCAAAATGTCGGCCGGAAGACACCCCGCGGTGGAACGGAATGACCCTTCAGCTCCTTACTGGTAACAATAATGTGCCCGCTAGTACCCTACTCAAGACGCGCTCCCCCTTGCCCGGAAATAAGAGATTTTATTAGTGTTGAAAGGAGTGGGTCCAAATGAATTTAAGGACGAGCGGGGCCATTCCATGTTTGCTCGGGGAAGTTCATGATTTTGCATAACCGATTAGTGAAGCATATTACATGAAAAGGTTTGAGCCTGCGTGCTTGATATTTCGAAAGGACAGCGATGGTCTGGGTTGCAGTTTGCGGAAGCCGAACGGCGCTGGCCACTTCAAGAAATGTCACACTTCCCGTGCAAGAACGACCGTGGTGAAATAATGGTTCCGGGCGTCTTTCAAAATTAATTCGCACTGTGCAAAGACTGCACGTATCTTTTTACAACTATGGGGCTGCTCCCTGGACAGATGAACAGTTACAGCAATACGAGAAATATATATTCTACCATTACCCTTCTAGGTCCACCATCAGATTTCAGCCTGCACCACTTCGCGGTGCTGTAAGTGCCAATCCATTCTTAACATCAATCTAAAAATTGCACAGGCGAAACAGGCGCTCGGACTTTTTTCTGAGTGTACAATTTGATGTTCTAAACCTTTCAAAGGTACCGCTTTCAAATGCATTATCATTTTCGTCCACGCGCTGACCACGGCTTAGTGTCAACCACTTGGTCGGCTCTGCGCGTCCTACGGAGACTGCAACGTCTGACGTCGAGTTTTTTGTTTCCAAGATTTGCGAGCGGGCATGTTCTAAACTGCGCACATAATTCGTGTCACTCCTTGACTCTGACGGCATGCTAAACATTTCCAGGTTGACATGGCTTGGTCAAGTTAATGCAAATTGTTTGCCGACTTCGCTCTACAATCTACATTCGCGGGACCCATAATATCTGTGTAGAGCCGAGATAAAGATTATGGTGAAGCTTTTAAGTCCCATCGGCTTAGAAAGATTCCAGTGAGCCATTGTAAAATACAGAGTGCCGGTGTTTATTTCATTCAATCGTTCAATGCATTTCTGCATTGATCTTGTATAAGATTCAGTCCTGTGTACCCCCCCCCCCCCCCCCCCCCCCTCCCCCCTGTCAGCGCTCTGGCTGGGCGACTGCTTGACGGCGCTGCACTAACACCTCCCAGCGTTATCACTGGGCGTAACTGGTCCCGAGGTTTCACAAGAGTATGTTTACGAAACATGCTCCGAAGGTGGAACACTCTCCTTAACAACTGTCTTGATTTTCTCCCTACTGGAGCGCTTCCCGTGTTTGAGAAATGGACAAATTACAGATATATCCACCAATTGGATTCGACCGCAATAGAGAATTGTCAGAAACACAGATTAATGGAGGACTGGATTTTAACATTTTCACGCTACTTGGCTTCAGACAGATTAAAAAGCACTCAACATAAGCCACAAGTGAGCCCGACAAAGACGCACCAAAGAGACTCCGCCGGAACAAACACTGGATTGGTCTGAACCGGGACAGTTTGGTTCGGAATTACTTAAGTTCTTAAGTGCATTTGCGAAGAACATTACGCATATAGATAAGACAGAAGTAAGAGCCTTATTTCTCGGAGAAAACCAGAAGGGTGGAGATATAGATGCGTTGATATTTTGGCAAGATACCTTTGTTGAAACGAAACATGCATTATTCCTTCCGATAAAACCATGCCACCGAAATATTGACGCATATATATCATCATTCTCCTGGTTTTTCTCCAAGGAATAAGACTATTACTACTGTCTTATCTATGGACCAGACCAGACTGGACCAAGGCCTAACAGAAGCCGCATTTATGGACGGCAAAAGAATAATGGCAGTGTACACACATGGAACCACAGCAGGTGAACCACAACGGTGACCCTTACAATATCTGCGGAGCAGCAGATATTGATACTGCCATGTCATGCGCCGCAGGATCGGTCTCGCGGCTCTGGCCATGTGTCCAGGTCGATGTCTTACACCCGTCACAGGTTTCCACTTTCAGGTCTTTAAGACTTTTGAGCGACTCCTGGTAGACTTGGCCCCCTAGATACCCGCAAGGCAGGGATGACAGTGTTAGATCATGGGGTACGCAGGCCGGAGAACCGCCTTCTTCTTGGATACACTGGAGACATTCCGACCACCGTAAAAGTTCTGAAGCCATCCCAGACCGACCGAGCCTTGTGTGGAGACGCCCCATCCTGCTGTGCAGCCCCTGGAGGCTAATGGTGCCGAAGTACTTCCGGTTTAACTCTTCTCAGAACCGACTGGGCACTACCACGAGGCAATCGGCGGTGACCTTTGTGACGTTTGCCGATGATCAGGGCCCGATCATCTGATTATCTGTATGATCATATGATCGCATATAATATTTTCGCACCAGTCACTTGAATACGTTCACTCTGCAGTTGAATGACTGCGGGGGAGTAGTACGCATCTCTACTGAAGCTGGCTGCCCCGATAATGGTGATTTTAGTGATTAAACATCATATGTAAATGCAATTGTGGCCATTTGGGGAGCCATTGGGGAGATGATGCAGATGTCCTTCAGTCATCCCGCTGTTAGTTGTAGTCCTGTTTGTGGTCAGATGATTTTAGTGTTTGTGTAGCTGAACTCCTAAATATCACACGAAGGTTTTCAAGATGTCATGACTTAACGACATGGGGATGCCCATGCTTTGTCTGAGTCAACGAACCGAGGTTTTGGGCTCACTGGTGATAATGCTTTACAGTGTTTCCGGCCTGACCCGATAATGGGACGGCCAGACTGACCCGGAAGTGTCAGACCGGTCATATAATGGCCAGTCTGATGTTGCCGTACCCGACACGATAAGACGGCCAGACTGACCCAGACTGTCCCGGAAGTGTCAGACTGGTCATATAATGGCCAGTCTGACAGTGCCGGACCCGGCACGATGATGGGACGGCCAGACTGACCCAGACTGTCCCGGAAGTGTCAGACCGGTCATATAATGGCCAGTCTGACACCGCCGGACCCGACACGATAAGACGGCCAGACTGAGTGTTTGGGACCCGAGACGAAGATGGGACGGCCACATAATTCTGTAAGCTAGAACCGTCTCCGTTCACTTAGCTCTTTTCTGACTTCAGGAACTCCGCTTCGCCTGGTCATACAGTAACGCCTCTTTACAAGAGAAGGGAGGGCTGACCTCTGAGGGTATGCACAGGTCATAGAGCGCTCGCTGCTGCACCCCCGTCCGTCCCACGGGCGATGAGTGCCCCTCGGCCGCGGTAGTCCCTGTGGTGGGGTCGGCCGGGGCGCCGCGCGCGATGCAAATATTTATGCAAATGTATATACAGAGAAATATATCCTTCCGTTCAGCAATGCGAACTATTCACGCCATGATAACTAGGGGTGGCAAAATAACGTAGTGAATATAAAGGTCACATAATGACACAGAATGGAACAGATATCACCAGTCTCGCCCCCCCCCCCCCCCCAACCATTTCAACATCAAGTCGAGCTGTCACCCAGCTTCCATTCCCGAGCGTTGCCCAGCCCGCCCCCCCCCCCCCCCCCCGCATATATATGGCCTAATGTTCCTGCTTTTCACCTTCGCAACTCGGCATCAGTTGGCAGCGACACAACCAAACTTCTCATTCCAGCAGTCCCATTGATATATGGCATGCACATCTGGAATCGGTGCGCCTCAGACACATAATCAAGCACAACCTGATCGACTGTAATTGTTATGAGCACCAGCGAGCTAATTGGCACCTACTTTCGCTTGGCAGTAATGCGTCTTAGCACCTGCCCATCTCAAGCCGAGCTTTTTTATTTATGGTATCATTCACAGCCACTGGGTTGAATTGGAGCATACGTTCCCATTATGTTAATTACAACGATTACTGCAGTGTTAGATTCACATTCATCCCGTCAGGGTCGCTAGAAATCGTCATGCCAGGGTGCAGTTTATTTATGATGTGTAATAGCCACCCATATAAAGAATAAATAAAACATGACACACAATAATTCCCCGCACTTAACGAAAACCTTACAGCGATGATTTGCACCGCTTCTGTTCCATCCGATGCTCTTCTCACTCAGGTCTCACGTCAGTTACCCAAGCGACATCTTCCTGACGGCTCCTCCTTCCGACGAGTTTAGCGAACCACTGCTTTTGCAATGGCCCTCAACACGTGTTTGCACGGATTGGCAAGATTACGGCAATGCGATACAAACGGGTTGTGAGTTTGTGAAGCTTTTACAAATAGCCGTTTTTACGATGGATGAATGCCTTAAAAAAGGTTTTAAAAACTTCTCTTGATTTGTATATGAAGTTTAGATATATACTAAGCAGTTTGGAAGGAAAAGGGAGAATTATTCTTACGCAATTCCATTAAAAAGCAATAGGTAAACCACGTGGGTGCAACGGAGCGTAAGCTTGTTATATTAAAAGAGACTATACATTTGTTCAGCTCATATACATTTACTCATACACATTTGTTCAGCTCATGCCTTTAGTTCTCCCAACTTCTAAGAAAATACTAGGACTGGCAATCCTGGCCATGTGAGTCGGCCGGAGGCGTTGAAAGCTGGCGGCACCATTATTGTTTACATCCTTGCTGTGTGGAGTAAGGCGGACTTCGAAGGCCATTTAATTCGGGGATTAGTCATCTTGGATCATGCTGAGGTACGTAATCCTTGCAAGCTTTGTAAGTAATATAAGTAAGCTTTGTAAGTCCTGTTTCCGTGTAAAAAGGGACACTACAAGGATATAAGACCTTGTCTCTTATCATGTCCGCTCCAAAGATGCCATCGAATGTTTTTTGAAAGCCCTGAAAAGTTTCTGTGGGAAGAGATCTGCTGTCGTTCTTGTCCACAAACGCATGATCTTGTTTACAGCCAGCCGACCGCAATATCATCAAACCCTGCGTTCACAAACAAGTTTTTAATTCTCAGCGAAACACTTCTAGCCGAAAATTGCCGATAAATTGTGTGCAGTTAGGCAAAAAACGCGGAAAAAATTGTTTTTTTCTTCAAAAGGCTATGTACTGTGATTCTTCGTGAAAACAGGTAATATGCAGAACTACTGAGACAAGCTGAGGACATTTGTAGGTCCATTTGTCCTGAAGCACAAAGAAACAAACAGGAGTTTGCTCAAAATCCCAGGTAGTTATGCAGAGAAGAACTGTGCTCTTACGGATGTGGTAAAATATTGTGATCAATCGCGTACAGATTTCTAGAGAAAAACATAGCTAACATAAAACAAGTCTTATTTCCGTAATAGCTAGCAATCATATCCAACTTCGTGTATCATGTAGCACAAAACTCAACATTACTTGATGACCAATCGACATCCACTTTATTTAGAAAGCGTGCTCACGGACATCAGATGTAAATAACTTTATGATCAAGTTCCATTTCGACTTGAAAACCATGTGCTTAGGCCCGGTGCGTGTTAAGCTGCTGAATTGAGCTAGAACTGACGTCTGGGTGTCCTTTGACCGTCGACGGCATTACTGCTCTTACGCACGTGAATACCACACACATCCTCACTCCATTGGCGAGCCCTGCCATCTTTTTCGCAACAAAGTGGCCGCGGCGAGACTTGTGTTCACTTGCATGTTGACAACAACGGCACTAAATGTTTGTTCCATCATTGTGTATCGTTTGCATGTGCCATCTGCTTTCAAACGGAGCGGGTTTCAGAAACAAAACCACGAAAATTTGCGCGCATCAAGAATGGTGCACGTTCCAAGCGATGAAATTTCATTGTATTGTAGGTCAGTAGACGCGTAATCGCACAGCGAATACGATGGTATAACTTGAAATTTATCACTTGTGTAGTTTTGAAGCTATTTCGAAGAACACTCACAAGCCGCACTCGCTGTAGATTTTGCAATTGCTGTAGAAACTGTTTCCATGCAAAGAGGCACTTGCCCCTTCTTACATACACTGAATGGACCATGCCCTTTCATTTTATAACAAAAAAATTACATTTCCAAAACTTGCCCTCTTTTCGAAAAAAAATGGTCCCGCCCAAGTTTTTTTCTTATCACCCGATGATTAAGAATGTAGTCAACAACTTGTAACATCGTTTTACATCGTTTGAAAGTAAAAGCAGCCTTCCATTTTCACTGGTTCCAGAGATATGGGCTTGGAACGTTTCACTACCCAAAAAACGGCCGTCTTCAAATTCTGCCAATGTGTTGCGTTAGGCCTGTTTTTATGCAGAATTGCCCTTCTATGCTATGGTGTGACACAAACTGTCCAATGCCGTTAGGTTTTTAATTAGGTACGACCAACGTGGAATTGTCTGCCGTTTTAAATGTTGATTCTGTTCCGTCAACGAGAGGTTGCGTCGTAGCCACAGCATCTGTGGATCCAACCTCTGTGTCATTGGCAGGATCGAGCTAAACCACGGAAGTGCGAGCCTGGATCGCGGGATCATGATCTCGAGATACGTGACTGGCTCATGATTCATGATTCATGCGATAATCGTTACAATGGGAACTTTGCTACAATTGCACAGTCTGCGGCTGGATAAATTTCTGCCCGTTCACTGAGAAAATTTGCAATTATTTGCCCATCGCAAATTAGGTTGAATTGTGCTGCAAACGCTCAACGGATCCGATGAGCGTGCTTCCCCTCCCCGCCCCATCTCTCGGCTGCGTTTTTTTAAGCGGGTATAATGATGATGATGACATTTGCGTGAAGCTTTTTGGACAGAACAGTTCAGCACCAATTCTAGACTTTTTTAGCTGATTTGCCACATTGGAATACACATTCATTCCTGTCATGCCTCAAAACAGCTCATGACCCCGACAGCAAAAGTATATGTACCATTAGTGATAGCTAAACCCGAAATCAAAAACCAAAGTTAAGCCGAAGGCAAACCCTAAAACCGAAATCGAAGTTAAACCCAAAGCTCGAAATCGAATGGCAACAGCAGACAATTTTGAGTTTTACTGCTTTCGCTTTGATGAAGGCGTGTAGCCGAAATATCGATACATCTCTTTCTCCTTTCTCCCGGTTATCCTACGTGGAATAAGGCTAGCAATACTGCCTTATATATTGTCCAGTCCTTGGTTCGTTGGTACACACGATTTAACCAATCAAACGATTTGTTCTTCTCCGCACATGTGCACACCGCGCCGACTTGGCGCGTCCACACTCACAGACAAGGTTGCCGTAATCGGCATATCGAAAGGCAGGATGGACTGCCCACACGTGACGTCACTAAACCCGATCACGAACACCACACCTCCCCCGGGTCGATCGGTAGGTCTTGACCTTCGGGCCGACCTCTAGCCTCTCCGGGGCCCTCCACTGACGGTTGCCTCGACGCGGCGCCACCGTCCTGGGATGGTCCGCAAATCGCACCCTCTTTGGAGCTGGTATTGGTGCGACGTTACCGCGTGCGGGAGCCGAATCGCCTTGCGTGGCGTAAACAGGCCGGTACATACGAATGAACCGCCGGTTCGGCCACATGGTGCGGCCGCTGGGGAACTTTACCAGGTAATCCCTCATTCTTCCGATGGCCACGACTTCTCCCATTCTGTCCCAGAGTCCTGTCTCTTTGTCCTGTACACTCACTTTCGTGCCGATTCTCATCGGGTGAGGTGGCTTTGCTCCTTTGTCGCAGGCTGTAATCGTCGCTCTCGTCACATTCTCCCCTTCCGGTCGCAGTCCTCCGCAGCCCTCTGCCAAGCTTTGTCGAAGGCGCGATGGTGCATGGGGACTGCCGACCGAACTGGATGCCCGTAGAGGATCTGGGCGGGTGAGCCTCCGTCCACCCGGGGCGTGTTCCGGATCTCCAGGATGCCTCGGGGGAACTCATCGGAGTCCGTGTTGCCGGCCACAGACGTCTTCTGCAGGAGTCATTTGACCAGCTTGACTGTTCATTCCGCGTGGCCATTCGACTGGGGGTAGTGCGGACTTGATAGCACGTGCCTGACCCCCCAGCGCACGAGGAAGCCCCTGGTGTGGTACGCAGTGAACTGTGGGCCTCCGTGCTTCTCAGGACGTTTGGCACGCCTGTGGAGGAGAAAATCTCGAGCAGAGAGCAGCGGAGGGTCCGGGACGTCGCTTCTCTGTTGCAGGAGACGACGATGGGCCAACCGGAGAGTCTGTCGGCGTACACGAGGAACGCCTTTCCTGCGTGGTGAAAGAAGTCCGGCCGACACGGACCTGGAAGACTCTCGTCGGCTTGGGGTCGGTCATGAGTGGCTCCTTCTGCAGGCTGGGCAGCCTCTCATGACAGTGGCGACATGATGTCACGAAATTGTGGGCGTCCTGGCCGATGTTAGGACAGTGCACCGACTGTCTGGAGCGCCGCTTTGTCCTGTCGACGCCTTGGTGACTGCCATGAAGGCGTTCGGGCACTTCACGTCGTAGGCTGTGTGTAATGACGAGCCGTGCTCCGCAGACAAGAAGGCCGTCGTCGATGGGTAGGCGCTCTCGGACGTTCCAGTAGGGATGAACCAGACTGGCGAAGGTCTGCCCTGTGGTCGGGAAATCCTTGCATGACGGTCTCCACCACCTTCTGGTATGCCTCGTCCGCGTCGGCAGCTTCTTTGATCTTCTCCAGCAGAGCGTCCTGGAACGGTGCAGATCCCGCTTCGCCTTCGCCGCCGTCAGTGAGGCGTGTCAGGAGGACACTGCGCGTCTGGTACGTCACGTCGTGTTCAGCTTCCTGGTCGTCAGGGCTCGGCTGATCGACGGGTGGCCTTGACAGCACGTCTGGGAGCTGATGAGTCTTTCCAGCTTTTCAGGCGGCTGTGAAGGTGTGTGCCATGAGCTTCTCTCGTAGTCGTTGGAGTCTGGGGTTTTCTATCTCCGCCAGAGACTTGGTGCTGAGGATGGGCACCAGAGGTCTGTGGTCGGCTGACAAGGCTGAACTCTGCCATTCCAGCCAGACAGATGTGGCGCTTGCTCACGGCCCAGGTCACCGCCAGCATCTCAAGCGCCACGACAGCGTAGCGTGACTCGACCTCAGACAACAATCTGGAGCCACACTGGACCAGCTTCCACTCCTGGTCGTGACGCTGCAGCAGCGCGTAGTCCCAGGCCTCGGAGTCTGTACGTGATGCGTCTGTGTGGACTGCGGCTGGCAGTGACGGGTCGAAGTAGGTCAGTACGGGAGGGGTGACGAGCGTTGCTTTGACGGCTTCGAACGCTAGCTGGTGCATCGATGTCCATGTTCACTGGCTCCGGGGACCTCAGTAGGTCGCGCAGAGACTCGGCTGTCCTGGCTGTGTCCGTCGAGAACGCTCCGAGCTGGTTGACCAGTCCCATGAAGCTCCTTAAGTCTGTGAGGTTCTCTGGAGCGGGGAAGTCAGCGACAGCCCGCACCTTACGCTGGTCTGCTGTGTAGCCGTCAGAACTGATGACGTAGCCGCAGAAGTCCAGCGTCTGAGCGGCGAACGTCACCTTCGCCGGGTTCAGGGTGATGCCATGGCTGTCACATTACTGAAGAATCTGGGTCACGTGCAGAAGGTAAGTCGAGTAGTCGTCATCGTAGGCCAGGATGTCGTCGACTACCTTGTTCGTCTTCGGCAGGCCCGCCAGTGCTGCGTCTCCACGCCGTCCATACTCGTCTCCGGACGTGCAGAGGCCCATGTCGGCGCGTTTGAGCTTGTAGCGTCCCCATGGTGTTATAAAAGACGTCAGGTCCTGGTCCTGCTCTGCGATCGGGATCTGGAAGTATCCTGACTTCGCGTCCAGCTTCGTGAAGTACCGGCTCCCTTGCTCGATTCCGGTGACGACATCGTGAGGCGTGGTGACTGGGTGCGCTCCACGTCGAACGTAGAGATTGAGTCTGGTCAGACCCACGCACATGCGCACGGAGGTCTTGCCGTGGCTTCGGTCCGTGGGCGGCTTCGGCACTGGGACCATCGGGTGACACCACTCAGTCAGGTGTGCCACGGGCGTGATGACGTCTTGCGCGATCCGACGCCCAGCTGATGCTTGATGTCGTCTCGTCATGCATGCGGGATGCGTCTGGCGGCTGTCACAGCGTACGGACGAGCGTCTGACCGTAGATCGATCCGCATTGGACCATCTGACATCTCCCTCAGCGGTGGCTGGGTGCTGAACACTCTCGGGAACGCCTTCTTCAGCGTGTCCAGGTGCTGGTCCTTCTGGGCTGGCGTCGGGTCCCCGTCAGTCAGTCAGTGCGTGGTGTCTTATGTGAGTAAAGGGCCTTCAGCGCGTAATGCACTTTATTTGCTAGCTTCAAAGGGAAAGACTCATGTACCGAAGCAAGGGCGCCGTTAAACGCCTGGCAAGATGTGGGAATCTGTAACGCCCAGGACAGGATCAGATCCTGAAGTCACCGGATAGTGCTTCGCTGCTACACCAATCACATTGCTGGTTCGTGCAACGTGGTGCCTGACGCCTAAATATGGTGGCCGTCACATCTGGCTGACTCCGTTTGTGGACATTGATTGCCGCCGTTCTGAGTGACAATATTAGTGAAATTGTGCAGGAACCGAGCACTTGACGTACGGAATCTAGTCAGCATTTTTTACGCCGTGGCTTTTACCTCCGAGGCTCTTATCAGCGATTTTCTTTTGGCGTTGTGGTTTCGGCGCCCTCAAGCGCCATATGCCCGGCGTCACGGCGCGAAGTTCTGTCCTCTGCCGCTTCCAGAAGAGGTATGACGGTGGGCTTGCTAATCAGCGCCGCCGCCCGTAGTCTACTGCTTTCTACCAGAGTTGAAATGTCAAGGCAAGCAGCCGCTCCGGCTGCAGTTGGCCTGGCTGCCGTACAGAGGCGGCGCCAGGCCCTGGAGCAGCGGGGCCGCCGTGCCGCACATGGAGTGCATCCATCCCAGGCACCGCATGGCGGCGCAGAAGCGGACGTCTCGGGCTGGACGAGGGAGACGCCGGGGCATCCGCGCCGGACAGCGCGTGCAGGAGCGACGACATCGTTCGACGGTGACGCGATACGACCTCAACGCCACTTGGACGCCACCTCCGCCTGGCATGAGACCGCACCCTGATCCAGGCGCTGCCCGCGCCGCCTGGGCGCGGCCGTGGCACCACCGGAGCGCAGAGACGAGGTCACTCGACTCACAGCGGCGCCCGACGCTCAGCTCAGGGTAGGACACCTGAAACGACCGAACGCTAACCAGAAAACTGGATGAAATTAACATGCTACTAAGCGGCCACAAACTGGGCATGCCCTACCTGTCTGTCGGAGACGTGGCTTACGCTTCAAGTCTTAGATGCGTTTTTAAATTTTTCAGCTATGGCACCCTCAGACGCGACGGCGGACACAGGGGTAGCACTGCTGCCTCGCACCTCAAGCAACTCGCAGCTCGCAGCTCAAGCAACTCCCCATGCCGGCGGACGAACCTCTGGAAGCCCGGTTGGTCTCAGCTTCATGGCGAGGTGGCCGGCCAGAATGCGGTCGGCGTCGTTTACCGCCCAACCGATAGCCCGATGTCGCTCAGCCTGCAGCGCCTGCAGGATCAGCTCCGAGAGTCTGCCGGCACTGGCAAGCCCGTTATTCTCCACGACGACATGAACTTTAACGCGTTGGACATCAGCTTGCCCCACATACGCCGTTACTCCGACATCATCAGCGAGCTAAACACGCTGCAGCTGGTGGACAGTTCGACTCACCTCCACCTAACTCCATCAGCGCTGGATCACATCGTCACCAACCAGCGCAAACCCGCGCCTGAGGTCAGTATCTTGCCTGGCGTCATCAATGATCATCAGCTTGTCGTCGTGAGCGCATACCTGGGTCGTGTCCGGAGGACCCTCAGTGGCGTAACCTGCGCAGTTGGAAACGCGCTGACGGGGGTGCCTGCCATCTGTCTCGATCTTTTATCCTATGACTGAAGCCAGGTGGATGGCGCCACTGACATTAGCGCATGCTTGCGGCTCTTCCTGACTGCGTGGAACGCTTTGGTGGACCACCACTGCCTAGTTAGAAGAATACGCGTCTCCAAATTGCGCTGCCCCTGGTTGACCGACGAAACCGGTCCTGCGAGCGCTCACGTCCGAGCGAGACGGCGCCGCGCGATACCTGACGTGTCCTCTGCGCGCCGGAGGAAGAGGTCTGACTTAACGCGACTTTCGCAATCAGGTTATGAGCCGCCTTATCGCAGCAAGGCGCAAGCTCCTTTACGGCGAGATGGCACACGGTGGCCCCCGCGGCCCGTGGCCTACCTTCAAGAGGCTCCCCATGGCAGCTTCGACGCCGGCTGAGGCTGCGTCTGCGGTGAGCCCCGAGCAGGCCGAGGTGGCGGGGACAACCTCTGCCGTCACTTTGACGCCGGCCGAGTCCGTGTCTGCGGTGAGCCCCGAGCAGGCCGAGGTGGCGGGGACAACCTCTACCGTTACTTCGGCGCCGGCCGAGTCCGTGTCTGCGGTGAGCCCCGAGCAGGCCGAGGTGGCGGGGTGACAACCTCGCTGTCACTTCGACGCCTGCCGAGCCGTGTCTTGTGGTGAGCCCTGAGCAGACCGAGGAGTGGGGGACAGTCCTCTGCCGTCGCTTCGCCGCCGTTGGGCCGCGGCCACCTGCGGTGCACAGAGATAGCTGGCTCCAAGGACCTCGGACGTCCATCGTTTACGCCGCTGCTTCTCTTTCTGACCTGTGACGCGACCAGAGCCTGTCACGGTGTGTTCAGCGTAATAGTACGTCGAAGGCGGTGGGCCTAGATGTTGTCCCACTACAGGCTAAGCGGGAATGTTTTTTTTTTTTCAGTTCTCCGGTTCTGATCTTTAAAACTCATCATTATGTCTCTCGTGACTAAAATTTTCCCAGAAAACTTGAAGACAGTATGTGCTTGTACCAGTTCCAAAGTCAGGTGATTTCGGCTGTACCGTCCAATGATAGGTCCATATCTCCTTGGAGGTGCGCTCTCTAGGCTCTTAGACAAGGCATCTGCCGACGGCCTAACGGAATATTCGACGCGACAGCGCCGCTGCATCCATGCCAGTATGCCTATAGGCCGCGTCACTCGACCGAGGATGCCGTGCTCGCCGCAGTTGAAACGGCCTGGTCCCAACACCCGACGGTCTTGATCGTCTGTAACGGCGGATCGATTAGTCAAAGGCGTTTGATAGCATCGACCACATCTCCCTGCTTACCAAATTGTCCTTGGCACGGTGGCACCGATGTGGGATGGTTTTAGGAGCTATTTGAGTGATCGAGGCAGGTGGTGCGTGGAGGGCGCTCACTCTCCCAATGTCGTGCGGTGTACCACAGGGCTCGATCATCGGTCTAGTTTTGTTCAGTTTGTTTACCAACGATCTACATGGACACTTGACTCATGGTCGCCCTCCTCTCCTACGCTGACAACGCTATGCCCGTGGACTGCGTGCCCTTGACAGTGCCCTTTGTCTGGTCAACGAGCCTGGTCTCAAGGTTGTTATTTACCAGCTCGTTTGTCATGGGCAAAAGACAGCAAATGCAATGATATGGATCAGGGAAGCCACGACAATGCCTTAACGAAAAGCTGATTATCAATCAAGTTTTTGCTTTCATAAGGAGCGACGTCTTCTGACATCGAACTACCCATCCATGAAGTCAATGGCGAAACGTCCGTGAACCAAGCCGAAAGATTTTCATAGAAAGCCAAAAAAGTCATACGTAGATCAAAGATTTCACCGAAATTTAGCGATGGGCGAACGCACGTGCAACCACATAAAAAACGTGACCCGAAGCTGATGACTGTCTTTGACGAAAACCATGCAGGGCTGGTCCATGTAAACCATATAGAGCTAGTCCACATGTTAGAAATGAATAATAAGTCAGCAAGAATACGCGCTGCATCAGAAAAGCCTGGCATCTCACTCAGAGCCGTTTGGATCATTCTAAGCGACTGACCGCTGATCGTTTTACTATTTTGCCCCAGAGGACAGCAACTGTTCCAATTAATGAAGTTTAAGCATTTGCCGCCTCCGAGGAAGTGCTAATTGGGATCGGTGACCGATCGGAAAAGCATTTCTAGGGTCATATATATTGTTTAGCCAGAGAAGAATAAAAGTTATTGAAGCACATCAAGTTCCGACAAACCAAACTGTCACGGTTTCATGCTTCTCACACAAAAAAACGCTCTCTACCGTGCACATTGCGACTTTAACTTGTTCATTTTGTTAAAAGAGGTCTTTGAAAATTTGGCGATCATCTCAGGCAGTAACGTCTCACGCGCAGTGGGCATTAGTATCAAACATGCGTCCGAAAATTGCCTGAAAAGGTAGTTTACGACACGGTTATAGGTTAGGGAGAGCGCGCATCAAGCGTAGGCAGCTACATCGACCATGAAGACAAAGATGTCATTTCCATACCTTTATTAATTTTTCTTCCGCAGTGACTTGTCTGTATAAAGTAATCGGCTAATATAATGACGGCTGGAGTTTTAACAAATTGCGCGAGCGCAAGAGCAACAAGCATGAAAATCATTCGGAAACAGCGCTTCATTTCTTTATTATCAACTTGGGCACATGACTTCTTTTCTAACCCTCGCGATCGGATCTGCACAAAGCGTGTCTTGTTGTTCCATCGTTCCACTAGGTGTCACTAGTTCTGTGTGGTGGGCGGGCGTTATCGGCGCAGATCCTTTCCCGTGAGTTCGACGCGGAACTGGTCAAGTGGAAAAATCTTGCAAAAACGCCTGAGACCATTTTCTACGGCAAGTGTCAATTGGTACTTAGTTTAGAAAAGAGGGAGCTTTTCCGCACCCTTAATGAAACACAACGTCAAACGACCACGCCAAGAGAAAATTCTTGGAATTTAACCCTCATTTACTTCCTTAGTGTTGCACCGGCCAGTCCGGCTATATCAAGAACTAACCAAGCCGCGCCAATTGGAATGCAGCGTTAGGAGGTCACACAAGACTATGAGACATGTGTCAGATGATAAGGCAGTACTAATACGTTTATTGCCCGTAGAACAATCAGAAGAATGAAGAAATGAACGGGTTGTTTTTTCAGATGCCTTTATCAAAACGAATATCAGACGGATATTCGTTTCGATAAGGCATGTGGCCGAAATGTCAATTCATCTACCTCTTCAATTTCCTGGTTATTCTGTGAAGAATAAGGCTATTCGTACCGTCTTATTTATGTTTAATGTTCCTCGCAAATACACCAACACCTTACGTGGTTTTGACCTTCTATGACCTGACCATGCAAAGGCGGCCAGAACGACAAAAATTTACTTCAGAGCTGCGGAGCTTATCAAACCAGCGACCCTGGGTACGGGTGTGAAGATCTTACCTGCGGAGAGCTCTAGAAGACATTCGCATAGTTCACATCGTTCGCATTCACATTCACAATACTCACCAGAAGCCGCACGTAGTCTTTTTTTTTGAAGGGCTCATAACCCACCCATATACGTTGATGTGGATCCTCGACTTGACTTGTGCTGCCGGTCAGCCACGCTCCGCGGCGTCGCAGCGGCGACACGTGCGACGCCGCAGGGTGCAGACGCGACGGAGCGTCAGCACGATGCCGGCGGCCATTCACCGTCAGCTGGCTGCCTCCACGCACCGCTCGAAACGCTAAACAATTCGCAGGAGTGTGGCCAACACGGCAGCCCTGGCATCGGACTCCGGGTCAGTGTGCAGGGACAATGCTATGCGCGGTGTAGGATGTATTTCAAAGCCCAATGTGTCGTCCTCCGAGCGTAGCAGCCATTGTTCGAGCCGCCAGGTGGAGCTGCTGGTCAGCTGCACATCAATCAAGCCGACATCGCACATGCCCGACCAGCTGGGTCAGGCCAGGAGACCACACCCTCTCCCGTGAACTTTCCTGCTCGCCACCTCGCCACGTTTGACCTGGCCTGGCCTCGCGGGTGCTTCCGGGGTAGTAGGTCAGACGCAAGGGCGTCACTTCAAACACTTTCGGGTTGGGCTGAGCCCCTGCAAGGCTGACTTAAGCTCCCAATGTCCCTCTGAGGCCCTGAATGCAAATCAGCAAAAAGCGAATTCTGGACCAAAGAGATGCAGAAAAGTTATCTTAACTGGTTCTGGTTGCAGTGGCACTGAAGGGATTTCGTCAGAACTGTCTGAAAATAAAGACTTCCAAAACAGAACTGATTCGGATCGGGTCTCGCCGGCTTAACACAGATTTACAACTAGCTATAAAATTTGACTGTGACGAAATCACGCCTTTAAGATGCATTAAAGGGAATTTTTGCATTTGAAGATATTGAAGCAGGCATTAATCAAGCAAGTCCGTTCTGAGCGCTCAATTGTTTAGAGCGCCTGCCTTCCGATTCACCCATCTGTGACCGGGCGATTCAGAGTCCGAGATGACGTCAGGGGACAGGACAGACTGTGCTAGGCATTGCAGCTTGTTGACATTTCATCAATAAGTTCTTCCGTTGACATGGAATTGCGCGATCGGATGATAAGGGTAAAGGCTCACACAACAGGCGCTGTTTGGATTGAGCTCTGACCCCAGAAATGCGTTCATTCAAAAGACTTAGATTAAAGAAACAAGCAACATTTAAAAAATTTACGTCAGATTTGTATGTTCATATATATATATATATATATATATATATATATATATATATATATATATATATATATATATACTTATATATACATACATATATATATATATGTATATATATATATGTATATATATATACATAGACATACATATACATGTGTGTGTGTGTGTGTGTGTGTGTGTGTGTGTGTGTATCCATGAACAAACAAACTTAGACGTGATTAAAAGCTCACTTACAAGTATTGGTATGCTTTTAAGAGGAAATAACTGCTCTAGACATGACAGTATCTCTTTTCAGTAAATATGCTCCTCAACATGTCAATGTTTGATTGCTTCATCTTACCTTGCACAACATTAGTTGAGAGCCAATTGACAACTGTTATATCCGGGAATCGTGTTCACGAACGCCATATATAACACGTGCTCGGCTGGGGATTAAATTCCCCCCCCCCCCGCCGCCGAGGGTTTTTCCAAAATGGTTTCCGAACAGCGCGGCGTAACCGTGCGAAATTTTGCATAGCTCTGTACAACTGAATGGCATATGTTGTGGTATTAAAAAATAGATTTACCTTGTAAGGTCACTGACCTAAGCCAGGTCAAAGTCAGGTCAGGAATTCAGCGAAGTCAATATCAAGGGAATCGTTCAATCTGATGGAACAACACAGTGTTAGGCAAAGCCATACACCTCTAAGATATTGGGTTAGGTAACACAACAATTGAATGAATAACTACCATCGAAAGGCTCAAACAATGGCTAACGATTGGCGTAGTGTCTCCGCATGCAGGGGGACGCCAACCGACGTAAGCATTAAAAGTTTAATAAAGATAAACATGACAGACCTTGTGACATTCAGATTCGATCTTGAGGTCTTACCTTATTCACTGATTTCCGAGCGTGCATCGGTCTGGCGCTCTGTCTGTCCGCCTGACATCCAGAGAGCCAGCTTGTTCCATTCATTAAGTGAGACGTAGGACACAGACGGCTTCACAGATTGCTGTGACACTTGCACATACGTCAGGCTCAAAATTTGTGACGATTCACGATACAGAATCACGCCCGCCGGATAGCGATATCGGTCACCGCACGAACGAGTGTAGGCCGTGTTTAGGCACTTAGCAAGGAGATATTCTGTGTATGTAGGGGACATGAGATGTGCAAAAATCGTCCTAACGAAAACACCATAACCACAAGCAGGGGCTGCCAACTGACGCAGAAGTCTTGGGAAAATTTACGCAACTGAAAATAGACGAGCCACGCTGTGAGCGAGTGAGGCGCACGCCAATGTTGTG
>NW_023596461.1:23508173-23583087 GCF_011947565.3 Pollicipes pollicipes
CGCCCAGCGACGCCAGTAACATCTTACGCACATCGCCGCTGGCCAAAACTTGCATCGGGTGCTGACGTCCAGCTTTACTCAGACGCGTTTCCTATTTCACGCGAGGCTGCGGCCGGCTGTGTTTCGGGAGGCACAACATTGGCAGATGACCTAAAACTGCGAGCATCGCGGGATGATTCACGCCTCGCCACCCTCCCCAACTCAACAGTCACAACCCGCGACTCCAGCACTACTCCGCATGTGCGCGTGCGTGCGTGCGTGCGTGCGTGCGTGCGTGCGTGCGTGCGTGCACGCGCTCGTGTCCCTGTGTGTATGTTTTTTAAGCTTCTTTTTTTACTTTATGTGCCGGAGGCACCTGCTGCTCGTGGGGGATGGGTGATGCCGGTCGGGTGGCAATGCTAGGCGTGCCCCAAACACAGGCGCGCCTGGCAACAGACTGTGCGGCACAAACATAACGAGGCCGACAAAACCGACCCGAGATATATCCGACTTGTGAGCAGCATCCCTCCTGGCACCTGAGCACAGGGCGGCTTTATGCTCGGGTGCGCCGCGGAGACGGGCGGCCTTCCGTCGAAGCCCGGGGCCGAGGCGCGCCGCGTGGGGGGTCGGCCTCGCCGAGGTGGGGCGGGCTCTAGGGGCGCCACTCGCTCACTCGGGCACGTCTGGTTAGTCAAGTGGCGGCTACTGGTGATTAGGGCCTACCTTTTCCAACTCTCGCCTTGGTGGCGGCAGTGAACGACCACCAAAAGACGTGTCCTCGAAAGGTTAGGTGACTTTGGCCATCAATTAAAGGAATGATGCTTTTGGCTCTGTGACCACGGAAGTTGTTCTTTGCATCTTTCTTTATTTGCTTTGAGACATGTTAGCCTAGCGAGGCCTTAATATGACCTTATATAACCTTATCGCTGTAGCCTTTATTCCCGCCTTTATATAACTGGCGGCTATTATCATGCTGCTCTTGTTATCTCTTCTTGATAATGTGCTCCATATTTTTCTAACAAGTTTTCTGCTCCACGAAACGCGACAGGAAGAAAAAGGAAATGCGATGACTTCGCACCGAGCAAAAAGGCCAGTGTGTGGGTGATTCGTGCTCTATGGTAGAGGGGTGTAAGTGGACGTCTTTGTCAATGATTGTTCGGGAGGGGGAGTAGGGCGAATTGATTGCGTAGGGAATAGTCACGAAGTAGATCTCAAAGGCGAGCATGTGAGCAAATATAAATATGAATTAGCTGCGCATGAGCTATGAACGGCTTTCTTTTCTCCATTCTGCTATTGACTCTTCCTCAATTAAGGCACCAGCAAAACTAGAATATCAGTCAATTCTTTCTGTTGGAAGCGGACTAGTTCTCAATGAAGAATTTGCTTATCAGTTTGCAATGAAAAGTTTGACTAGAATATCAGTCAGTTCTTTCCGCCGGAAGAGGACCAGTTTGCAATGAAGAGTTTGATTTATTGCGTCTAACCCCATGGTGGTTGTGTTAGCCACTCCTCTTGCCATCTATTCGAATTGCAATGTGACATGATTGATATAGCTTGGAGGCCAGCAGATATAAGTGTTGCAGCAAGGAAAAAGTCCCTTGCAGTCCGGTTCACGTTCTTTTTACCAGCTATGCCACCTGGTATCCATAACTATGTGATTCCCACAGCTGCTGGTGTACTTAACACGCACCCGAGGCCCCAGTAACGGGTTGGATACCCTGCGCTCGGGGAAAGTCGGTGTGATACCCTGAGATTTCTACGAGTAAGAAAGACAGAGGCACCAAATGCACAGAGTGTGGACTAGCTAGCACGTGAGCTCACTCGTGTCAAGATTTGAGATTCCTCAGTTATTACCTCTGGGTCAAACAAGATTAAACAAGGTCAAATTTCAGGTAGGTTTCAAAGTACCCCAAGACCTCTAAATGCAACCTCCGTGAGCCTAACTACCCGTTATAAGAAAAAGGTCACTGGTGTTCATTCAGGGGCGGTAGCCTTGCTTCACCTACAGGTCGTCATGGTAACCGTAATCCTATGAGTTTGTTTTAACTTTTGCATTTAAATAAGCGTCATGGATTGCGCTAAGCGGTATGTTCTTTTTTTAAATGTTGACCTTGGTCGTGACTTACTGACTTTTGAAAAAGTCATGGCAGGTTCTGTTGTGGTCCCTATTACCAATAAATTTTAAAGGAGCACCAGAAACTATCCCATACAGCAAGCTTTCGAAAAGAACAGCACGTCGGGTTTGACCTTGCTCTGACGTTCATATCTGAATAATCCCAAGTCAACAAAATTTGTTCTAACCCTAAATTAAAATGGTTTATTGCCTAAGAAATTATTACACGAACACATGAATTTAACAAGGTCTAATGTTTCGTTTTCGCATCATATTGAACAGCCCCGCTACAAATTGTCCTTGATGACAGCCACGGCCTAATTTTAATCTGCTATAGGTCAGCGACTTTACAAGGTACATTTAAGTTGTTGATACTTGAAGATCTGGTATTCAATTGCCTACAGCTATGAAATGTCCTGCACGACTACGCCGAGTCGTTCGGTAATTATTCTGTAAAACCCCTGGGGTCAAATTGACCCACCCCACCCGAAAACGTGTTAAGAGAATGTGGCTGAGAAGTGTTAAAGAATAATAAAAGAGACTTACTACTGAAGATAGAGATTTTTAATCAGAAGAGACAAATCCCCTACAACAGTTCATGACCCCAATGGAACAGAGAGCTTCATATATAACGTGGAGTTCAGGGACGAAAACTAAAGCCTGATTTCTAGACGAGCTCGAAAAGTGTCGGGGATGCCAGCCGCTGCATTTGCCGTTTGATCCTCGCCCTCGGAGTTATCTGTATACAGAAAATGTCATCAGTATGGCTTGCGCATAAGCAGGAGAAGGTGTGCTGTTCTTTCTGGTTTCAAATGCCTTTGTTTGGGGCGGTTGAGCCATATAAGTACTTCCCTTTTAACAAATTGCCGTGTTGCGGCAGTCAATAAGAGAGGAATCCTCGGTAGAGCAAAATGCATTTTGCATTCGGTATCTTGCAGCCCGTGCTGTGAGCGTTAAATTTGGACATTTCGTTTTAGTGAGGGCCTTCGTATTTATCATCAGTGGCAGCCAAGATGGTCTGATTGTGACTTGAAGTATTGAATATTCTAGATAATATCGAATTCCTGAGCCATAGAAGTCAGTGCTCGCTACCTGCGATGCTCTCGACAAAACTTGCAGTGTTCTTACGACGAGATAAATATCACAGAATCTCTGTTCACCGAAAGATAACATGGGCCTAAGACAGCAAAAAGCACGAATGTGGTGCGCTCTTCGCCTCTTGTCGCCGGCCCGGTCGTGCCCAGCCCTCAATTCTCCGCACGCCGAAGCCGGGGCAGCCCTCAGCCCTCCCCCTCCCTCCAGCGCCCCGCGCGCCTGCCGCCGCGGTGACCTGGCCCTCAGCCCCCACCCCCCGTCTGCCGCGGTGACTTGGCCCTCAGCCCCCACCCCCCGTCTGCCGCGGTGACCTGGCCCCCAGCCCCCAGCCCCCGTCTGCCGCGGTGATCTGGCCCTCAGCCCCCCACCCCCCCCCCCCCCCAGTCTGCCGCGGCAGCCCGGCCCTCAGCCCCCACCCCCCGTCCGCCTCTGTGACCTGGCCCTCAGCCCCCACCCCCCGTCCGCCGCTGTGACCTGGCCCTCAGCCCCCACCCCCCGTCTGCCGCGGCAGCCCGTGCTCTCAGCCGCCGCCGGTCGCAGCCGGAGCGGGCCTCGCACGGGCCGAGTGCGGCCCGGACACCCGGGCCGACCGTCCGGCCCCGGCCGGATTAGCGCCGCCAACCGGTCCGGGAGGGTCCCCGGGAAGCGCAGGACGCGGCACGAGGCGGCCACGTCCTCAAGCGCCCACGGCCGGCGCTCTGCGGCGTCCAGGGGCGCACTCAGGGCACGCAGATGAGGGGCAGGAATGTGCGCAAACGGAGTTGATAGAGCCTGGTGTGTATGTTCAGCAGCTGACGCTGATAGCCTAAATCCTCCCTTAAGAGTCGCCTGTGTCCGCCACTGATGGTGACCGTGACGGGATGGAATTGGGGAGACGATCCGGACTGTTGCGGGAGGCAGTGTAAGTCCGAACGTGCGCCCTCAGGCGCAGTTAAAAGACGCTGGAGTGCTATCCAAAAGTTTCTCAGACAGCCGCACTGCAGACATCTTTCACCGGCCCCGCTATTCAGAATTACCGTCCAAGCGCTTATTGGATTCAGTCGCCAGTATTGGAATCTGCGAGATCGCCGCCTCGGCAATGGTGCCCGACACTTAGGCGTCGAGAGTCGAGATTTTGAAGGATGCTTAAAAAACGCGGAGGCTCAAAAAACATTGACGTGGCATGGCCCAACTCTTGTCATCACTCAGCATTTCGTGATCACTATGAATACACTCAGGAGCTATTGAAGAATTGCCCCTTCAAAAATAAGTGAGGCTACTCTTGCACCACGGAACTGTCAAGTGCAACCCTCGTCTGTTACATAGTTAACAGAAGCTTGCAGTCATTAGCCTCAACTATCAGACTTTAAGGTTGCGAAGATTATGACCGACGCCAGCAGCCAGCCCTCGCTAGCCAATCACAGTTTTCCATCCGCAACAAATAGGATCAGCAATTAGTCAGGGCTGTTTATCTGGCCATTAGTATGCAAAAAGGACGAGCACGTTAAGTGGTCTGTGGGATAGAAAGGCGCGATCAAGGCTCCACATTTATCTCAGATTGGCAGGGGTGGTAAAATGCGACCGACAGAGACCTAGCATTTGTCTTTGGGGAGGAGCTTAGAAAGTATGATTAAGGCGATATCAGTTAACTCTCAGCTAAAACTTCTGGTGTGCCTTAAAGGCATTGAACTCCTAAGTACCTTATTGGAATTATTTCTTCAACGGTCAGAGCATTGAGATTCCAAAGTTTGTCATCCTCAACAGAAACAAATAGCGGATATATTACCACTTCCATGTTTTTTTTTGTAGCTGCGAGTTGGCAGCCTGCTGTGCTGTAAGCATTCCCAGGTCAAGCGTGCTTCCCACTGGATCATTGTCAAGGGAAGTGTCCCACTTTTGTGACATATTTCAAAAGCCTACTGTATGGAAATCTCCGGACTAGTTGCGTCTAGTAATAGGGCTGGGTATGGCTACCGCAGCGCCGCCAAAGTATGTCAAGGATATCAATTTTAGTTATTTTCGAATCCAAATTACACTGTCAACGCTTTGTAACAGCACTGCGCCTCTTCCCTGCGGTCGCGACCCCCGCCGTCATGACAACCATCGCGCGCACCTCTACTGATGCGAATAAAAGAACGTTTCCGATTGGCCAAACGGGCGAGGGCCTGTTACCGAGGAGCACATTGGTTGAAGTCTGACCCAGTGCGTCACATGGATCTTATGATACTTACATTTCCAAAGCCAAAGTGTGCCTCGAAAAGAGCCACTGTAGTGACCTTAATAGGGGAGAAACCAAACCCATGCTGTAGCACTGCGTTGAATTATCGGGATAACAGTTTCATGAACGCATACATTTCAGCCTGAACAAAGTGTTTCAAGCTTTCGTAGTATTCACTACGCAAGCATTCTGACACATAAGTGTGTTGCAAACATTACAAAGCACACATTCTGAGGTGCTTAGAAGGATTTTGAGAAAACTGGTATTGCTGATCAAATCGTGTGCGTTTGATGTAAAAATAAGTGAAAAGCACAAGGTAAGATGCTCCCTTTATGACCAAGACTACCAAGAATCGTCAAAGTGTAAGGACAGCTTCTAGCCTATAACTTAAATGGCAAATTAAATGCAAAATTTGGGAGCAGCTTCCCACACAAATAGGCAACTAAAACTGTATATTCAGAAGAACAAAATGTGTTTTCAGCTTTAGTAAAGGGCACGTTCAATAAATGCGTGGTGGTATGTAGCCCAAGGCCTTTAACATAATATACGTGAGGTCCCGTCACGTAAATTATTGGTATCGTTCAATGAAACACATAGCCCACAGCAATATCTACGTTCCCTGGTTTGCAGGCACATTTGATTTTTTCAGTCTCTTGAGAGAACAACGCTGGTATGAATGTTATTGCACATTATAACTAAGTAGACTAAATTAGTGACACGTACGCTGTGTTTCACCGCATTTCATGCGACATACTAATTTTTGTGTTTCTGGTCATTTGAAACTTCCGCGCCACAATCATCTCCGAGCAAGCAAGTTTTACAATCAGTGTATTGCAGGGATGGTTTTAGTGCAAGCTTATTTTCTGTCGCTTGATTACTCTTGTAACGCATTCAAGCTGTATCAAGTAGCGTCACAGCAAACAATGCATTGCACACAAAACCCGGCCAAATAAATATCACGTGAAGCTGAACGACAGCGATGTAACCTGTACATATCCATTTCTTTTGAAATGGGAGGATTCTGTTATCTGTGGCGACTATTCGGACGGTCTGCAGAAATCGCGCCACCACGGGCTCCCTTGGGAGCGGCGGGAGAGTAGAACGGACGGCACTGGACTCATGGTGGGAGGAGAACGCGCGACACTGGACTCATGGTAGACCGGCCCGGATGTCCGGGTGACCCGCGGCGCAGTCTACCTGTCACCAGTCAGGCGGCCGCCATCGGCTGAAATTGGGGCAGCCGGACAGCCGCCCCCGTTGGCCGCCGTCATTGGCCGCCGCCGCCGCAAGGACGCACCGCTGCAGCTGCGCTTGCGTTGCGGTGCGTGGCGCCGCTGCAACGCCAGGACGCATGCGGGCTGCCGCGTTCGCGCTGAAGGTATTTCCAGGCTCCTGCACCCATTTCGGGTGGTGGGGAGGGGCTGCACCGGGCTGTCGTGCACGGTGACGGGCTCCGTCTCCCTGGGTTGGTGGCCATGCGCCGCCTCAGCTCCGACACTTACCGATGGGTAAGACCGCCTGAGGTCGCACCGGAGTAGCACAAGTGCAACTTCGTCCTTCTCCAGAGCCTTTACAACGGCCAAGATGGCCAGGAACTCGTAAACCGTGCACCGGTTACGGCCAGCACTTTCAACCATCGCGGTCCGTTGCAATCTCGATGAAGAAATCAACGTTTTAACGAGGGTCAGCTCTGAAATGGGTGATAATTGAATAGTCAACCATCCCATTGCCGCAATTTTAGTATCATGCTGTAGAATTAGGTCTTAATAAAATATCATGACATCACAACGCTGGATGAAGATAGCATCGCAGCATCGTAAACCTCAGATTGACTGTAAAACGATAACAAGACCTCATTCATCTTGCCAGGACAGCTCTGTTTCGGCTAATGAGCGTTTTACGACTGCGCTGGAACGCCCAGCTGTCTGAAGCCCAACGTCAAAGATCTAAAGCCGGCCGCAATCCCAGACAGGTGGTGCAGCTCGCCCCGCGCCCCTCTCCAAGCGTGCCCCGCCCCCACCCACCGGCCCACCAGCTCAACGGCTGGTCAGATCATCAGCTCACTAGCTCCCTGGTTCGTCAGCTCGCCGGCTCACCGGTTCACCTGCTCAGCGCTCACCTTCGCCGTTCGGCAAGCTACTTGCCCGGCGGCGTGATAGCTCACTGGGTTATCAGCTGGCCGACACACCCGTGCACCGGATTAGCAGCGGGCTACGGGCGGAGGGGAGTGCGCCTCGGACGGTGATGTGCTCTCCGAGCTCCTGCCACCCGACCCGGCACGGACATTTCCTCGATCTTTATCCAATTAGTGACGAAGACAGGTGGCTAAGAATCCCGAGCAAAAGGATCTCATGCGTCCCAGCCTGAAGATCCAATCAATCTCTTTGTCACGAAAAAACCATCAGTCTATGTTTTCACCAAGAGAGCGATGGGTTGTTTAACTCCGTATCTGCCCCGTTATTGATAGCGCTTTTAAAGTGGGACAATCACGTGCTTCGAATGAGAGCGATTGTCTCGCACGGTAGGACAGATAGAGTTAAGAAATGGAAAAAAGATCTTGCCTTACGCCAGGAGACACCTGACACGTTATCCGAACATTACCCATTTTTACTAATTTCGCAGACGCCGAATGATCTACATTTTCACACGCTATTGAGCACATTGGGACGTAAGTTTTAAACATGAATACACACACACACACATATATATATATATATATATATATATATATATATATATATATATATATATATATATATATACGTAACTTCAAGTAACAAATCTATTTGCATGCCTTTAATATTGTAGGCGGTTTTTATGTTTATTTGGTACCTTTTCCTGCTATGAGTGCGTGGGAAAGGTGCTTCACATTCAAAATCCTGGCGGATCCAACAGATTATCCAGCCTCCCACCTGGCAGACATGTTACAGTCTTTTAAAATCAAGGTATTTTGGAGGCATTCTCACGAGCACTGCAAGCGGATGAAATGTCATATTTGACAAGGCTGCCTACATTGTGCTCGGTTTAATGATTGCCGTTTCACAACTGGGATGTCATGGTCACGTAAAAAACGATAGATTTTGCATGCATTGCATCAACCGCAGCGATACCTCAAACATCAGAGCAGAATATAAGCTGACCATCAACCAGAACAATGCCTAAAACATCATAGCAGAATACGGGCTTACACCGACAACTCCAAAACCTAGAGGCGTCTTTCGCGGATAAACAATGCAATCGTTTCCCGTACCTCGTTTCAAGGGAATGCTCCAGTTCTTAGGAAAAAGTAATGCAAGCATAAGATATGATGAAATAAGCTCGCTCATAACTATAAAAACACTTACAAGTGGAAAAGGCTGCTCCATCAGACAAAGTTTCTCTACTGAGTAAATATGCTTCTTAATACGCCACTGTTTGATTTCATCATAGGGCGTTTGTACGATGTTAATGTGCCGCCAGACTAGCCGTGCGAAACTGTCACCCAAGCACAAACTTGTTTCCCGTCTCACTTGTCTTGGCACTTGTCTTCAATTTTCCGGGAGGTGGCCGTGGCGGAGCTGGAGGTGTTTGCGAAACCAAACATCGTTATGTGCTCATGTTTTGGCCCTTTTTTGGAGTGTTCTTACATATTTATCCGTGGGTTCAGAGTGTTTACTTGTATTTGCATACTCGGCTAGGGAGCTATTCTTAAGTTATTTGACTACAAGTATCATTTCCGCAATGAATCGCAATCACGGCAAATTTCTTACGTTGTATAGCATAAAACATGATTCGTGATTAAAGCTTGTGCAGCTTTGCCTCAATGACCTTGAAAAAGTCTGCGCATCTTAGCGGGCATGTGACTCAGGAACTACAAGATCTTCGGTCTTGAGTAGGGCAGGACTGAGCACCTCTTTCAAAGCGGGATGGGGAGGACAAAATAAAGACATGATTGGAAATAGATATCAGTGACTCTAAGAACGTAACATTTTCCGTTATACTGAATTGTTACAATGGCATAAAACGTGAAACCTTCGTCAAAATGGTCATAATTCGGCAGTTGTCTTATGCACTGTACTACCTTGTGCAAAAGTGCCGTAGTTGGTCCCGTCAGGGCTCAGAAACAGACCGTGTTCACCAGGCCTCTGATCTCAAGCCGTGCAATTTACGTTGTCAGATATACTTTATGCACGCATTTAGTCGCCCATATAGCTGGATTAACACGACAATTGCTGTATTTAAGCATAGCCCATGAGACGTGCTGCAACCTGTTCTCCACATTACAGACTGTCTGACCCGCTAGCCGGGTTTAGCTGCTAGAAGAGGCCTTCATGGGCTAGATTTGCAAACTTGCACACGCCCCCGTGGCTGGATGGTCGTGCCTGTGCTCACCCATTATCAGCGATATAAAGACCTCACTCGCCTGTGTGGAATATATACTAATGAAATAAAACGTTATCAACAGAACTTAATTGTGCACAGCTTTCACGTTTCTTCTGTATTAAGACATAACTGTACATTATAGCACCAATATTTACAGTCATCACAATGCTTACATCACAAGTGTACCGAGCCGGTAAGTATCCAAACAGAGCATGACAAAAAGATCGCAATTTTTCATTGATTCGTCCATGACAAGCAAATGTCATATATTTTTCAGAAGCTGATGCACATGCTTATATCCTTCACCGCCGGCTACATGGCTTAATGGAAGCACACCAGCATGTGCAAATGAGGCTCACTCAGTATTGATCTGCTTAACACCCACATCTCCGTGTCTCTCTTTCACATACATATTATACACATCTGCGTAACCGGCGTGTTCAACCATTACACCGTCTTTCCTTGAGACCCGATTGCATAGAGTCGGACGGCGCAGTCTGGTGTGGCGATGGGCTTGCTCATGGCCGGGTGACATTGTGATTAGTTTCGGCAGAATCCAGCCGATCAGGTGCTGCATATCGCACGTGGAGCGTAACAGCACGTCCCCCGCCCCCTCCCCCCACTGGCACCCCTCTTCCATTGTCACCATCCTACAGCTGGGTGGTGAAATTCGGCGGCCAGGATCGTGGCATGAATACCAATCGACAAGCAGCTCCACTGTGACCCAGTAGGTTCAACTGCACGGGACTGGTGGATGTCTTGGGTTCGCCCCCTCTGCCGTAAGGGCCTTGGAATTGGCAGCATCAAAAGTTGTATACTTGAATATCTCCTCTGATACGATGTTATTGTTACATTATATACGACTGGATGTTATTTACGTATAACACCAACATTAAGGTGGTCAGTGACAAGATATTTTGACTTTGAGTCTCCGGACTCACGCGGTCATGACCCAGCAACTTGGAATTCGGCGGATGCAAAGGTCTGCACACAAGTTACGCAATCCCGCACCATTTCACCTCCACCCCCTTATCAAAAGCGCACGCGTGGTATACGTGACTGTCTTTTTGACCGCCATTCGAGATAGGTGGAACAATCATGGAGCTCGACTTTAAACCAGGTCAATACCGATCGCTTTGATTTGGCACTAGTGATTGGCACGCGTTTGGTCCTAGCTTTTTGTTCCTTTCTTAAAGTCCACACATTCTGCATTGCTGGTAGCCATGATCATGTTCATATTTTGTCACGCCTATACCCGTGATCATACCTGCACTCGGATTTTTTCTTCAAAATGCCATGTCCATTCCATGGATTTCCTCGTTCAGTACAACCACCCACGGGTCTAACCGAACCATGACGGACTCAAGCTGCCAGTCCTTTGGTAGACGATGTATGGGCTGTTATACAAATTGCATTGGCGGCGATAGCAATAGGTTAACCAGTGCTTAAAGCCAGACAGCATGTCACCAGGTAAAAAGACCATAATCCCGGACGCCGGACAAGAAGGCCGCAGTCAAAGAGGCAACTCGCCACCGCGGCAATTGATCAGAAAAACATACCGCTGGTTGTTCAGGATGCACATGAACGCGCCGTTGATTTCACCGCAAACGAAATCTTTGATGCTAATAATGATGTCCTAAGGACGTCTTTCTTGCCGTCAGTCCGAGTCTGCTTGTCAGGTTGACAATTCAAGACCTAGCTCTAGTCTGCGACCGCAATCACTAGCTACCGTCGCTGAGGCCAGGCGCTGGCTGATAGCATTTCGCTCAGCGCATGATTTATCTTGTTCGTGTAATTTAATGAAACTGTCTCAGCACTTAAACCGGACAAGTCAGTACATCACTGTCGCAAGCCTTACACCAGTCCAAAAAGTCCGCAAGTCAACGTCAACATGCTATTGCTATTCACATTATTCACCACGCAGTCGCCTCCGTCTCTCATTGGCAAATACCGCAGAGGACTGCAATATGTGTCCTGCAGATTCCGAATCCCAGACATCTCAGTAGTTGCGCCACATGCGAGATACCCACCACCGCAATTATAAAGCAGATGCCCTCAGACGCTCCGCCACGGAACCAAATTCAGTCGATAATCGATGGAGATTTAGGAGCCGGTCGGATGCGTTGACCCTCGCGAGATCGCTCCCTGATTGCCTCCACCTCAAGAGACAAATGGCTGCCTGATTGGGGTCATACATCATCCACGCGTCCGATCGCTGCACGCAGGGGCAGTCAGCTGTGCGCCTCGGCTGACGGTGCGCGGTCGCGGCGACAGACCCTGTGACGGGGTCGTGCCGCCGCATCGATAACGATCGGCGTTGGCCGGGCGCGCCGTCGTGCGGGGCTCCGGTGGGCCGGTCGCTGGCCGTCCCTAGCCATGCCCACAGTCGCCACCATCGTCGTCCTCGTACCTAGCTTGACGCAGACTCGCGCGGTTCGTTTGTGCCCCTCCCCCCCCTCCTCCCTCCCCCCCCCCCCCTCTGAGCTCCGCTCTTCTACTGTTTGCCTCTGCTCAGCGATGATATTAAAACGCTGGGACGCCGCGACGCCGCGTCGGCACTAGACGGGATTCAGCGCCGCGGTGGTATCAATACCCGATGGCTGTCTATCAATCCAGCTCTGTGGACCAGGAGCCGTCAGCCGGTGGTCAGCTTATGGCCGAGCATGGCTCACAATTGCACGCGAGGCCTGACCGAGGTGATGAAAATCACTCGCCGAATGCCCGCCCGTTGATCATGTCGTCGGCTGAAGTGAGTCTCGGTCGTCATGGTTACGGTCATTCAACGCTCGATCAGCACCGTTTGATGAAATGTCAGTCAGTTATGAAAATGTTGAGGCCGTGTCGCGGGAGGTAATGATCAAGGCGGACGGTGCATATTTGCTCTACCCGACTGGTGAAGTGGTTAAAATATGACCTCACCACAACCACAGCCACAGCCAGCGTCGTCGCATCGCAACGACATGGATCGACGCTGTCCACCGTTGCTCGTCTCCCAGTGTTCTCTCCGCCATCGTTCACCTTCTAGCGGAAAGCAGTGCAGACAACACGGTGACGCTTTTCGACTGACGAATAATATATTTTTGTTGGAAAATATCACCTTATTACAGCTCGATTATTTGATATACGACGACTCTTCGAAGCGCACGACGGAGCGCCACTTACCGTGATATTGACTTCGGTCTCCATCTTCAGCCGCGATCGCCGGCTGGGGGCAGTCTCAGCGACCTCCGATCTCCGAGGGAGTGTCCCGGGTGCTCAAACCTGTAGCACAAAAAAACACGACCCTGTAACTCGGTAATCGGCGCTTTCGACCCACCTCTGACCTACAGCGGGACGCGTGGCTGCTGCACGATCGCGGGGGGGAGGGCGATCACCCACCCCTGCACGACCAGTCCGCTAACGAGGAACACATCACGGAGCCGGCCGGCACGCGGTGCACGTGCCGAAGAGCAGCCGCTCTCGAGCACGACGGCTGTGGGTCGGAACGAGCCGGCGCGAGCTGAGACTGGGCGGCGTGTACAGAGGCTCCCAGGAGAGCAGCGCGCACCCCAGAGTCGTTGCCTTTCAATGGTCAGTACCTACACTCTCAGGTGATCACAACCAGGTGCAACTGGGTTTTCGCAGTTTTCCATTACATCGTCACAGCGGATTGTTACAAAATTAAGCCCCCAAAACAATGTTTGTTTTTAACTATTCTCGTGGTAGTGGATTGTAAGGTTTGTGGACAGCAATGTTTGTTATTAACTATTCTCGTGGCAGTGGATTGTACTTTTGTTTTACGGCATTAGCTACCGTCTTCCTAATAAACTTCTTATCACTGACATTTAGCATTACAGTAGTTCTTGTGTCAGCTTATAGGAGCAAATCGTATTCTTCGTAACACCAGTTGAAAGCCACAAAACGCGATCGCGTGAGGGCAAACTAACTCAGTGTCCTCAGTCTGTTGGTGAGGTGGCGCAGACTCAGTCAGTTCTTCAGCCAGCGTAAACTCAGCCTGGTGGTCAGTCAGGATAACTCACTAGGTTGGCCAATCAGTGTAAGCTCACTCAGTTGGCCAGTCAGCGTAAGCTCAGTGAGTTTCTCAGCCAGCATTAGCTCACTCATCTGGTCAGCCAGCGTAAGACCAGTCAGTTGGTCAGCCACCATAAGGTCCCTTCAACGTAAGCTCCGTCAGTCGGCTGGCCAGCATAAGCTCAGTCAGTTGGCCGACGACGATGTCAGTATAACAAACCACTAATCCCCGCGTTCACTTGTGAAACCAACCCGCACGACCCTCGTCATCGCATTAATCGACATTCCACCTCATCTGACTAATAAATCGCCTTCCCACCGACATAACCCGCCCGTCACTTCAGTGGCGCATTGTTCGTCCGGGCGGCGCCGGGCGGCTCCATCCCCCGTCAAAACGCCATCCAACGCCGAAAACACGCCGCCTGACCGGCTGCTTTGTTGTTAGACGCCACTCTGATCACGTCAACAGCCGCGGCGGCATGCCCAGCACGAGCTGCGCCGATGCCGTTTACATTGGCGGCGCACCGAGCCCGATATATGCCGCGGCCGAGAATAGGCCCTGGGCGGCGTCTGCCGCGTGATGCAAGCGGCCGGCATTGTCCGGGCGCCGGCGGACGCAGGTCCAGCACAGGTCGGCAATGGTCAGTCCGCCGTGGTCAATGCTGCCCGCCGTCATCTGCTACTCCCCCACCCCGTCGCCATCGGGTTCGCTGCCAATTCCGCCCTCGCCATAGGATTCACGGCCGGCCCCACCCGCCGCCATCGGATTCGCAGCCAGCTCCACACGCCACGGCTATCGGATTCACCGCCAGATTCGGCCATGCCATCGGATTCACAGCCAGTTCCAACCCCCCCCCCCCCCCCATAGGATTCACGGCCAGTTCCGCCCCTGCCATCGGATTCACGGCTATTCCCCACGCCGCCATCGCATCCACGGCCAGTCCTGTCCGCCGTCATTGGATTCACGGCGAGTTCCGACCCCACACCATCGGACTGAATCCGCGGCCGGTCCCACCTCCCGCTGCCATCGCTGTTCGATTCACAACGGCGCGTAGAGGCCGAGGAGAGGGGTGGTCTTTCGGAGCTTAGTTTAATGTGACCTGCTGGAACGAGGGCAGGAGCGGTGGGCTGGAGCAAGCTAAGAGTGCGTTGGCTCGAGGAGATCGGCAGTGGCTGTTGGAGTCAGTTCTTGAGTGACTAACCCGCTCCTCTGGCCTCCTGATTTAAATAGCCGCCACAAAAGAACGTTCCACAAAGCAGCACTTCAAACGCGAGCGATCCACCCCCTCCGTCCCATCGTCGCGCGGGTGGGGGCTAATTAGCTTGATATGATCAGGACCAGCGGCACCATCCTAAGCCTATTACACCGACAAGCTGAAAAGATAATGCCCGAGCAAAGTTTGCGCATGCGAAGATGGTGTGCGCACGCGAAGATGGCCGGTTTGGCGACCGTTAAGCTGCTGAAAAAGACAACAGAGCGCGTTCCCGATCCTTTCGCAACGCATGACATTGGTAGTTCCTGAGCCACCAAGGTTCGAAGCTTACAAAAGTGCGCCCATGAATGCCGGGGCCTTGCCACATCAGGAAATCAACGAATAGTTCTTTAACACACACATTCCACCGAGTCCACATTCAGAAATATCTCTCATCACTGTTATGATGCCATGTTTATATTCCGCCAGTGTCCATCTCCGACCAAAGCCGCTGCTATACCTCCGCTGTGCGTGTTCCGATTCAGACCCAGCTACTTGTACGCACTACATGTTCTTGTCCATGCTCCCCGTTCATTTAACAATGACGGTGGACAAAGGATGGCGGTAACGAGAGCGGTTCGGACAGTATCCACTTAGACCCCGCCTGATCTCCTTATCGAGCTGCTCAGACCCGGCACCCAGCAGCACGTTCGTGTCAGGGGCCTCACCTGGCACCGGTGCTGAGGGGGGGGGGGGGCGGTCCCTTTGAGTCGACCCAAGCACGGCAGGAGCAGCCGGATTACCACCATTGTATTTCATCGTCGCCGGGCCTTGGCGCCACGTGGCACGGAGGGATTAGGGGAGAACAGGGGGGGGGGGGGGGGCGGAAGGCCGGAGCAGGCTGCAGGGTTCAGGACCGACCCAAAGGCTGTAGAGCGGACGGCAGGGTTGAGGCTCGGATCCAAGGGCTGTAGAGCGGACTGCAAGGTTGAGGACCGGATCCAAGGGCTGTAGAGCGGACTGCAAGGTTGAGGACCGGATCCAAGGGCTGTAGAACGGACTGCAAGGTTGAGGATCGGGACCAAGGGCTGTGGAACGGACTACTGGGTTGAGGACCGGGCCCAAGGGCTGTAGAGCGGACTACAGGGTTGAGGATCGGATCCAAGGGCTGTAGAGCGGACTGCAGGGTTGAGGAACGGATCCGACGGCTGTGGAGCAGACTGCAGGGTTGAGGACCGGATCCAAGGGCTGTAGAGCGGACTGCAAGGTTGAGGACCGGGCCCAAGGGCTGTGGAACAGACTACATGGTTGAGGACCGGATCCAAGGGCTGTGGAGCAGAGTGCAGGGTTGAGGACCGGGCAAAGGAATCGACATCTGGGATAAACAGTCGCTTCTCAAACTAAAGGACCGCAGGTCAAGCGGAAGGCGCAGATTAACCTGAAAGACGTTAGCTAGGGTTTAAGTTTGTGCCACATCTAGGTTACCCACGCGATGAAGATCAAAAACATAGAATGCGAGCAAAATGCACCGGAGGAAAATGCAGTTAAACGAACATTCAGCTCGTGACAATATCCAAACCAATCGCAGTCCCCTTGGTAGACAAAACTTTTTTTAATGATCCGCAAGGGTGCGAACAACTAGGCCAAGGACAAATGATGTGGTACAAACCATACCTTCTAAGCATTCCCTCATAATCTTGGCAGATGTTTGCCGCCGGCCAGCGAACCGCCTGCACTGAGTACAGCTGTTTAACAACTGCATTGTCGCTTAGGTGGTGACGACTTAAACGATGCCCGTCAGAGGTCTACCTGCCCTCATTGCTTGGCGGCTGAGGCCCCTCCGTTTTCCAGACACATCTGACTGGCACGGACTGGAGAATGAAAGAGAAGCTGAATTTCAATTTGCTCAGCAGCGGCTGAGTGAGTACTTTGCTCCAAGCAAGAATGTTGCCTCGGAGCGCCAGAAGTTTTGGCGTCGTCAGCAGCTACCTGCTTATACTTCGCTTTCGTGGACGACCCAGATAACGTAATCCATTACCGGCTTGCAGCGTAGTGCAATGGCAGGTGCATTGTAAGGAGACAATGCAGTGGAGTAAATCTCCAGCCTTGGGCTCCAAAAGTGACTGCTAATGGAAGTAAACCTGAGGCAAAGCCCATGGTTTTAGATGATGCACCAAAATGCTTGGCAGAAAGGGAAAAGTTCCTGCTGTCCGTGCAGTCAAACTCAGGGTGCGCCAAGTTTGTCGTCGAAGGCACCAGCATTCTGGACATGCTTCTGTAAGGACTGCAGCATACTAAACCAGCATAGTTCATCGTGCAACGCTTCATAAGTGCGGAAAGAACAGACGGTTTGCAAGTGTACGCAGTTATAAGCCATCTGTCATCGACGAGCACGCTGAGAACGCCCTACATGTGATGGATGTTGAGCGTGGTAAGCGCTCAGCGACAGACTACATTCAACGCTGGCCAGCTGACTCGTTTGCCTACACTAAAGGCCCCTCACACCGGTCAACTTCCGTTGAGTAGCATCGCAATGTCATGCGAGGCGAAACGGAACTGAGAAGTAGCATAATGTGTCAACCAATCAGCGAAGCGCTCCACATTGCAGCCTATGTGCGAGACGAGACAGAGCGCCGTCTCTTGGCAGATGAAAACTGGAATTTCAGTAACCGATTTCGCTCTTCGCAGGGAATTTCAGTGGAACAAACATAATGTGCCGTCTTAAGTAGATGAGGTTTGTCGCCGGTGGTTTCCTGAGATCATAAGTCCGTGATTTTGGTTGCTGTGCTTCTTTTCATTTCCGTTTCGTTTCGCATCGCATCGCAACGCAACGCAGCAAAAAGTGGCCAGCTGGGACTCTCCCAGGCAGCGCTGTTCACTCGCCGGGGCGTGTTTGCTCCGGCTGAGGGGGCCTGCGCGTGAATTGGCACTCAGCTGCCGCGTCCCGGCCAACACAGCGTCAGTGGCATCGGCGCATCGGCTGCCGCGGAGCAGCGACGTTATGACGAGGCGGGATGTTTTCCCCAGTGCTGAAAATACTAGCAATCATAGAAATACGCTGGACCACGTGAATTTCGATGATGTCAGTGCACTAGGGCTTTCATGGGACGATGTTCCAGAACCGAGCCCAATGCAGTGCACCTGAAATTCAATTAGACGAACCAATCATAGCCGATTCCGCTGAACCATCTAGGGATAACTATTTCACAGAATGTTCCGTATGGTCCGTCACATTTCATCACAAATGAGTGACAAAAAAATGTCAAGTACATGCTAAAAAAAGCGCACATTTGCCGTTAATAATTTGACATTCAATTCTAAACTCAGTTCCAATCCTCAATGAATGGCCCGTCTTTTAATTATATACGGTCATCTGTTTTGAAAATTGCATTACCCACTTCATTGAAATCCATGAATTTGCCCTCAATCCACGGATTGATTAAATCAGTTTCAACCAGTCCCTACAGATGTATTCGCTACGTGTGCAGCTTCACCTCACGGTGGCCTGCGCGTGCCGCCCGCTGGCGACAACTTCGCTTTAGGCTGGGGACAAACCTTTCCGCCACCTCGGCTGCTCTCCTGGTGCTCAAATGTACCGAAACGATGGAGGGAATGTTCTGGTGTAAGCCGCAAAAATGGATGTTTGGATCGTTGTTTTTAATTTGTGCTCTGTTTTCAGACATTTGGGCTCTCTTCATCTTGTGGAAGCAGGACAGGACAGCAGGTGTAGTTTTCAGGATGGGAAGATATGCTTGGCGGGACGCATAATCTAGTTATCGGTCCCTACAACACTGCCATACAAAATGCTGTAGGACTGTTCGTATATGCCGCTGCTGTAAGTCTGAAGAAATCCGTGTCATCCTACGTCACACTTGCTAGATTTCTGGTTCATCTTGTTTCACCATGTACGACGTCTTCGAGAGAAGCAAACTTTATAACGATTAAGGGGAATACGATAAAAAACTACAATTAAAAAACGGCCACTAGACTTATTTGCTTGTTGATGTTAATCGTTTTTCAACGTTGCCTAAGAAGTTTATAAGCTACATATTTGTCAGTAGTGCAAAGAAGCCAGCCCTGAGCGATCCACGATGCCTTAACTCACAGCCAACAACAAAGCTAAGAGCAGCACACGGTAGGAAACCAGTTTATTTTCGGTTCACAAAACATTTTCCCGATTCAGTTGGTGAGTATGGTATTCCCAAACTTCCAAATTTGTTTAGTATACAGTCACTCTGGCAATACAAACCACCTGTAAACACTTTAAGTTCTGGGTCAGCAAATAAAGGCATTTTGAGCCGGGGTCAGTCAAATCGGCCGTGACGAAACGGGCCGCGAGCCGCGAACCTCCCGGCGCGCTGCCATCGATCGCGCTGTGTTGTTGCAGCTAGTGCGCTAGCTACAAGCGACTCCCACTGAAATAGAATGGCTTCGACCTCTGGTGTGGCGGACTGATGGGTTTCCGCAATAATTCGACAGCTCATTCGGCAGACACCTGTCTTTTGGACGGCTGCAAATCGCAGGGTTACGATGTCGTGCCATCTAATTTCCTCAAACAAAATTCGCCTATCCAAACGCCAGTCAGGGCTCGAGATCTATAATCAACGGCGGAAAATAAGCTGAGGCAAAATAAACTAGAATCTGCTTGGCAGCACGCATGCACGATCCTCGCATTCGCGCGCCACCATCCGTAAGAAGCGTACTTATGGCACAGCGCTATGGATGCTTCCAACCAAGTCGCCAGACGCACCACAAACCAATCGGGTTACCCAGCGATCTTCCGAGAATCTCGAATAGTGGTTTCGCACTCTAACAGAGTGCATTCTAGGAGAGCACAGCATGAGAACATGAGGCACAGTATGACAGGAAGACACCAACATCCGGCGAGTTCTGAAAGTCCGGTCACACAGAGATGCAGTCGATTGTCGCCCCATAAAGGACGGCGCCCGCAGCATCACCATCGCCCACAGCGCGCTCCAGCGAAGGCCAGGCCGGGCTGCATCCGGCGCCCAAGAGGTCAGAGTGCAGGGATCACATGAGCGTTGCCATTTCCGCCCACATCCATTGAACACTAGGAGTTCCGAATGGATTCTAGGCATTGCACCGAATGCTAATACAACCAGGTTACATAGCTCGCCTTTTGATAAAGGTTTCAGCTCAGAAAAGACGGTGCACGGCCGTGTCGCACAGGAGCAATGGCTGACTAAAGCTAAAAATCAGAATCATTTGTATTTGTGCTTGCATTTACCGGTGTGGCGTCGGCAGGGAAAGGTGGGCGTTGTTTCACTTGTCTTGATACGTAATTGTTCGAGGCCCAATATAAGCCAATTGGATGGTGGCTTGCGAGACGGACATGGGATGGAATGTAAGGATAGGATAGGATGTTTTTCGTTTAGGTTGGAAACATAGGTATGGCGAGGTTAAAGGGTGTGCAACCAGAGTGCTGTTGCTGACCCCCTTTCCCAGCCTTTCCCCAACATTTACGTAGTTCCATTGCAGCAAGATGAAATCAGTTGGGTAATGACTGCTCTTGCGGCTTTATAGCACTTGCGGTAGCATCTTACGGTGTTGAGGATGTCCCCGTTCTTTTCCAGACGCAGACGTTGGACACAGAAAGATTCAAGCACAAACGAGGGTAGAGGCAGTCACGCGGCTCCCAAGCATAGTAAAGAAATTGCTTGTTAAAGGATGCTGACAGCCGAGCGTGTACACGTTTTCACGCTGGGAGAGAGCGCGTCCAGAGTGACAACGGTAAGCGCTTCTGGGGAAATCAGCAACGTGCTCTGAAGCTGGCGAGCCAGCAGGCATGAGCTCAGTGTAGGGGCCGGAAGCGGAGAACCAACGAACCCTATTCTGCAGGAATAGCTTGAGCGTTATTTCTGGCTTGCCGTGAACATGTGGGGGGACACTCCATCGACGTCACGCTGAAAAGCGCGTCGCCCATCGTGAAAAGCCAAATAAGGCCGCTGGGTTTCGTAACAAGCAGTCGGCTCAGAGCCATGTTTGCCTGTATATTTGACAGTATGAAGTGATGTCCCTCTGAAATATGAGCTCTATATACCCTTCCATCACAAGGCCGCCCAAGGTGGTGGGCGTTCTCTACCGGTGTCATGGTTTATTCATACGAGAAGTGACGTCGCTATGAGTCAAGACGAATCCGCTCATATTTCATGTCGCGCTCTTTTGTCTGCTTGACCATAACTGTGAACGAAAAGGGACACTCATAATCTGAAACATGAGCACTGATAGCTATAATCTTTCACAAAGAATAGCGGCCAACTCACAGGATCTGCCGGTTTTTTCGAACCCTCTTATTGGTAGGCTCTCAGCAGATGGAGGGTTTCGCGTGTCTCAATTCTCTAAAAACATCATAAGTAAACAAAGGGCGGTACCATAAAGTCAGGGATGGGTACAGACGTACGTTAGGTTATGTTAAGCATTTTTTCAGCAGGGGTTCTTAGGATCAAGTATTCTTTCTTCCGATCGGTCTTACGCCTTGAGCAAGTCTGAAATAATAGGGTTTTCAAGCTGGGTATATTGGATGTTTGTGCATGGCTGTTTTTTTAGTACCTCCAGTTTCGGTCGGCCGGAATTATCTGGTTGCTTTGCAGCATGGCGATATTCTGCATCAGATGGTGCAAAGATCGGATCCGCCTATCGAAGCTCGTAGGTAGTAAAAAGGTATTTAAAAAAGCAGGCTTACACAAACATCAATATGTCCAGCTTGAAAAACCGTAACATAACGATCATCGCAAGTACAACATCAACGGCAATTAAGAGTGCGGCCAATTCATCGGGCCCTGCTGGTGTGATAGGCAACACACTGGACTGGTATACCAAACATTCGGGCTCGAGTCCCGTTAAGTGGACGCGAAATCGCCGCGCTATCTGGCGCGGAAGCCCGCTTAGTTGCAAAGTGACAAAAAGTGTTGTCTCATCATAGCTGGAGTAGCTGAAAAACAGCATTACCTAAACAGGCTTAAAACATTTTGTAACTGGCTTACTTCGACGGCTTTTAATTACGTCCGCTGCATCGTGCTGCAGACGCGAGATATAACAAAGTACATTATCCTCCAACAAAGAGGTGTACGAACGAATAAGACTCATGGTAGAAGGATGCAAAGAACCTTGTCGATTTTGAACAGATGACACCGCCCCCCGATGATCCCATGCGTCGGATGATATACTTCATATTTTTTCGATTATTTTGAATGCTAAGGTGCATGTTATGGGCATGCTTTTTAACCTGTGCTCATAAATTGTTTCGGAGACAGTTTTTAGTTTCTATGAGGGTTGAATGCCAGAGTGTTGTATTTCGTCGCTTCGTTTTCTTTTGGGGGGGAGGATTCTGTTCAGCTTTGCTTTATCAAGTTCACACAAGTCTAGATAATGCCGTGATCATTCGTGCAGTGTTCTATCAAACCGACCTCGACATAACACCATGGCCTAAAGACCAGCCATCTTTCAAAGCATTATTGCAGAGGCTACCCTATATGGGCCCATGTAAGGCACCACCGTCCTCTGTAGGACTCATGCTAACCCCAAAACTTTGCAGATTGCTGTGGAACGAGGAGAAAATGCATGCAGAAACAAGGCAGGTACGGAATGAATCAGGACAATACACTGCAAATTTTCGCATATTTCATGTCATCTGGTTTTCCGGTAGGTTCGATCTCGTTAAAGAACCAGCCAATTTTCTCGTCGGGCTGTAATGCACGACGTGACATTCCCTGGCGTTTTGTCGGTGTGAGGTAGTGTGCATCGATCTTCTGAAAGAATTGCTGTTTCTGCATTAGTAAGTTTCGCTTCGAAGGACCTCATAACCTCTGCAGCGGTTCGTTGTTTTCCCACCCTTCGAGCACGCGATGAATATGATAAGTACCTCATTACCATCAATACCCATTTACCATCAAATAGACAAGTGCAGGCACACCACTGTCCCGTCAGCAACGGACTACCAGGCCGACGGTCGTGAAGCAATAGCCACTGACATGGAACGGATGTGCTCAAAGATGATAAAGTTTTGATTGTTTTCAAAGAGGAACAGAGTGCTTAGTTTCAAAACAGGGCTAGTTTACTGGTTTGTATACTTGTGCCTATGATCCGGTATGCACTTATTTACGAAGAGTATGTAATTGTGACTATGATCTGTTGCCCGGCATTTACGCCGGATGTTTGTGGTCGTAACAACTACAGCGTAAGTGAACTGAGTCACAAGGCCATTCCATACCAACACTGCATGTCACTTGATCTCATGATCTGACAAATCCTTTTTCCTGTGTTGCTGTCTGCCTGGTATATGCACTAGTATATACTGAAAGGTTTCATTAGAATGGTACCTAACGCAGCGCAGCGCGCTCCGAGGCCGGGAGAGGAGCGGCGCGTCCGCGTGTCAGCGAGCGGCGGTGTCTGACATCGGGGGCTGCTCTGTGCTTGCGGCAGGGCTCCGGTCGGCTGGGGGCGGGGGGGGGGGGCGTGAGGCGAAACACGGACGACGGACAGGGTCGTCGCCGCCGGCGGTCGCGGTCGCGGATGCGGCAGCGGCTCAGCGGTACATCCGTCTGTGCGGGACAGGCGGCGTTCCTGCGGTCGCCGTGAGCTGGCGGGCAGCCGCTGAGAATGGGGCGCCCTGAGTGACAGCCGAGGCCCGGCCGCCAGCCGCCGGCGTGTCGCAGAAGCCATATGCCAATTGTTGCGAACCCGGATCATGTCCAACGTCTGAAAGGTTGGAGGAGACGGCTGACGGGTAATGGTAGAGTTAAACGGAACGGAAGCGCAAGTATGGCTCTTGCAGAGGTTATGAATGATGCAGGATGATGTCAGCATAAGAGGTCAAGCCACCCAGCTGGTTCTCAAATCAGCATGGAAAGGTATGCATGTGTCGCGAGTCGGTATTTACCGATTCGAGGCATACACCAGCCTTGCAAAGTTTTTGAACCAGCAAACAAAGTTTCTGGACGAATGGCTGCGGTGAGGTCGTTCTCGTTGGTGTAATTACAATGGTGATTTATGCATTGCTGAGGTATGGGAACCAAACTTGCGGGAAGTGGGCGTGATGGTGCGAGCAATGCAGTTCGTGCAACAGAAAGTGTATGGGCTTATAATGAAGATCACAAACCACTGGTAACACACCAGGAAAACACATCCTAATAACAGGGTCGACGTTGTCCGATTGCAGTGGGTATCTCTGCTCGCCTCACCGGTTTATTTCGCTCTCCATCTCGCCGTCTTCGGCTGGTTTACGATCGTTATGCGTCTTCGGGCGCTCTTGGGTTCTCAGCAGCGGAGACCGCACCCTGTTTCGTCAGGCCAGGCACCGCTACCGCTGACTGCGGTGGGGGGGGGGGGGGGGAGGCTGGATGGCGGGCGTGACCCCCCGCTGGATGGCCGCACCTCTCAGTGGGCATCCATTCTGAGGCTCTCGCCGCCGCATGTCAATGAGCCCGCACCTCTTTTCAACCTCTGGTGAGGCGGCGGCGAGGCACTGCGACGTCCGTCAGCCGAGACCGAGTCATGTCCTCAGCCGGGTGTGGGGGACGAGGCGTGGGCCGCCTTTAGCCTCATCCCCCCCCCCCTCCCGCGCTCCAGTGCTACCGAAACGTGGCAGCTAAGAGTGAAACTCACAGATGAAGCCGCGCATCTAGCTTCAAGAATGCGTCCGTCGCGTCAAGCCAGGTGCAGCGCCGGACACTGGCAGCAAAGGAGCGATGCTACGCCGGCGACGATGATTCTACATAGAGTTGGCATTGTTTTTAGCTGGCGCTGCGGGTGAAATGTGAACTCTAGTCAATGTTGAAGACGCTTAGGTGACCTGGCAAAGGCAGCATCAGGATCAGTGTCGGCATTGATGCCGAACACGCTTATTATTTCCAATATTAAATGTTTGGACATTGCCCGACCCAATATGAACGTCGTAAAGTGTATTCAACGCCTCGCCTTCTATCGGGAGTGTTTGTGTCCATTTCATTCAAGTGCCTGTCGTACAAGCCGAGCGCCAAAATCCTCGTAAAGGCCGTAACACATACATACACTGACGCTTGTAGCCGTTACATGCCATCATAAGTAAAAGACAATCGCATCTGGAAAGGAACACGCCAGCGTCCATACGAAAACGCTAACAAGTCAGCGCAGCAACTTGAATTATAATGGACCAAAAGAGCGAGGAGCCAAAGAGGACATAAAAGCCAGTAATAATGGCGAAAGAGGCCATTGGATGAATAGGGCTCACTTCAAGTTCCATCAAGGATCGCGAGCGTGGCACGTGAGCAGAAATTTCGCGTTGGTGGTCCCTTACAAGAAAAGAAATGATCGGAAGAGTGAAAGAGGCTTGATGCCTTCGCGCCATATTCGCTCGCCACATCGGCACAAGATGCTGGTACGAAATCCACCATCATGGTACTGCAGGCAAATGGGGCTGAACGTTGTCATCAATCTTGCAGCATATTACGATCCAATCGGCCTCATGTAACTTCCAACTTAGTTGTAAAGCTGCTCCAAAGTACGTCAAACATTAACTTGCTTAAATGAACACCAAAGGTGTTTACGCAAGCAGGCTTCAAAGCTGGAGGAGCACCTTAGTTACACTATTTCCACACTAAGAGCATTCCTCTTCCAAGATATCACAAGCTTCTTTGGCAACTCACAGAAGTTTGGACAATAATCAAAGAGCAGAACCGACTGCAGTGGAAATGGCAGAGAAGCGAGGCTCAGACGACGTGATGGCGCAAACGACGACGAAGTAGCACCCCTGATTGCGGGCTGTGGCTCCTGGGAGGACTGCGGGCCCCGGAACTTGATATAAGCCTCGCACATGAGAGAGCATCCAGGTAACCGACCGCACCAGTCAGACATAAACCTATTATCTGGAGAATCAGCGGAACTCATACAACAGTGAATGAGAACCCCATACCGCGGTCAGCACCAATTTGGATGTCCTTGGGGAACACCGGAGGTCGTTACCGTGACTCCCGCGTGGCTCGCAAGGAAGAAGTGGCGTTCTGAGGTCCGCGGTTCCCAATGTCAGAAATATTCGGCCTCAGGCTTCGCCGATCATGCGACGTAGCCAGAGACGTTCTCTTGTGCGAGAAGGCGCGAAATCCTCGCTCTTCTCCAGCGGTTGGCAGCCAACCGAGCCGAACGCGTGGTCGTCGTGCGCACCGCGGCGTCAGGAATTTGACCTCGGGTTTCAATTAGTGACCCGTCCTGCCCCCACCGGTTCAGACACCGCTTCCGTCGAGGACAATTGTCAGCCCGGCTACGCGGCCCGGCGGAACCTCAGCTACTAGGTCACTGAACTTCTCTGTTGATTGTGGCTTATTTCCTGGCAGCAAATACTTTTCTCATTGCCGGTTTCAACACGGGATATTAAAGAAGAAAATCTACCAATCACTGTAGAATGGTAAGTTATCAGTGTTGTCAGCTCTTCTGCGCAAACATTCGTGGATATCTGACATTTATTTCATGGATATTTACGACTTCGATATTTACGATAAGATATTTACGACCTATCTTCAGATGGTGAGATAAATAGTATCTTTCTTCAGATACACCAATCAAATGGTGCAGATGGCAGCATTTTGGAGAGAAGTGGCTGTTTTGTGTGGCTGACGCACTAACCGTTTGGTTTAGTCTAAAATTTGGTATGCCACTATCCCAACAGAATTACAAATCAGCTGCGCCAAGAAGACATCGTGACAGCTGTTGCAGTTCCACATTCGTGAGGTGTTTCCCAATACTGGCCCGTGATATCCTGCAGGGGAGTGGTGTGGAGGCGGCGCAGTCTCCACAGCGGACAGGCTTGTCAGGCAGATGGCCTCTTATCAGCGATTTGTTGACACTTGAGCAGCCACTCCCACATCGTTCCGGGCGGTGAACATCTGAAGATTACAAGGCACTTTGGCTCATCCAAATGGAGTACCAGCGGAGCCAGGAGTGCACTGTGACGGTTATGGCTCTCAGTGCAGGCCCGTGGCTATACCACCGGCGCAGCTCCTCAGCCGCCGGGTTTGCGAGTCGTAGGGCACGGCGCTTGCGTCGGCCAGCACGTGACCTAATGACGTCCGATTCGGTCATAACACATTCCATGTATCACAACATGACAAACAGCGTGAGAACCCGCCGCATGGCGCGTCAGCACACGTGCGCTGTCACGACCGAACGGGCTGCGCTCGACCCGCCCCCAGCTCGGCGGCGGTCACGCGCTGGCCCCGGCGACGGGCCGGCGGCGACCGTGGCGCTCGCCTTGCCTGCCGCTGCCGACGGGCGGCTGGCTCAGGGAGGGCGCGGCCGCCGGCCCGGAGCCGGCGGGGCGCCTCGGGTGTCCATGCTGAAGCCGTCGTTAGCGCGGCCGGAGCGTGCGGCGACCGCGGGGCGTCACCAATGACGGCGCCGTAATGACGCACTCAATGCGCCACGTCTGCCGCCTGCAGCCGCGACGGCGCAGTGAGAAGGGAGCCCCTGAAGGGAGGCAGGGGCGGCTGCAGGGTGGTACGTACCAGTGCCCAGAATAAGGGCGGCGCAGGGAGCCATGGCTCCCTGCCACTACAGTCGCTGAAGCCAAGTGATAGTGGCGAGGGGACCACGGCCTTGTGGTTATCGCGATGATTGGCGGATAGCCGGATGTTGTTTCAAGGAAGCGGACATAAATATGATCCACGCGTCTGCCACCAGTGGCGCCGGGAAGGCCTTTTGGATCATTGCCTCCGCCCTCCTTCATACACCCTCACTGCACGTGGCCGGGGCTCCCCTGGCGCTAAAGGCCCCAATGCTTTTTGGCAGTTCAAGACGCCCAGAGGGCCTCTGATACATTAGAGACGGGCCCTCAAGGCATCCAAATGGGATTCCAGGTGTAGCATGCCCCGGACCCAAATACAGGAACTTTTAGACACAAAGTGGGCCTCCTTTGCTGAGGACGCCCTTATGCCCTGATTCGGTCCCCTCGTGGACGAAACCCTATCTACGCCAATGTTTTCAGCAGGTACATTTGCTGGCAGGTCATTGCAGCATTGCGACACATGGCCACACGCATCAGAACTACGCATGTACCCAGTATATCTTCGCATACACTGCGAACATGCGTGGAGTAACTCTTCAATAAATATGCACCGTAGCTGCTCCGCATGTGTCGCATTGTTCTTAAACTGCATCCTAATTTTCAGCCCTGAGTGATTATGGCGACTTAATTTTCTCCGTCTACATTCGTCAGATTTTCACTGGAATAATATTATATGCGGCATGAAGGAGCATGTCTACACGCATTCGTCGTGTACGTTCTGAAGTCCTGTTGTTCAGGGGAGTCACGCCAGGTTTGGGTCAAGATGGCCGGTTCAGGATTCGGAATTAAGCAGGGAGATTACCTATGCTGTCATCATCAAATCCCTTGTAAGATGGTGCTCACAGACCGTCCAATGCCAGTTTTGCTGTCAAAGTGTTTGCAGCATTTCCCAATCCAAGCAAAGTACAAGGCTCAGAGGAAAGGAGTATTGCACATGAGTTTGTGGCGAAGTTCGCGCTCACGAACGCCAGATATCAGCACCTTGACAATACTTTTTGTTCGGCCTTGATTGCCGCATGGCTCATAGAATGGCAGGATTTGAATGACTTGATCATGACGTCATGGAAGCGGGGTGACGTTGAAATACTCTCCCTGATATACCTTTCCCAATCTTCGCGGGCGTGCATTTCAGAAACTGGAGGGACGCAGGTGTTAAGATGGGCAGGATTGTGAACATGGCCGAAAGTTCTTCAAGATGGCCATGGCATAGTTCAAACCCCCCTATAAATGTGGAACACTTCCTTATCTGAGAACCAAAGGCACTCGGCAGGCTGGCTGCCATGAGAACAAGTTTAAATTCTCAATGTTAGCTGCATGTACCTCCTTCGAAAGGCTTATGTGCCACTTCAGGAAGATTTAGGAGTTGGGCAAGGTGAGATTTCCGCCTTGAATTCGCGCCAAATGAATTTCCCGAGATAGTTGGCCATTTTCCACTGTAATTTTCTCGGTACTCCCTCGGACTGAAAACGGTCAGAAGAGCGCGATACGAGAACAGGTTGCAGCTTTGGAGCAAGCCTCACATGCATATTCTTGGTTCTGTAAGGTGCAATCCCACATGGTGTGAGGCTCCTTACACATATTATGGGAAAGTGATCACGTGAAGCATTGCATAGCTCTATTTTTGCTCACTCGCCCTGATTCGCCGTTTTTCATAAAGCGGACTGATAGGAGAGGTCGATGCGACCCTCCCCTGACGTTTCAAAACTAATGAAGACGGAGTTTAGCAAAAAACACCAGTGGATTGGTCTCGACGAGATCTCGCGATTCGGGTGCCCGTTTTTATGTTGTTTGGTCAATAATTGACCCGATTATAGTAGGCACTTTTTCAGCTTTACAGAATCATACCTGCGAGGCTAAGCTGTGCGACAGCACAACACTTAAAAAAGGCACGTTTCTTGCTCAATTTGGAGTACAATGGCTTATATCTTCACGTGTTTTGAGCATACATCCATGATACGTGGCTCCGTTAATGTAACAATGTCGGCCCGCCGCGCGCGTTCCGCAGCATCGTCGGGTTCGGTCCGCTGCCCGTGCCGGTCGTAGATCGCCGTGTAGTGCTCCTCAAAAACCGCCGCTGCTTCAGAACCGGAGAGCTAAGAGCACTAAGAGCTAAAATATCGTTGGTGTCAAAACACGCAGAATAAATGCCCCATAGGTCACTGAAAATGTGGGCGTGATTGCACAGCACTCCGGAAAGGTATCCTAAAAAAGCCTTAGGGGAGCTGTATCAACCACCAAGCCCCCCCCCCCCCCAGATCAAGGCGAATTTTAAGCTCAGCTGCAACATTTGGAAGCACGCGTGATGACTTAAAAGCACGACGATACATTGCCATGGATTTATGAAAGGACTTGTCATCAACCGCGAGCTCAATTTACGAGCAACTATGCGCGAGGGACTAGTCACTTCCAAGCGTGAGTCTTGACGCACTAATGCAACGGCCACACGGTTAGAACCATGGGATCCGTCCCGGATCAACCCAGTGGCCCCTTGACCTTGACTGTCTGCCCTTGAGAGCCTGGCAAGCCGACAGATCTGGCGGGGATGAGGTGTCTACCGGCCCACTCGCCGGCACGTGCGCACGCGGCGCGCAGCGTGCACGTATCGTCACGTATCGTCACGTGCACGTGGCGTGCCGCGGCTGCCCGACGCCGGGCGCCACGCTGTGTACGTCCGCTGAAGAGGGGGCTGCAGTAGCGCGAGACAGCTGAGGTGCAGGAAGCCGCACGGATGGCCGTGTCGCTGTCGGGCGGAGCGGGCACTGGCCGCCGAGCGTCGCCAGCTGACCTCTGTGCAGGCCTGCGTGACGTCACCACCTCGGGGCGAAGACTACTCAGGAATGCTATGCGGGGTGCATGGGACGCTCCGGAGAGTTTGACCCGCTGGTCAGATCACTCCCCTGAAAGGAGCTAGATTCGTTGAAAAAGGTCTATGTTATGTTCGAGTAAGATTATGGTGCCCGTCGTCATATCACGATGCCCGTCCAGTGTGAGGACGCATGGGGGTACACAATTTTGTCATAGATAAGACATAAGCACGCGTGATTGGCGTCGGTAAATCCTCCGGTATCACTTGCCATGTATCACTTGTATCCCCCCCCCCCCCCCCGACACATGTCATATGGCGAGCTCGTTTAACCCCTGCCTGAGATCTCCCTTCGCTCGCCGCTCCTGCGCCAGCTTCCTGCACCGCCTCACTCTCCGGCTCGTCCGCCTGGGTGCTCTGCAGAGCCGTGTTGGCTGGCGTCCGGACTTTGGTCCCGCAGCAGTCTGCCGGCGGCCGAAATGACGCTGACGGCAGGGGGCGCTGAGGGGCGCAGGGCGGCTCAGGCCTCCCGGACGGCCTGTCTCAGCTCCGGCTCAGGCCTCCCGGACGGGCCCGTCTCGGCTCGGGCTCAGGCCTCCCGGACGGCCCGTCTCGGCTCGGGCTCGGGCCTCCCGGACGGCCCGTTTCAGCTCGGGCTCAGGCCTCCCGGACGGGCCCGTCTCAGCTCGGGCTCAGGCCTCCCAGGCGGGCCCGTCTCGGCTCGGGCTCGGGCCTCCCGGACGGGCCCGTCCTCGGCCTCCGACGGGCCCGTCTCGGCTCGGGCTCGGGCCTCCCGGACGGGCCCGTCTCAGCTCGGGCTCAGGCCTCCCGGACGGGCCCGTCTCGGCTCGGGCTCGGGCCTCCCGGACGGCCCGTTTCAGCTCGGGCTCAGGCCTCCCGGACGGGCCCGTCGCCGCTCGGGCTCAGGCTTCCCGAGCGAGCCCGTCTCGGCTCGGTCTCAGGTCTCCTGGACGGGCCCGTCGCCGCTCGGGCTCAGGCCTCCCGGGCGGGTCCGTCTCGGCTCGACTCAAGCCTTCCGAACAAGCCCGTCTCGGCTCGGGCTCAGTCCTCCTGGACGGGCCTGTCACTGCTCGGGCTCAGGTCTCCCGGACGGGTCCGTCTCGTCTGTGCGCGCTCGTGTCTGCGACAGGGAGACGTCGGGTCTCGCGGTCAGCGTCCGGCCCTCGCGCAGGCAGCGTAGCCTGACGTCACAGCGGCGCGGTAGCCCCCCCCCCCCCTCCCTCTACCTCCAGACCGTGACATGGTGGATCGCTGGCTTCGCAGAACGATAGGTGCAATATGACGTCAGCATCATGACGTGACGTCATGACGTGCAATTAAACCGGCTGATCCAACGCACCGGTGAGCGTTTCTCTTCCGCTGGCACACCCAAAACAAAGCGGCACGAGCGGCACCAGGATAGCGATTATCGGTTCTAGATGGTGGTCTCCGAAAGGGCCATACGAGATTTTGCCTCAACCTATCAACCTGTGCTATTAATCCCACTGGAATGGGGGCAATATTGCCCAGCTGCGCTGTGGTTTCCTTGAATATTTTTTTTCTTCTCCTTTAAATAGAAATGGCGTGATCGCACCATACTCAAGCTGCCAAATGTTACCTTCTTTATTACGACAGTACCATTCAGTTGTATGCATGAGGCACCCTGTATTCCCTTAGCATGAGTGTGCAGCATTGTTCCCTGTGAGCGATCTTTACTCAACAATGGCGTTGTTGGGCAGGTCCTCCCTCACTCTTGATTTTCCGCCACATTTAGAAGATGCTTCCGCTGCCTGTCCCATTTCCACAGCCCGATTGCTATCTTCGCAATGGACCTAGGAAGCTGCAGAGGATGCTGCTTAATGCAGCGCACGACCACGGAAAGTGTGTGCGCAGGCACGGCGAGCTGAGCGTGGGGACATTTTTACCCACGACGGGGCATTCTAGAGAACGTTTTCAGCCTGCAGTTTTCTGTTAGGTTTTTTGTGTCGGCGGCAGGCTAACTACGCTGTCTGTGAAACAGACAAGTATCACGCTCCGATTCAGGCATTGTGGTAGTACGGATCAGCCCCACGTAAATGAGATTGCAATACCTTTGGGCGAGCAAAGTCACCTGGTCTCAACAGCTTGTAATAGCCACATGATGAAAAATGGAGTACATTCTAAGAAATAGTCGAGCTACATGCCCTCCCATGTCAGGCTGTATGGGTTACTTCACGTTACGATCCTGCCATGAAGAGGTGGAACATGCGAATGTAGCTCACCTGGCCAGGTACGGATCACGTGCTTAAAAAATGGCGCACCATAAACATCGATATCATTGTTTGGTTGTCACAGAAACTGACACTGACAGATCAATAATTGAGTGGTAATTTGCGAAGTTTCATTACACTTACAGACATGTTTTTGGTGGTTTTTGATGGCCCCCGGCCTGCAATCGTTTCGCACCGAAAAAAACGACAAAACAAAACGCGTTGTGATACGACCTACCCAGCGACCCAAACGCTGTCATAAAATGACCAAGTCGTGGAGAATAAGTGCTTACATGTAGGCCTGATAAATGCACACTTTTAACGGATATTTTAAAATGTATGCTGTACAACACTGTGCGCGACAGCTGACATGTAAAGAGTGTGCTGCCTTTTTTGTACTTCTTCATTTGTTGTTGGATTAGACGCGTTCGATTTGATCAGTGAAACCAGTTTTCTCGAAACCCTTCTGAATTGCTCGAACCTTCAATTTATAGCAACCGTTCCCGTGGGAGGGATATCGTTGAACTCCCTGCTCAACATTGCGAAAGCAATACATTTTATTTATCTTGGTTCTTTCAACGGGTGAGTTCTGTGATGTTAAAAACACACTAATTTGTCAACGAATTTGCGTGATGAATGCTAGGAAAGCTTAGAGCACCCGGTAACACTCTGCTGAAGCACTGTTTAGAAAAAAATATCTATTAAAAATGTATGCTGGCCTGCAGCATACATTTTTATGACAGCTGCAGTACATATGACAGCTGCAGTACGGGTATCTATAAAAAAGCTATTATCACACGAATCTAACGACATGCTATGCTATGACTTTGGTTTCTCCCCTATGGCGGTTACCACAGCGTCTGTTTTCGAAGCGAACTTTGGTTTAAGGGAACGGAGTATCGCATAGCCTATAGTGACGCATTGCTTGAAACTCCAACCGATGCACTTCTCGATAACTGGCCCTCTCCGCTCGGTGTGCCAACCACAAACGTTCATTTGTACTGACGTGATTCACACCCGTAGTGGTGCCACTTTCAAGCCAGCAGGTCTGCAATGTGCCGGTTAAAACAGCTCAAAAGTGGTACCTCTAACCCGTAACAGCTGACAACAGACCTCAGTAGATTCTGCTGTCGTCATGACGACGGCGGTCGCGACAGCTGCAGTCGTTGCGGACTCGGGATACAGTTTGAGGATAGCAAAAGCGGAAAAAGTGTTGTGCTGTTGCGAACCATTGGCAGCGTAATTTGGACTCGAAAAAATTCAGATCTTTATCCTTATAATATGTTGGCGGTGCGGCAGTGGCACTGCCCAGTGATATCATTAGACGTAAATGGTTCTGAGGCTTCACCAGAGTACGTTTTACCAAAGGAAGGCCAATCCCTTTAAAAACATTGTGGCCATTGGAGGCAACCGAAATGCACGGACTTGCTCGTATTATCTCGTATTATCATTGCATACGATGTGAGGAAGTTCAAAAGAAGAAGGGACGAAAGAAGCGCGTACAATAAAAAATTGTTCTGGTTGTATCTGGCGCAAAACAAGCTGATCAGTTCTCGGAGCCGCTTTATCTCACTGGAATATATCTATCTCACGGCATTATCTCACCAAACGTCAGCCGCAGCTAGCCAGTCAGCTCGAGGGAGCCAGCATCTTTCCGAGAACCCTTGCCTGCACAATGCATAACCCTTGATAGTTTCTGACTTCTTTCAGTACAGGTCCTGAATAGCTGTTCAGATAGTAATCGGGCTGAACAAGAGCATTGTCAAAATTTGAGATGTCACGACACGGTTGAATTGCCTTCCCTATACAGTAACACATTTTATAATATTGCAGGATGCTTCGTGTCTTGTTTGAGTTATCTAACTAAGCAGGTCCAGTCCTGGAGCCGTCCACTATTCAAACCATTCGACCAGCCTGCCGCTATCGTGGCCACGCGGCGCACCGCCCGGGTGCCTGACGAGCCGCTGCTGCTCGGTGCGAGCTAGGTCCGCTCCCCGTGCGTGGGTGCGGCGCTGAAGGCGCGCCAGCTCTCCAAATCATTCGTCCTGGGCGATTAAACTGAGCGCGTCACGTCACCCAGACGACGCCAGGTGGTCACACCTGACTGACGACGACATTGACGGCCAATTGCCTGGACGTCCTGGCGACCCAGGCTTTACCGGGCCAACAGCTTGGAAGCAAACGGCCGTGGGCACGCTCATGCTAGATTGGCTGAGCCGCTCTTTCCATGGTAAAAGTCGTGGTTTCCAGCTATGCGTTGGTCTTCTTAACGCCTGGTCGGCTTGTTTTGCTAGGTGTATTGATCAAGCAAATGGACTGCCCACGTGGTCGTCGAGAGTCTCATCATGTAGCATTCTATGACCCCGCCCCTCCATATAGCATATCAATAGATGTGCCTCCGCATGAACCACAATCACAGCTCTCCGATTACGACCACAAGAGGTAAACATCCCCCGTCTCAAGATATCAGCACTTCAGGATACGACGCCACGGCGAAACGGCCTCGAGGTACCCATGAGACGATCAACAACCGGACGTGGGCTCCATGAGCGACGGGACCCGCGAACCCCATCTGCGGGGCCGGCATTTGACCTCGGATGGAGCCCGTCCACCTGGTCCGAGCTTCCGGCCTTCTCACCGGACAGAGTCATTAGATACTGGCGTCTAACTTTCCCGCCGGATGGAGTCAACGGATGCAGGCATCCATCATTTCCGGCGGATGGAGTCAATTGGTACTGGTGTCCGGCCTTCCCGACAGATGAAGTCAATAAGCATTGGCGTCCAGCCTTCCTGCCGGATGGAGTCTACAACTGAGGCATCTGGCTTCCCCGCCAATTGGAGTCCCATCCCCCTCCCCATCCGGGCACCTGGCCTCCCAACGATTCAGCCATCACAATCCGACGTCTTTCAATGCGAACTGACCGTCGTGAGCGGCTGGCGCCATCGTGCCGCCGGCGCAGGTCGTCGAGTCGTCCTGGGAGAGGTGCTGGTCTGCCTTAGCCTGCCCGCTTCATTACACGGGATCAGCAATGCAAACGGCCCGCCAGAGGAGCGCAGGGCGCCTGAGCCGCGCTCGCACCGCATACCGGCGAGATTAGGCCGTCGCCACGCCGGGTGCCGTGCACTGAGAGACTGACCGAGGCGGCCGCGGCGCTGTCCCTGGCGCCGAGAAGGCCGTCTGGACGGCAGATCACGCGGTGCTACCCCTGGCGCCGAGAAGCCCCCTGGATGACGGGCTACGCTGCTCCCATGGGACCTTTGGAACCACTGAACCATGGAACCATGGAACCACTGGAACCATGGAGGCGTGATCTAGAGGTGGGGATTTTCAGGGCTTAGTCCAATGAGTACACCCATTTTGAAGCAAGTGCAGCCACCGCTCCACTGTATTCGATAATTCAAAGCCCCATGCGGTGCAATCCAATGAGGCAAAACTAAGTCCCGATAATGATCCAGGGTAGTCGAAGACATCTCGGTCCGACGCAACGTGTAACATAAAATGTAGCGTATATAACTTTATTTACAGCGGCCCAAGTGTACGTGAGACTTCTCGATATGTTCCACTCCATTTGTATCTGCCCGCTCTTCAGTCACCTTTCATCCCAATCCGCATGGCTTGGGGCTTTTCCGACGCTGCCCGGTGCAGTGTGTGGCTTATTACTAATCTGTGGGTCCAGCTGATCTATGAATAGCTTCAAGATCTTCCCACAGGGAATAATTGCTCACACTTTCGTCCTCGTCTAAACTGCTACGTGCATTGATGTCAACACCTGGTCTCAATTCTTCCGTAAAATTGCAAAATCTTCCTGCACTAGCTGGCGCATGCCACTGCAGACGAGCTCAGTGGTGTGAATTTCGGCCCGACATTCTCACAGCTGATCATAACAGGCTGATGAGTTGTTGATAACGGGTGGCAGAGCTGGAAATTGAACACTGCAAGCCTGCGAGCTTCGACATCAACCACACGTGCACCCAAGTTCCCGGCCGCTAGGTCCGTGTTCCCAGAAGTAGTCATTAAATAGCTGATGTTGATCCAGTGTCCGACTTCTTGTGTTTATTTTGTATTCAGCCAAATGTTTTGATTGATCAACTGTCAGTTGCGCGAGCTATTCACTTTGGCTTCCGGCATGTTAGTTTTAGGTCGACGTGATTGAGTACCCCACTGAAATGGTCGCAACACATAACCATTTGAACATTTCAGCAAATCAACGCCTTTACCACTGCAGACGGTCAATGGAGGTCATGCAGGCATGTGTAACCCTCGTTTCATGGTGCATATTTTTTCCTCCGAGCGAAGCACTCGTTCGTGATTTCCACGAACAAAAAATATGGAACGCAATGCACATCACGTTTGGATTCATGATCGTGTGCCGATCAAAGACTTGGCTACGGTGTCGAACTCGCCCCGCGAGCACCGGTCAGATTCGGTAGCCGCAGCTGACAGCAGCAGCGGTATCCTTGTTCGGAACAATCCTTGTGAGGACAGAAGCCAGTACTAGCAGTCGGTTCAGTAGGACATCGAAGGTGGACTGGATGCACGGATCAATTTTGGCAATAACTGCTGTCTTTAAGGAGTCGGAATATTCTTGCTACACTTGTAGCCTCGTTTTCAGCCTGGCCGAAAGAGGAAAGAAATGCATCGGTTGCCTTTTTCTCTTGCCGCCACTGCTCTAATGCGACGGAGCAAGCCACCACTCAGGTTCCGGAAGTCAGTGGCCGACCTAGGCTTTACAGATGACCTACCTGCATGTGAACAAGGCCTGTAAGTGACGAGTCAATGATCTGTATACGGTCTTCATTGCCCAGGAGCGAATAAAACCTATTTGGCACGACACCAGCCATTCGTGAACGATCAGCGGACGGCGCAGACATCCATGGGCTTTTAGCGTGGCCACAATCAAGCACCCACGCCTGAGCAACAGAGTAGCAGATGATGCTACGGCCGCGGTGGCCTCACAGCCATTGACATGGTGCAACTTCGGCAATCGTCCGCCAAAGGTTTAGTCGTATGACCTCAGGGGCGAGCTAAAAATGGACATTGATGGCTCAGGGTGGCAGCTTCATATTTCAAGGTGTTTTCGTCCAGATCAAGATTCGTCGTTGCCAAGAGCCTCCCTCCATCCCGATAAAGCTTTCAAAACAGCGCGACAGCAGTGAAAATAAACGGATGGATTCATAACGTGCTGCATTGGCGCGGCCCAAACGCAGAGCCATCACGGGAAACCACGGCTTCGTGCGGTTTTTCCTCGCCTTTTTTCGTTCGAACGGGCACATGCTGGCCACCGATGAACAGTTGGTGACCGATGACATGACTCAGCACGGATCACTGACCGGTGACTACGAATGGTCATGGGTCGCTCGGCGGTGACCGCTGACTGGTAGCACGGATGACAAGCGGAACACGAATATACACGTGTCGAACTTGCACGGCAAAGACACAAACAACTGCACGGTGCCAGTTCGCACGTCAACAAACAGGGTGTTTAGACATCGAACGCCTCTATGCATCAATAATCGCTACATCAGTCGAAGAGTTCAGGCCGGCCAGTGGTCCGTCTCTGGACGTTCGTAGAGGCCGGACGTGAGCGGCCGTGCGCGAATGTCGACGTGACGGGACGTGAGCGGACGTTGACGTGGGCGGACGTGCGCGACAGGACGTGGGCCGTGCGGAGCGCCTGGATGTGCCTGGCATTTAAGGCGGGCGCTTGACGAGGCTACGCGCCGACACCCCGTGCCACCGTCCGTTCATCCTTCTCTCTGGGCGGCCAAAGTGCGTTGGATGGGGTGCTGAGTCCCCCGGGCATCACTACGGCAAGCAGTCAAAGACCTCGGCAGTCATCACGCAGCCGCGGATGCCCGCATTTGCCACCCGGGGGAACGAGGGAGATTGGGGTGATTACGTCGGTAGCAATAAACAGACGAGGGCCCGGTGTGCCGACCTCAGGTGGCGTCCTCGGGGTCAGGTTCCACCACTCGCAAACGACCCGGTAAACAGGCTGTCATAATCGGCGCCGTGACGTCAGAAACAGCCGCAGGCGGTCAGACACCCCCCACATACCGGCAGTGCACCGGCACAGACATGACGTGTGTGGGTGTCATGCCATGTGTCGTGTGTTGCGTGGTGATACCTTTTGTTGATGGCAAGGACGGATGAGGGAAATGTGCCAGTTTAGCATGCAAGAAATATTGTGCTGCTCCGGGTGCCGTACTTATGTTTGGCCAACGGTGCCGGTGACATCTAGGTCGCCCGCGACAACTGGGCGACTATTGAAATTGAAGATACTAATTGCATACATGCGGTAATTGTCCTGGTCAGATACAATACGAACTAAGGCACCGTCATTAACTAATATTACTCGCTCGGGTGGAGGTCAACTTGACCCCCCGAAGGTTTTTCCAAAATGGTTTCCGAACGGCGCGGCGTGGCCGCGCCAAATTTTGCATAGCTGTAGACAATTGAATAATCAATCGTCTGGCATGATGATTTAGATGTATCTTAAAGGTTCACTGACCTATGGCAGGTCAAAGTCACGCCATGGTTTCAGCAAAGGTAATTTCTAGGGAATCGTGCAATCTCATCCAACAACGGAGTGTTAAACGAGGCCATACATCTCTGATATACTTTATCAGGCAACACAACAATTGAATCAACACATTGCATTGACCTAGGGTCAGGCATGATGGTCGGACCGAGGTCAAAACCAACGTGTTTTATTACACTAGGGCTTGCTGTATGAGGTAGTTTCTGGCGCTCATTTCAAATTTATTGATAGCAGGAATCGCATTATACATCTTTCATGGACTTTTTAGAGGTCAGGATAGGTCACTGACCTTAAAAGACCCAGGCCAAGGTTTTATTTTTAGGAACATACTGTCTAGCTTAATCTTTGTCGCTTATCCAAATGCAAAACGCACAGCAGTCTTTTATTATTTTTGTCACCATGACCTTCAAAAGTTCAAACAAAGTCACTGACCTTATATGAGCATGAAAACTTTTGCTTAGAGTATTTATTTAGGTTCTAAGGGTCATTTGGAGAATAACCCAGAATTTGGCCTTGTTTGACTTTACCTGACTCCAACGTCATGACCTAAGAACTTCAAACTTTAGCTTAAGTAAGTTCACGTACAGGCCAACGCACTCTGTGAATTTTGTGCTTCTAGCTTTCTTAGTTCCTAAGATATCAGTGGATCAACTTGATCCCCCCACCAAAGCGAAGAGTATCCAACCGGTCACCCAAGCGGGTGACATTACACGACATGCCTCACAGCCTGGATGAGAAAGGTCCAGTTGCGTAGAACCCGAGCCGCCGTGCAATTTACCTACACATAAAAGCCTCGCAGCCCATCAATTAACAGGAATTTGTCTTGCTCAGACAGGTGTTCTTTCCGGACCAGCATCCGTGAAGTTGTGTGGGCCTCGGCTCCGGTATATCCTGCTGATTCAAGGTCCAAATGTTCAAAGGAAATCAGATTGTCCTGTCGCGTCCAGAATTTTATTGAAGTCTTTTGAAACAAGCCAATCTATAATTATCTGCGAAAGACTGAACAATGATGGATGAAAGCAGACGCGATCTCTAAGAACGGAGACGATTTAAATTCAAGGCGAGATGTCTCCTGTGAATTGAAATCATCTGGTGGCAGGTAATCTGCTCGGCGGATTTGGCTTGGAGCTGTCTGAATCCCACGCATGCTCAACGGCGAGGCTTAAACTTTCCACAAAAAAAACAGCAGGCATCGGCGACCTATCCGGTACCATTCCGCGATACGGCAGAGCAATGACGGGAGACGCCCCCGTGTGAGGTGCGGTTCCAGCCGTGTGTGGCACTGTTACCGGGCTACCGCTGAAATGCAGGCATCCGTTTCTGCATGCCGGTGTCACTATCGCTCGGCATGCCAGTGACATATACGGTTGGTTGGACCGGCGCTAAGCTCAGTGCGTCGAAAGGGATTGGTGAATTCGTGGAAATACAGCCCTGTGGCAGGAAACTAAAATATCAGCATTGGAGCTATAGGATTGACAAGGGTCTTCAAATGTCAGCAGCACGGCCGCAGCTGTCGTTCGCCGATGAAAGAACTAACGGGTCAAAAGGGACCGGAAGTAAAAATACAGTCATCGGGGGTCGGCAGATAGCGGCGCGGGGCAGGACCGGTCCGTCGGGAGTCGGCAGATAGCGCGGGGCAGGGCCGGTCCGCCGGGAGTCGGCAGATGGCGCGGGGGTGGGGCGGTCCGGATTGGACGCCCACGATCAGCCCCTGTCAAGTATTTGGCCTGCACGTCCCCACCTGCCAGCATGTCATCACAGGAGCACCATCGTAAGCACGTGGTAGAGCGCGCCTGCATGAGAACGCCGCCGCCGACGGGCCGGCTCAGCCGTCACGGTGTCACCTGCAGGAGGTGGCGGGCGCTACTCCGCCGGCATACCGCCACCTGCCGGAGGTGGCGGGCGATACTCCGCCGGCATACCGCCACCTGCCGGAGGTGGCGGGCGCTCCTCCGCCGTCAGACCGCCCCCTGTCGGAGGTGGCGGGCGCTACTCCGCCGGCATACCGTCACCTGCGGGAAGAAGCGGGCGTTCCTCCACCGCCACACCATCCCCTGTCGGGGGTGGCGGGCCCTCCTCCGCCGTCAGAAACCGCCCCCTGTCGAGGTGGCGGGCGCTACTCCTCGCCGGCATACCAGTCACCTGTGGGAAGAAGCGGGCCGTTTCCTCCACCGCCATACCATCCCCTGTCGGGGGGTGCGGGCCCTCCTCCGCCGTCAGACCGCCCCTGTCGGAGGTACGGGCGATAACTCCGGCTGGCATAACCGTCAGACCGTCATACTGGCATACCGTATACGGCATACCTTCTGTAGGAAAAGCAGGGCGTTCCTCCACCGCATACCATCCCTGTCCGGGGGTGGCCGGGGCCCTCCGCCGCCGTCAGACCGCCCCCTGTCGGAGGTGACGGCGTTCCTCCGCCGTCCGAGCGTCCCCTGTCAGGAGGTGGCGGGCGTTCCTCCGCCAGTTTGCCGGGCAACGCACATGGCAGGCAATGACAGGTCAACACGGAGTTCTCGTCGGTTCCGGACCTCCCGTTTTCGGGAGACCGCCAGGGCTGTGTGTCTTGAGCTATACGTCAAACCTCCATGTGACAGCAGAACCCCAGAGGAATTCTGGCGCTTATCCAGGCCAAAGCCCGTCACGTGCTGCTCCTGCAGGCGGCCTCATCCCGCCTCGACATCGTCATCCCCACGGAGTCACTCGCTGTGTGAGACTGAGACTCAGTCATGCACCCCGGCGTCAGTCTCACCCGTGTGAGACTGACGCCGGGTGTCGCCACTCCACTGCTGACCCGTGACGGGCGGCCGGCCACCGGTCACCTGGCCCGATCGGCTGAACGCGCCACCAGAGGGCGCACCCAACGGTGGCCGACTCAGGTTGGCCGTCTCGCACTCGGAGTGACATGGCACTGGTTGCGCGGGCGGGGGGCGGAGGCACAGGAGCACAGGCATCCGCTTCCGACGGGCCCTTCAGGCGAATACATTTGCGGCTCCATTTCCATTTACAATCTACGTCCATGGCCCACGGGGTGCACGTGGGTCTCTGCAGAGCCAAAGTAAACTATGATAAAGTCTCTGAGTCCGATCACTTAAGAAAGAGCTCATTAAACCGTTGCAAAATGAATAGCGCTGAGGGTTTATTCGATGCAGTCATCTAGCGCTCGCTTCCTTCAGCTTATAAACTTAAAGATGTAAACAACAGTGCATTTTCCGAAAGCTTTGGATTTTGTCGTAGTTAAGGGGGCTAGAAATAAAACCATAACGCAGACAAGTCGTGCTCACTCGAAATAAAGAGGGTCGCATCCGATGATTATTTGGGGATGGCCTCCACTGCTAGAGGCCCTTTGTCAACTCTTTGCCCCCCTCCCCCCTGACCACGGCTCTGACTGCGCCGCTGCACGCCACGCGGCTGTCTCCAGCCAAATAGCAGCGCTGCTACCGAATCAGCCTCCACTGGCACGGAAAGGTGGTGTGCTCTCGTGGGCACGCACTAGAAGCACGTTGTGGCCCGAGCACGGGCGGCTGCCACAATCCAGGCATTGTTGTGGGGAAAATGAAAGCAGAAAATCTGCATGGGTGTCTCTGTTTGATGTGTGATGCCATATGCATATCATTTGCGCGGTCTGTGCGGTGCATCTGAGCCAGATTCACTAAGCCAGCTTCAGAGTCCAGTCTAGCCGGCTTGCCGCCGGCAGTGGCTTGTGAAGACAGTTTCTAGACGGGGAGGGAACAGGAAAGTGTGGGGGGGAGGGGGAACTGGGCAACTATAAGGGCGACAGTTAATGAACGGCTAGACATACGCTTGGTTCTCAAAGCTGGTTTCAATCCTGGTTCCCAATTCCCGTTGGATATTTCTCAAAACTTAGCCCTGCATCCCGGTTATTATTACGTTGCAAAGAGAGACCCTGGAAACGGATTCATGGTTTCGGTTCGCAACGATTGTCTTGGACGTACACTGGGAGATTGGGGGCTCGAGATTTCACTGCCTTTTCCCTGAAGCTGTATTTGCGGGAGACGGTACATTCTTTCGCTTTCGCCTGCTCGCCGAAAACGAAAGAATGCCGTTGACTATAGCGTTCCTGAACAAAACACAAAGCTGACAGCGATGTTTTGAATGAAAAAAATGATGGCACTCCTTAAAAACATTTACTGGTCCAGATGGGGTCACGGCCATAACCAATGCCAAAGCAAGATTGTTCTTGGTAATTCTACCGGAAAGACCAAACCCTATAGCACGCTCGGTATGAAGGGTAAACAGACCACACAGAGCGGCAGTGCTGTAATCGTGATGATGATGGCCGACAGTGGAGTTAAGACCACAAAACATCTCGCTCACGTAGTCCGGAACACACCGTTTAGGCCTGACGAGGTTATCCTATTGATATCAGCCCTCATGTAAATCCGGTTACGTTGCCGCGTGCTGGCTATAACCGGCTTCGGCTTCGTGACGGCATGGCGGCGTCGGTCCGTGCATTTGAGAACGACATTCATTGGCCGAGGCCAGCAGCTGTCCCGTGCCATCCGGCCAATACCCGTCAGCGGGAGGGCGGCACGACACGTGGTGCGTGCGGACGTGTCTGAAGGAGCGGCGAGACGGAGCGCACGGCCAGACGCAACGAATGCTCGGCGGCGTGGGAACAACGCGTGATGCGCTGGTGCGTGTTAGATGGCGTGGGGAAGAATGATGGAGATACTGTCTACAATCTGGTAGCGGGCGTGTATTTATCGTGGCGTGGAGAGCAATACGACGGGGAATGGGTGATAGGTGGCGCAAATAGCGCAAGCAAAGGTGACTTCAAACCGCACAAGAACGGCGGCCGGTGCAGTTCCCGGTCAGCCTCGGGTGGCGCGACCTTCACCAGCGCGTGGGGCAGCCAGCTCGAGTATAAAAGCCTACACCTGGACATTCCCACCGCGTCAAAAGCCAGCCAGACTCTCGCATTAGCAGGTTAAGGTCAATTGCTGGTACGCGATCTGCTCAAACACTGCGCCACTCGAGGAGCGTGAACTAGATGCTCACGGATAGCGTGACTAGCGAATCTGTGCTGTGGCGCAGGGCTGTCTCCGTAATGCCGAGACCCAGGCTAGCCAGTTCCAGGGGGGCCGAGAACACCGCATGTTCTCAAAACGTTAGCACTACCATTGTGTTAAGGCATTGGGCACACCCAAAACAATATCCTGTTTTAGTTTTTGAACGGGCAGAAAATAATTGACACCGAGAGATAGTTTTCCACCCCGATGAATCTCAAACTATCAAAATACTGCCTCTTTTGCGCTGTACATTAGGTCGTAAGGCCATGTGTTGAAATGTTGCCATGATCGAATATTACCAGGTGTTATTTTCTTCCCATTGGGTGATGATGTTAAAAATGGGACAGGACAAAACGTCTAACTCTTAACGGCGTATAGAGAAAAATTCTGGTAAAAAGAACGAAATGGCGTAAATGAGTAGTGTAAGCCGAGGCTCCTACACATTTCATCCGAGAACTGTTCGCGGTAGCCCTCAGCCCTCGTGGTAGTCCTGTTCATGGTAGGTCTCTCAGATGACGAATGACCCGAAGTCGGATCGCTCACCATGCCTAGCTCTTGACCCGATGACCCTTCGACCCCAGGACCGGCATGTCGCAACGCCGTGTCACAACACTGCGTGGCACGTTAAAACCTGTTGTCAAACATTATCCGTTTACCTGGAATTGCTCTAATGAAGTGGTCGGGCCAGGGTCTTGGTGATGAGACGTGCTTAGTAAGGACTCTGACGCCAAAGTGATCCCTGCAGAACGTTCGAGCAAATTTGTTAAGTGGAATGTCGGCTATGACGCCTTTTTGTGTTGGGCGTATCAGGCATCGGGAGATTTGGTGACATGTGACGAGCCTTCAACCGAAATCGCCAGCTCTGGAGCCGGTGAGCCAGCTCTCTAAAGCCACTGGCTTTGGAGTGTTGCAGAAACCAAACTGCCAGCTCTGCAGAAGCTCCACAAGAAGCTCATTTCACATATGAAGCATTTCCAACCAAAGATATGTCGACTTCAGAGCGACCCCACGCCCGACATGTTGGCTGCGGAGCGTTCCCACGCTCGACGCGTCGGCTGCAGAACGACCCCGCGTTCGACACGTCGGCTGGAGCAGCTTTGGTCCGACATGTCGGCCGCGGAGCTACCCCACGTGCGACACGTCTGCTAAGAAACGGTGCCGCTGGCCGCCGCGTGTCGGGCCTACACCGCCGCCAGATGGGTCGCCTAATCCGAGCGGCGCGCCAAGGACACCACGGCAGCCCCCTGTATTATGCTAATGGTAACCGGCTTGCAGTTGCGCCCATTGAAGGGGCTTTCAGCCGGTGAGCGGCCGTGGGCGGGTGTGCTGACGGAGCGTGTCACCAGATAACGTCGCCTCGTCCCCCCCCCCCCCTTCTCACACACACACGCACACTGGCGCGGCCTCCGTCATGGCGATGGGGGGCGAGCAGGCTGCTCCCTTTGTCACCAGCTTCCGGCAAACTAACGCGCTGCACCATCGTGCCTGCGGGTGGGCTGCTTCGGCAGCGTATGGTGCCGAAGATTCGGCTCTTCTGGCAAAGGCTGCGAACCTTGTTGTTGCCGTAGCAAACGACATGATTAAGCAAAGCATTCCCGCATTCTCAGCAGCACAGGCATTTTGCCGGCCTCGTATCTGGTTACTTTTCCAACAAGTCAGGTACTTGTATCACTGCTTTATATTTATGGAGGCAGAATTAACTGACCGCGGCGTTTGTTAAAAGTAAACACACGTCCATTACGAAAGCGCGCCCGGTCTGGTGACTGCGTGCCAACAAACCGGGCAGTACACCGGACCGGCTATCGATCAGCGCTTGAACGTTGCACTTTACTTTGGTTCGGCAAGCGATTGGCGACACACCTGGCAGCGGATTAAACTGCAATGAAATACGCCGTATTGCTTGTGCAGTTGCCCGTAGTGAAATGAACATGCGATAGAAGATTGCCTCCAGGTTCCAGTCAGGTCGTATCCAGCCTAACGAACTGGCAAACAGTGTGGGGGTAAAAACTCAGTGTGGCTTTGAATCGACCGCATCACCATTGCGTGCTGTGTTAACGGGAGATATACTTTGAGAACATTTACAGTTTAGTTTGCGCGAAAGTAACAGCGAGCCGTCGGAAGTGCTAGGCTCTCTCTCCACAAGTTCGCATTAAATACTTTGGCATAAAAACCCTGTAGGGAAAAGAAAGCATCTTGGGTGGACATGGTCCGCGCGTAATCAACTTGTCATTTCAATGTGATTCACGGCCCAACATCAATGCCATCCTGAAGTCGTCGGTCATTACGCGCCCGCGAAGAAAACACCACTCGTCAAACGCAGCCCTGCTGACCGCTGTCTCGCTGCCGGGAGACGTTATTGGTCGGCTATGGGCTGCGCTGGCGGTCTTCTACCGGGTCCGCGTCAGGCTCAGTTCACTTCAGCTTTAGCTCAGCTCAGCATCGGCAGCTGCCTGCGCCAGCGCCGCCCGTCGCAGCAGCGGCGCGGCGGCCGACGCACCGGGGCGCCGGGCCCGGACCGCCGGCGCACTGACGTCAAGCGCCCCTAAGATAACACTCTGTCGCGCCGCGCCAGCGCATCAGCCGCAGATAGCCCACCGGCGGCCGGTGTTGTTGTTTGACGAGCGTTCCGCGCGAACAGCGGTCGTGGGGCGCGCCTCGGCGACCGCCGCGTCGGCCCGGCTCGCTTCCGCGTCGCCGTATATGGCGAGAGGGGGCGTACGAGAGAGCTCATTACAGCGGGTCTCGGCAGGCGGGGAGAGGAGAGAACGTTCCTGACCGGCACGCGTTGAGGACTGTGGGAGACGGCTGGGGACAACGGCCAGTATGTACGGAGCGCGGCAGGAGCCACGCTAGCGGAAGGGCGTACGTAAGAAAATCGGTGCAGCAGTCGGCCTCCGCCCATTTCAGAGCCCTGAAAATGGAAAACCACCCACGGTCTGCATTCGCTGCACCGTTTGTTAAACATAACTTTATGCAAAGCTCCGCAGACTTGCCTTAGAGTCCCTTCTCAAAGAAAGGCTTGCCAGGTAAGCCTGTGATGTGTCCCGATACAGTATTTTCACCCGTTACCGATGTCGGGTTTGCATTAGGCATTAAAACGCACCGAAACGTGAGGAACGCCGCGAGGCACAGGACACATGGTGAGGATTTAGATGACGTGCTTCACAAATCGGCCGCATCCTGCTTCGATGATGGTGATGATGATTTGAGCTTTGGGGCGCACTGACTACGTTGGTCATATGGCACTCGCATCCTGCTTCGTTGGGCATGTCTCACCAGTGACAAACGCGTCAGCCAGCCGTGAATAGTACCAAACTCTGACTTTGGAAGCAATACAGTCGTTAAAATGATTAATCGGCATGGTGTCTACTGAGCAAAAACATGTCTGAGCAAAAGCGGTTAGCGTTCGATCATTACATTAAAGATGCATGTCTACATGGAGAAATATCAGCAAACAGAAACAACCTTGCATTGTAGTCAGACGGATAAAGATGACAGGAATCGGTGGGCTGGTTGGTGCTAGACCGTGCTAAGACAGGTTTATTGCGCAGCGGTGGCATCCATAATATCTTCGATGCCAATTTTCTACCAGCTGAAAGAATCGAGAAGAGTTTTGAAAGGCGCCATTACCAAGAATCTTTCTTTGCCGCGGTTTGCTGGATTTTTGCTCCTGGTGGCCAAGCAACAATATTTAATCGGTAGGGATGGACTGAGTCTGGGCTACGTTGAAAACGCTGCAAGCTGGACGGGCAGTGCAGCTTCGCGGTGCGGCAAAGGCGATAGCAAAGCTTCCCGAGGCACGCTTTGGCTATTAGAGTGCCGGGACCAAGGACGCTGTGTGTAACTCGCAGGTGTTTGTGTGCTTATGCATCTCCAACTGTCATCAAGGCTGGTCGAGCGGGTACTTCTTTGCAAAACCCTGCAACGGCTGAATGCGTTTAGATGCCCGCCGCGTTTGCATTACGCATGAAGTATCCGTGTCTCATGGAACAAAAGCAAATAGCTTTTCTCAAGTTGTATGAAAACGTCGGAGCAGATATCTTACAGCGTATGTGGTGCCATGGGTTGCTTGAAAGTTTTGGGCGGCCTTGTCAGAGTTCCTTCGACTGCCGGACCGTGCAGGAACACGCTCAGTTGTGGATTTCACCATCCAAAAGGTAGGTCACGGGCTGTTTGCTGAGATAGTACTACCTTCGAATGCAGTGTGTTGATAAATCCCCTAATTTAACCATGAGGTCGCAGTCGAAGTCGCAGGTCGCAGTTCGGCCAACCGATGAAGAACAACCGGTGCATGATTATCAATCAAAACGGCAAAGTATGCCTTCGTTGTAATTAGCAGATTTAGTTATATCACTAATAATATACGATGCCCCTTGGGATTGATATGCATATCGTTTTCTTCTGATCCGTAAATGGCCAGTGATGTTCCGCTTTTTGTGCTGTACCACCACCATGTACTCATATACTGTACCACCACCATGAACCACCATGTACTCAGGTGCATTATGAATGTATCTTATGAGTCACACAACACTACGTTTACTACTTACAGTTCGACTTGAACATTTCAGACCTGAAGCACTTCAAAGCGAGCTTTGTCAGACCTGGCAAACAAACAGCGAGAAGACGGAACTAAAAAGAGCCCATCGCTTTACTGTGAATGTACCTGTCATCTGCCGATCCTCGTGTGCGCGCGGCTGATCCCTAATAAGTGACGGGTTTCCCATTCAAGGTCGCCCGCTTCGTGTGAGAGCTGTGATCCAGTGTGCGCCCGGAAAAGCCACCCGAACGCCACCTGGACGGTGTTATTAGTGAGACCGCCAGCCTTGGTGGGCCCGGGGCTGCTGCTGAGCCTCTGGGTGCCGCACATTGGCGTCACGGCGAGGCGCCGCTCTGGCCGCCAGAAGCTGTCACCTGCGGTCATCGCCCGCGAGTCCGATGCCAGCAGGAGCTCGCAGTCGCACTCATGGCGCGAACAGTTGGTTATTGCGCCGCCTGCAGTTGTTTTGAAGTAGGACTGAAAGCTGGACTGCATGGTGTTTAATGAAACAGGGGGCTTGCAATGAAGTCAAGGCTTTAATATCGCACCGGATATGCAATGTATCGTTCTGAACTGCATGCCGCTCATGTAAACAAAGCTTTTCGGTCATGGATTCCACCTGTGTCCGCGAAAAGGCTTCATTTGCCGGGCGGACCTTGCCAAGCGTCTGGCTTTACACAGTCCCAAGGTCCAGAGCACAGCAAGGTGCGCAGTAAATGAACGTGCAGAGTTGTCAGCTGACTACACGAAATATCTACCAATGGCACGTCCGCCTCCATGGCTCCCGCGTATTGTTCTGTCCGCCTGTCTTGCGTTTGCCCGGCAAACATTAGCGTGTGCGAGCTTGAATGTGCCGTGCTGGCCAGGAGCTGAAGTGTAAGCTTGAATGCGCTGAATGGGTGCACCGAATACGGCTGACGTAACGCTCCGCCGTCTGAAGCGGTGCTGTTATCGCGAACCACAGTGAGCTGTGTGCGGCTGTGTCACCCGATTCAGAGGCGTGTACCACAGTGCAGCAGGTAGTCAAGTGTACCACAGTGCAGCAGGTAGTCAAGTGTACCACAGTGCAGCAGGTAGTCAAGGTGCGGTATTGGATCGCCGACACGTGGACCGCACGGGACTGGGCGGTGCAATAGAAGGTCATACGAAACAGGACGGGCGAGGACGGCACTGTACCTGGCGTTCAAGACGTGGGACCCACGGCACAAGACGTGGGACCGCGGCGCAGCACGGTCAGAACGAGGGCCTTACATCACAGCACAGTCAGGAAGTGAGGCGCACGGCGTAGAAAGGTCAGGGCATCGGCCTCTCAGCGCAGTACAGCCATAACGTAAGTCTCACGGCACAGAACAGTCAGGAAGTGAGGCGCACGGTGTAGAAAGGCCAGGACATCGGCCTCTCAGCCCAGTACAGCCATAACGTAAGTCTCACGGCACAGAACAGTCAGGAAGTGAGGCGCAGGGCGTGGAAAGTCAGGACATCAGCCTCTCAGCGCAGTACAGGCATAACGTAAGTCCCACAGCACAGAACAGTCAGGTCTTGGATCCCACAGTACAGCATGGGACAGTGGCTCCACGGTGCAAAACGATCAAATCTTAGATCCCAAAATACACTATGATCAGGACTTAAGTCCGTAATAGAACGTATTCATATAATGTATTCACAGAATTTGCATGCGCAGAAAGGGACCCTTAGCGTCCATCTGGGGAATAGCGTATACTTGTTCACCTTAAGCATCCTCTTACACTTCTACGCGCACGTACACACCACAATAAACTTTGCACACTAACTCCCTTCCTTACAGACTGAGTCCACACACTAACGCACAAGTGCAACAAAATTCACACACCATCAATAACGAGATGCAATATCATATGGTTTGCAATATCATGTCAGTGATATTGCAGTAACGGCCCCGCCGTGACCCAGGTCCTCGATGCCACCATGTAGTACTCCCCAAACGTCGGCCCACCGTACAGAACGGCCCAGTCGTAGATCCTGCAGAACAGTACGGGTCAGGACGTGGGTCCCACTGTGCAGTAATGCCAGGACGTGGGGCCCACAATACAGTACTGTCAGGACGTGGGACCCACAAAACAGTGCTGTCAGGATGTGGGTGCTACATTATAGTGGGGGCGGCCAGGATGTGGGCCCCGCGGCGGGCCACCGGAGACGGCGGCACTGCCCGGCCGGTGGTCGTATTTGGCGGCACTGCCCGGCCGGTGGTCGTGTTTGGCGGCACTGCCCGGCCGGTGGCCGTGTTTGGCGGCATTTCCCGGCCGGTGGACGTGTTGGCGACATTGCCCGGCCGTTGGTCGTGTTTGATGGCGATGCCCGACCGGTGGTCCTGTTTGATGGCACTGCCCGGCCGGTGGTCGTGTTTGATGGCGATGCCCGGCCGGTGGTCCTGTTTGATGGCACTGCCCGGCCGGTGGCCGTGTTTGGCGGCATTGTCCGGCCGGTGGCCCGTGTTTGGCGGCATTGCCCGGCCGGTGGTCGTGTTTGATGGCGATGCCCAGCCGGTGGTCCTGTTTGATGGCACTGCCCGGCCGGTGGTCGTGTTTGGCGTCTCTGCCCGGCCGGTGGCCGTGTTTGGCGGCACTTCCCGGCCGGTGGTCGTGTGTTGTCAATGGAGCGCCCATCACCCAATTGCAGCGATCAGCAGTGCGAGCCGGTGGCGCCATCCGTTGTGCGGTGGCCAGCCGGCCGGGGCGGTGTGGAGTCGCCGGAACAGACGACTAGGCGCCACTGTCTGGTCACGAGGCGCGGGATAGCGTGTGAGACGCTGTTGTCTGGTCTCATGACACGGGACAGGGTGTGAGGCGCTGCTGTCTGTCTCGTGGCACGGGGCAGGGTGTGAGGCACCGCTGTCTGGCCACGCGGCGCAGGAAAGGGGATGAGGCGCCGCTGTCTGATCACGCAGCGCGGGACAGGGGATGAGGTGCCGCTGTCTGGTCACGCAGCGCGGGACAGGGGATGAGGTGCCGCTGTCTGGTCACGAGGCGCGGAACAGGGTGTGAGGTGCTGCTGTCTGGTCACGCGGCGCAGAAAGGGGACGATGCGCCACTGTCCGGTCGCGCGGCGCGGGACAGGAGGAGAGGCGCGCTGTCTGGTCACGCGGCGCCGGGCGCTGTGAGTGACGGTCAGCTCTGACACACGCCTCGGAAATGGTCGAGCTGGCGCTGCTGACGCGATCGTGGTCGGTATAAATGGCCCTGACTAGGCTGTCGTCCCGATTTCCAGCATCGCCTTCTGTGGCGCTTAACTGCAAACGCGCGCTGCATTTCCAGCAGGGCATCACCAGTATACATATTTTCAGATTACTTATTGTTGATGAAAGGGAAAAGCAAAATTATCTCAGGGTAGCGTCCCAGGCTGCTTGAACATGTATTTCATATAAGTCACGGCAGTCGCGTTGCCTGCGTGCGCGGAAAACGTTCGGTAAAGGTCCTGTTTTAACGTGGACGCAATCAGAAATAATCTAAAAACACATGCAGAGGTCCCAAAAATATTGCGCGTCCTCTTTTTTCCAGCAGCAAGCAAAACACTCTTATCTTAAAATGCAGCTTATTACTCCAGTAAATCCTGAACATCTGAGTAAAGGTCATGTTGCAATGCGTCTTCGCCATGTCGCTTTGAACCACCACAGTAAATCAAGCCATAATGGAAGTACCAATGGAAATACGAATGGTATTCGTCTGCGACGGGACCAGTATTAGAACTTGAGTTTTGCCGCATTGTAACTAGCGCAATAAGAAGTCTGCTCAGCAAAACCAATATACATATGTAAATTTGATACACATACATGTGTTTAACAAGCACATATGCAAGTGTCGTTATTCATGTTTATATACGCATAGCCAGGCGCGTTAAACGTTTCGCACATCTAATTGATGGTTTTTTCGCTAGGCCCCTTCTTTTTAATTGCACTTGCGCTGGACCTGAAGGACCTCGTACGTCCTCTGCATAATCCGCCCCTGAGCGTGGCCCAGATCAGTCCCGCCGGTGATGCCGCGACCGCTGGTGGAGTTGCGTGGCGGCGAAGGGAGCGGACCCGCGACTGGGCCAGCCCAGTGCATGGGACTATCATTCCCCTCGGATGGCGCGTTCCCGTCAGGTGGTGACAGGGCACTACTCACTGTCGCGCCGCGCAAAAACCCGTCGAGTGTTTGATCGAATGACGCCGCGTTTCGTCTCGCCGTCAGGAAACGAAGCGCGCGCCCTCTGACCTCTCGCGCCGGAACGGGCTCGAGTACCTCACCCACGTCCGGTGTTGGGCAATATGCGTGTTCGCCGATGACTGTTTTCAGCGATGGGTGTGGAATCATCCGGGAATGGGTGCGTTTAACCACAGGTGGCGCCGTTGAGAGGAGCGGGGCGGCTCCGTTTTCCGCTCGAGGCACGCACGCGCGTGTCGGGGGCAGCGCGGGAGGTGAGGTCGTCTCAGGGCGACCCTGGCGATGCCGGCGACGGCCGGCGGAGAGCGGCGAAGAGCGGCACGGCGGGTCGCCGCGCGACGCCACAAAAACGGCTCGCCGCGATCCTTACAAGGTGACCACTTCCCGCCGTCCGCACAAAACCTCCGCTCACCCACCTTATTCGTCGCCGAAGATGCTGGCGATAGCCGCGCGTTCGCAGGTCCGACGGCGGCGTGCGTGGCGACAGAGGGCCGCGTGACGGCCCGTCACCTCTCGCAGCGGCGGCAGGCGGTGACCGCGCTCAGCCCCGGTCCCGGTCCGGACGCCGCTGCGGATCGGGCTGGACACAGCGGCGGCGCGCGCGCGGCGGACGACGGCCAGACCTCGACTGGCTGGCCGGCCGGCGTGGCGCTGGCATGGGCGCGCGTCGCCGCGCAGCGCCGCGCTCGCCGCCGTCCGGCAAGAGCGGCGCGATCGTCCGCTCGTTTGACGACGAGTGGGGGGAGGGAGGGGCTGTCCGGCGGGGATAGTGGTGTCGCTCATGGCTCAGTGGTTAGTAAGGGCGTGGCGGCGGCGCCAGCCGGCGACTAATTTAATGGAGATTCGGAGCCTCGGATGGCGGCTGGTGACCAACCGGTCGAGGCCGTGTGGCTCGCCAGCGCCCGACGCCAGCGGCGAGCGGAGCAGCCACGTCGAAGGCAGGCAAGCCCTGGAGATGATGAACACTCTGATATGAGGTCTTCCCTCCCATTATTCAAGATATCACAATAGATAGCGAATGATCTACTAGCATCCAATAAGATGAACGTGACAGCATCGTCGCTTGTACCAAGGATGTACGATATGAAGATACCGTTTTCTAAGTTTGGCGTCCCGCATACATGATCGAGACATCCACAGGTATTCTCAGATGCAGTGCAATCAGCACCTTTTTCATTGAGAATTGGGTATGGAGCACAACCCGACTTGATGCAAAGGTCGAACTTGCGTGCACAACATTATTGGAAACCGATGAATTTTTCAGTCAGTTCTCAGGTGCTCAACCGTAGGGTTCATGCGAGTTTTAGCAACACCAAGGACTTCGAGACTCTAGATTTATGAAAAATTTCATCCATGTCCTGGAAAACTTTGTTCACAGGTGGCCTTTCGTTCACAGCTCAATGTTTTGGGCTCCTAAATCATTCACACCAGTGCAGCAAGAGCTCTGGCCGTACAACTGTCTTGCTATCGGCGCCCAAATGAGCCACGCTCATGCGACAAACTCTCATATTGTCTCCAACTTCGCACCGATAAAGGGTGGATACTCATGCTCTGCTACCTCAAACAGAAGAAATATAAACCTAAAGCAGAACAACGTTAGGCAGCCCAAGCATTTCGATGTGGTATTTACGGCGGTTATTTTTAGGTGGTTTCAAGGTAACGATCATTTTAGGCAGTACGTGAGTTTCTAGTGTGAATGCTATTTAACCGTGAAATCGCCAGATATGCCGAGATCTGCAACCCTTGTAAGATGTTCGAGAACATATTGCGTGAAATCATGACAACATATCGCTCGGACATTCATGTAAGATCGCTAATAAAAGCTGGGAGCTCACTCCATTACATTCACGCAGCAATATTTTTTGAATCGTTGCAAGCCATACGTGCTCCTAAAACATCCTGGTCCATTAGCACATGGGACCTAAGAATACTGGTCGGGGAGCATGAAGTAATACCAGTGGGTGTGATGATTGAGATAGCCAGTTGCAACAACGGATAACCACGCAAGAATGCAATAAAAGTAAGCTTAACTTCGCACAAAGTTTCTTTCTGATACGCTCTATCTGTGAGGGACCGCTTATAAGTAACGATATATGTATTTTTCCATCCTTAGCGCGTGCTCGGGTGCGGGGTCAAACTGACCCCACCCCCTCCCCCCCCGCCGAAGGTTTTCCGGAATGGTTTCCGAACGGCACGGCGCAGCCCCGCCAAATTTTGCATAGCTGTAGACAATTGAATAAAAAATCGTCTGGCATCAAAAACTTAGGTGCACTTTGTACGGTCGCTAACCTAGTGAAGCAGGTGAAAGTCAAGCCGTGGTTTCAGCTAGGGCAATTTGTAGGGAATCGTTTAATCTGATCCAATAACGAACTGTTAGACGAAGTCATACATTTCTGAGGTAAGCTCTTAGGCAATCTCACCACAGCAATTGAATGAACAAATAACATTGACCTAAAGTAATGTATGAAGGTCAGACCGAGGTCAAAATCAATCTGTTTTATTACTCAAGGGCCTGTTATATGGGGGTAGTTTCTGAGACTCCTGTCGAATTTACAGATGACAGAAACCGCGTAACACACCTTGCAAAGCTTCTTAAAAGTCAAAATAGGCCAATGACCTAGGATGACCCCGGTTTGGTCTTGGGAGCATACAGCCTAGCGTAATCTTTGTCGCTTATCCAAATACAAAACTCCGAGCAGTCTTGGATAATCTTTGTCACCATGACTTTTAAAAGGTCGAATGAGGTCACTGGCCTAAGATCAGTATGTGACCTTTTCTTAAAAACAGTTATCTAGGTTCTAGGGGCCCTTTGGAGACCAACCTGAAATTTACAAGGTCATGACCTAGGAACCTCAAACTTTAACTTAAGTGAGTGCCGGTACAGGTTAATACGCCCTGTGAACTTGGAGTCTCTAGCTCTCTTAGTTCCTGAGGTCTTATGGTTATCAAATTGACCCCCACCCAAGCGAAGGGTATCTAACCGGCTACCCGAGTGCGTGTTGACACCCTGGTACGCACTGGTAACGTTGGGTGGAACTCTCTTTCCCTGGTTACGTTTTTCTAAGCGTGTTGACAATTTTCCCCCTAAATTAAGCAACAGGTACAAAGTGAAAAGGCCGGTGTTGTTATATGATGAGAGGAAGTTGAAAAACACCGGCCTTAAAGAACTAAAAATACCTTTAGAGAAGTTACCACACCTTGCGACCATACCTGGGCATTGCATTACACTGTCAAAAACCATCCCTTTTTACGCGTTGATTACCTTCCATCAAAACCCTCTCTTCATCCAGGCGCAACACATTTCATGGAGGCCTCAAAGCGTTTTTGGTCACTGACCAGAAAAGGCCAGGAACCAGAAATTTCGGCACATGTTGGAAATTGACGCACCATAAGGTTGAGCTTAAAGCCGAAATAAACAAAAGTGCGCATGAGAGGAGAAAATGACTTGAACTAACGCAAAATGTACGAACTCGAGTTTCTTCTCGCATTTGGCCAATTATATTCTCAAATTTTGGGGATAAGAGCCCCTCCCCAGGAAAAGATCAATAGGGAATTTCATTTAATCTAAAAACAATGTTTTGAGTGTGAACACGCAAAGATGTGCACTGTTAGGTGAAATTAGCTGGTACAAAGTTCCGTTTTGTTAACATTTTGGGACATCTCCCCGTTTTTATCTCCCTCATACTCGTGAGTGGTTATATCAGTGAACGTGGCGGTTCTGAACGCTGCCACATTCGTGAACCAGCCTGGCTATGGCGCCGACCAGATCAATAGGGCGCAACGCACGTGTTCACATCTTAATGTTCTGCTAACATGCTGGCCGTACATGCATGCGTCGATAAATAATCAGGCAAAGGATTTTAGTTCTGTTTTGCCTGTGTTACACCGCAATGCAAGGTTTGCAGACCATCCAAACCGTATGCTAAAATAGAATGCCGGTTTTTAGGTCAGTGGGGATTTATGAACACCCAACACTATTAGTGAGTTTATATCTGTCGTCGAAAGTGAGACAATACGGATTTTAGCTCGATATATCAAAAACCACACGCCTTTGATGCCTGCATATATCATAAAGCATTGGTGCAGTGTTTGGGACGGCAGCTAGCAAGTGTCTTCCTTATATCTGGACACACCGACCTAAGTGAACAATGTGACGAAACATGCCAGCGAGCGCAAAGCAAATCTCAGATGGAATGCCAGTCGGATGTGCCGTGGCCGGCGCCGCTCCATGTATGGATGGCTCAGACGAGCCATCTTAGCCTGTCGCGCAGCCCCACCGCAGCGGGCGCGACGCTTCGCCGCTGCCCCCCGGCGCCGCGTTGCCGCTGCCCACTGGCGCCGCGCGGCGCTGTCCACTGGCGCCGCGTGCCGCTGCCCACTGGCGCCGCGCGCCGCTGCCCACTGGCGCCGCGCGCCGCTGTCCACTGGCGCCGCGTTGCCGCTGCCCACTGGCGCCGCGCGCCGCTGTCCACTGGCGCCGCGTGCCGCTGTTCACTGGCGCCGCGCGCCGCTGCCCACTGGCGCCGCGCGCCGCTGTCCATTGGCGCCGCGCGCCGCTGCTCACTGGCGCCGCGCGCCGCTGTTCACTGGCGCCGCGCGCCGCTGCCCACCACCGGCCGCCGAGCGCCACCGGCGACGGGCTTTGTGCGTGCTGCTGCAGGGCTGTCTGGTACGTGAAGGTTTGAGGGGCTTAGTGTTTTTATTTTAGAGCCATCAGTTTGCGCGAAGTGATACCGCATGTGGATGAAAGTTATCACAAGCGAGCGACAGCACCCCCTGCTATCATCGCATAGCATGATACTGCATGTATCATTACTTTGCATGCGGGTTGTGTAAAGGCAGTCTGTGGTTTTGAGATCAGCTGTCAACTGGTGCAGTCACATTGTAGCGCCTCAAATCTTTCTACTGTGATCGCATTGCATAACGTTTGAACGTTATAACTGTTTTGCATTCTACGTGCATGCAGGTAAGTAAACGGCTCAGAAGTGCATGCATATGAAAAAAAATTTAACATGTGTTATGACAAAACAGACCCTGCGAACCATGGCCCATCTGCGGACGGGCCAAAGCCGACCATGGGTCTGTGGTATCTGAATTCCAAGTGAACTTCATGATGTGTCCCACGCGACAAGTTCTTCAGAACAAAAGATTGACCAAGGTCATTTAAGGTCAGCAACTTCTACCAGCTCGCATAGTCAACATCATAAATCAGTGAAGCAGTTTCACGAAATGAGTCAGAAGCTGAACAGTGAGAAATGAGTCAGTTTACCCCCCAAATTGCGCTAACAGACAAGTTCCCTCTCCCTCCCGCTCCATTTGGCCCATTTCCCTCTTAAATCTACCGGAAGAGGCTGGTGCCAAAGTTGAGAGGTTGGAGCCCCGAGCTGGATAAAAAACTTCACCCCTGTAATAAATCTGGTAGCGTCTCCGTGATCAAAAACTTCAAAACAAGGATAAAAAGTAAGTCATAAAACAAGCTTACCAGTCAAAAAGCTGTTGAGTATTGACCTTTGTCTCACCTTTATATTTGATCCGTGGTCCATGGAGTTACTTGTAATCCTTCTGTCAATCTCGTATTAGTATGAACAGCCATCTCAAAAGATTATGACTTTGCTTATAGCTCTGTTGCCATGTTACATTACTACCTTCCCTAATAAATAACTATGATGGCAACCATGGCATGACAGACTCGGTACAGGTCAGCGACCTTGAAATATATATCTTATTTTTTGCAACTTTCGATCAGCTATTCATTTGCCCACGGCGGTACAAATTTAAGTGTTGTCAAGCCGAACCAAAGTTATTTTAGAAAATCCATGGAGTCCGATCAACCTCCGCCTGGGCGCGTCTTAACAAGCGCTCGGGTGGAAGTCAATTTGCCCTCCTCTCTTGAAGGTTTTTCCAAAATGGATTCCGAACGGCATGGTGTGGCCGCGCCAAGTTTTGCGTAGCATTAGGCAGTTAAATAGTAAATCGTTTGGTTTCAAAAACTGTAGATCTACCTTTTGAAGGTCACTGACCTACGGCAGGTCAAAGTCAGGCCATGGATTCAGCGAAGCCATTTTTCCTGGAAGCGTTCAATCTCATGCAATAACAGAGTGTTGGACAAAGCCACAAATCTCTGGGATACTTTTTAGGTACACAGCAACTGAATGAACAAATTCCATTGACCTAGGGCCAAGTGTGAAGGTCAAACTAAGGTCAAACTAGCCTACTTCGCTACTTTCAGGTTTGCTGTATTGAAGTAGTTTCTGGTTTTTGACTTAATTGATAATAGGCACCTCATTGTAATCATCCATTGTTTCGTCAAGATCAGAATAGGTCAGAGGCATAAATGACCTAGGTCAACATTTTGGTTTTAGGAATACTGTCTAGCGTAATCTTTAACGCTTATTCAAATGCAAAACTCAAAGCAGTTTTGCATAGTTGTGGTCACTATGACCTTCGAAAGCTCAAACCAGGTCAAACACCTTAAGTGTGCATGACACCTTTTTGCTCAAAGCAGTAGTCTAGGTTCTGGGGACACTTCGGGGACCGACTTGGAATTTTACTTTGTTTGACCTTATTTGACCCGAAGGTCAGGACCTAGGAACCTCAAACTTTGATCTAGGTCAGTTTACTTACAGGTTAACATACCTTGGGAATTTTGTGCTTCCAGCTCTCTTAGTTCCTGAGATCTCAGGGGTTCAAATTCATCCCTGCTTCTAGGTTATAGCAGCCTAACGAATAAAGTTTGGCTTCAGTCACTGCACTCTTGCGCCATTGGGCACCATCAGACCGGCCAAAGTCTGGGACATCATTCGGTAAATTTGCTGAGTTTAAGATTTTGCGCGCGAGAAATTTCGGTTTGCTTTGAGCGGGTGAGCTGATTGGTGAGCATGAACGCGTGGAAGATTACTTGACGATGATTGCCATAACGTAATGCAGGCTCTCGGGTGTCATCTAAGGACGCACATTTTTCACTTCAAATGTGTTTATGGCCTTTATCTGAACCCCAAGTCATGTAGCCTTTTGCCAGCTATTGCCACAACCAGTTGCTTAAGAGTCAAAATTGATAGTCTTCCATGCTCGGTAGCTGGGCGTGCGCAAAAGTAAAACCCAGTGCAAGGGCCTGGATGCAGGAAACAGAACATTTGATTGCGTTTGCGGGTGTAAAATCAAACACCAGGCCAACTGCCGCATGAAGCGAGCATGATAGGCTCAGCACCAGTGGCTAAAGTTACCGCCTGCTCCACAAACTGTCGCCTCTCCAGGCTGGGCGCAATTCTTCGGCAGAGACAAGGGCTTTGCTTATTTTTGCTAGTGGCCCGGGGCTAGGTCAGACCTGCTGAAGCTGGGCAGTCTTCTCGGGCTGTCAGTGAACTGCAGGCTGGCCCTAATTTTGCGTCAGGCACTTGTGCCTAAAGCGTATCAAACGGTCGGCGCAAGGGCCGCTTGTCACACGCGCCTGTCACCGCGTGTCTGTCACCACGTGTCTCTCATCACGGCACCTCTTCGTGTGTCGCAAGTTACCAGTTGCCAAGGCGGTACTAGGGCGACGAGTGCGTGGTGGCTGGTCGGTCCTGGACTGTCCGGCACGGACGTGCTCGGCGGCCGCCCACACGGGGCCAATCTGGGCCGAGTCTCGACCCCGGCGACACCACGGGTCGCTGCCGGCGCCGACGCGACGGTGGCGCCACCGCCGGCTCGCGGACGGCCGTCGCCCCGTCACGGAGCCGAGGGCAGCGGGACGTCCCTGGGTCCGTTTATTGTAACGAACACGCGCTGGTCCCAGCGGCTAGGGCTCATTTCAAGCCTGCGATCCACTTTAGGTGACAATTTTGTCAGGCTCAAGGCGTTCAGCCAGCCTCTGCAGGCTTTGTAAGGTGGATATGGTGAGCACGTGTGGGTGGCCACAGCGGGATCAAGGAAGGAGAAAGAAGGTTCGGTCGAAGGTAGCGGAGGCTTGCGTACGCTTGCACCCGCCGTCACTTTTTCCGCAATTGGTTCCTGCTAACGACAATGCTAGCGGCGCAATGGAGCTAGCAAGTTCTGCCAGGGACCGCACTGGTCGACGAAGTAGCTCGCTGCAACTGCGCAGGTCAGAAGACCTCTCGCGTCAGGGAGCGGACCAATGTGATGTAGTGCATCCCTCTAAGGGCCTCCGGATCGACCAGGGGATCCCGCCCCGTCTCACCAAAATGTCGGCCGGAAGACACCCCGCGGTGGAACGGAATGACCCTTCAGCTCCTTACTGGTAACAATAATGTGCCCGCTAGTACCCTACTCAAGACGCGCTCCCCCTTGCCCGGAAATAAGAGATTTTATTAGTGTTGAAAGGAGTGGGTCCAAATGAATTTAAGGACGAGCGGGGCCATTCCATGTTTGCTGGGGAAGTTCATGATTTTGCATAACCGATTAGTGAAGCATATTACATGAAAAGGTTTGAGCCTGCGTGCTTGATATTTCGAAAGGACAGCGATGGTCTGGGTTGCAGTTTGCGGAAACCGAACGGCGCTGGCCACTTCAAGAAATGTCACACTCCCCGTGCAAGAACGACCGTGGTGAAATAATGGTTCCGGGCGTCTTTCAAAATTAATTCGCACTGTGCAAAGACTGCACGTATCTTTTTACAACTATGGGGCTGCTCCCTGGACAGATGAACAGTTACAGCAATACGAGAAATATATATTCTACCATTACCCTTCTAGGTCCACCATCAGATTTCAGCCTGCACCACTTCGCGGTGCTGTAAGTGCCAATCCATTCTTAACATCAATCTAAAAATTGCACAGGCGAAACAGGCGCTCGGACTTTTTTCTGAGTGTACAATTTGATGTCTAAACCTTTCAAAGGTACCGCTTTCAAATGCATTATCATTTTCGTCCACGCGCTGACCACGGCTTAGTGTCAACCACTTGGTCGGCACTGCGCGTCCTACGGAGACTGCAACGTCTGACGTCGAGTTTTTTGTTCCAAGATTTGCGAGCGGGCATGTTCTAAACTGCGCACATAATTCGTGTCACTCCTTGATTCTGACGGCATGCTAAACATTTCCAGGTTGACATGGCTTGGTCAAGTTAATGCAAATTGTTTGCCGACTTCGCTCTACAATCTACATTCGCGGGACCCATAATATCTGTGTAGAGCCGAGATAGAGATAAGATTATGGTGAAGCTTTTAAGTCCCATCGGCTTAGAAAGATTCCAGTGAGCCATTGTAAAATACAGAGTGCCGGTGTTTATTTCATTCAATCGTTCAATGCATTTCTGCATTGATCTTGTACAAGATTCAGTCCTGTGTACCCCCCCCCCCCCCCCTGTCAGCGCTCTGGCTGGGCGACTGCTTGACGGCGCTGCACTAACACCTCCCAGCGTTATCACTGGGCGTAACTGGTCCCGAGGTTTCACAAGAGTACGTTTACGAAACATGCTCCGAAGGTGGAACACTCTCCTTAACAACTGTCTTGATTTTCTCCCTACTGGAGCGCTTCCCGTGTTTGAGAGATGGACAAATTACAGATATATCCACCAATTGGATTCGACCGCAATAGAAAATTGTCAGAAACATAGATTAATGGAGGACTGGATTTTAACATTTTCACGCTACTTGGCTTCAGACAGATTAAAAAGCACTCAACATAAGCCACAAGTGAGCCCGACAAAGACGCACCAAAGGCTCCGCCGGAACAAACACTGGATTGGTCTGAACCAGGACAGTTTGGTTCGGAATTACTTAAGTTCTTAAGTGCATTTGCGAAGAACATTACGCATATAGATAAGACAGAAGTAAGAGCCTTATTTCTCGGAGAAAACCAGAAGGGTGGAGATATAGATGCGTTGATATTTTGGCAAGATACCTTTGTTGAAACGAAACATGCATTATTCCTTCCGATAAAACCATGCCACCGAAATATTGACGCATATATATCATCATTCCCTGGTTTTTCTCCAAGGAATAAGACTATTACTACTGTCTTATCTATGGACCAGACCAGACTGGACCAAGGCCTAACAGAAGCCGCATTTATGGACGGCAAAAGAATAATGGCAGTGTACACACATGGAACCACAGCAGGTGAACCACAACGGTGACCCTTACAATATCTGCGGAGCAGCAGATATTGATATTGCCATGTCATGCGCCGCAGGATGGTCTCGCGGCTCTGGCCATGTGTCCAGGTCGATGTCTTACACCCGTCACAGGTTTCCACTTTCAGGTCTTTAAGACTTTTGAGCGACTCCTGGTAGACTTGGCCCCCTAGATACCCGCAAGGCAGGGATGACAGTGTTAGATCATGGGGTACGCAGGCCGGAGAACCGCCTTCTTCTTGGAGACACTGGAGACATTCCGACCACCGTAAAAGTTCTGAAGCCATCCCAGACCGACCGAGCCTTGTGTGGAGACGCCCCATCCTGCTGTGCAGCCCCTGGAGGCTAATGGTGCCGAAGTACTTCCGGTTTAACTCTTCTCAGAACCGACTGGGCACTACCACGAGGCAATCGGCGGTGACCTTTGTGACGTTTGCCGATGATCAGGGCCCGATCATCTGATTATCTGTATGATCATATGATCGCATATAATATTTTCGCACCAGTCACTTGAATACGTTCACTCTGCAGTTGAATGACTGCGGGGGAGTAGTACGCATCTCTACTGAAGCTGGCTGCCCCGATAACGGTGATTTTAGTGATTAAACATCATATGTAAATGCAATTGTGGCCATTTGGGGAGCCATTGGGGAGATGATGCAGATGTCCTTCAGTCATCCCGCTGTTAGTTGTAGTCTTTTGTGGTCAGATGATTTTAGTGTTTGTGTGGCTTAACTCCTAAATATCACACGAAGGTTTTCAAGATGCCATGACTTAACGACATGGGGATGCCCATGCTTTGTCTGAGTCAACGAACCGAGGTTTTGGGCTCACTGGTGATACTGCTTTACAGTGTTTCCGGCCTGACCCGATAATGGGACGGCCAGACTGACCCGGAAGTGTCAGACCGGTCATATAATGGCCAGTCTGATGTTGCCGTACCCGACACGATAAGACGGCCAGACTGACCCAGACTGTCCCGGAAGTGTCAGACGGTCATATAATGGCCAGTCTGACAGTGCCGGACCCGGCACGATGATGGGACGGCCAGACTGACCCAGACTGTCCCGGAAGTGTCAGACCGGTCATATAATGGCCAGTCTGACACCGCCGGACCCGACACGTAAGACGGCCAGACTGAGTGTTTGGGACCCGAGACGAAGATGGGACGGCCACATAATTCTGTAAGCTAGAACCGTCTCCGTTCACTTAGCTCTTTTCTGACTTCAGGAACTCCGCTTCGCCTGGTCATACAGTAACGCCTCTTTACAAGAGAAGGGAGGGCTGACCTCTGAGGGTATGCACAGGTCATAGAGCGCTCGCTGCTGCACCCCCGTCCGTCCCACGGGCGATGAGTGCCCCTCGGCCGCGGTAGTCCCTGTGGTGGGGTCGGCCAGGGCGCCGCGCGCGATGCAAATATTTATGCAAATGTATATACAGAGAAATAATTCCGTTCAGCAGCATGCGAACTATTCACGCACATGATAACTAGGGTGGCAAAATAACGTAGTGAATATAAAGGTCACATAATGACACAGAATGGAACAGATATCACCAGTCTCTCCCCCCCCCCCCCCCAACCATTTCAACATCAAGTCGAGCTGTCACCCAGCTTCCATTCCCGAGCGTTGCCCAGCCCCCCCCCCCCCCGCATATATATGGCCTAATGTTCCTGCTTTTCACCTTCGCAGCTCGGCATCAGTTGGCAGCGACACAACCAAACTTCTCATTCCAGCAGTCCCATTGATATATGGCATGCACATCTGGAATCGGTGCGCCTCAGACACATAATCAAGCACAACCTGATCGACTGTAATTGTTATGAGCACCAGCGAGCTAATTGGCGCCTACTTTCGCTTGGCAGTAATGCGTCTTAGCACCTGCCCATCTCAAGCCGAGCTTTTTTATTTATGGTATCATTCACAGCCACTGGGTTGAATTGGAGCATACGTTCCCATTATGTTAATTACAACGATTACTGCAGTGTTAGATTCACATTCATCCCGTCAGGGTCGCTAGAAATCGTCATGCCAGGGTGCAGTTTATTTATGATGTGTAATAGCCACCCATATAAAGAATAAATAAAACATGACACACAATAATTCCCCGCACTTAACGAAAACCTACAGCGATGATTTGCACCGCTTCTGTTCCATCCGATGCTCTTCTCACTCAGGTCTCACGTCATTACCCAAGCGACATCTTCCTGACGGCTCCTCCTTCCGACGAGTTTAGCGAACCACTGCTTTTGCAATGGCCCTCAACACGTGTTTGCACGGATTGGCAAGATTACGGCAATGCGATACAAACGGGTTGTGAGTTTGTGAAGCTTTTACAAATAGCCGTTTTTACGATGGATGAATGCCTTAAAAAAGGTTTTAAAAACTTCTCTTGATTTGTATATGAAGTTTAGATATATACTAAGCAGTTTGGAAGGAAAAGGGAGAATTATTCTTACGCAATTCCATTAAAAAGCATAGGTAAACCACGTGGGTGCAACGGAGCGTAGCTTGTTATATTAAAAGAGACTATACATTTGTTCAGCTCATATACATTTACTCATATACATTTGTTCAGCTCATGCCTTAGTTCTCCCAACTTCTAAGAAAATACTAGGACTGGCAATCCTGGCCATGTGAGTCGGCCGGAGGCGTTGAAAGCTGGCGGCACCATTATTGTTTACATCCTTGCTGTGTGGAGTAAGGCGGACTTCGAAGGCCATTTAATTCGGGGATTAGTCATCTTGGATCATGCTGAGGTACGTAATCCTTGTAAGCTTTGTAAGTAATATAAGTAAGCTTTGTAAGTCCTGTTTCCGTGTAAAAAGGGACACTACAAGGATATAAGACCTTGTCTATTATCGTGTCCGCTCCAAAGATGCCATCGAATGTTTTTTGAAAGCCCTGAAAAGTTTCTGTGGGAAGAGATCTGCTATCGTTCTTGTCCACAAACGCATGATCTTGTTTACAGCCAGCCGACCGCAATATCATCAAACCCTGCGTTCACAAACAAGTTTTTAATTCTCAGCGAAACACTTCTAGCCGAAAATTGCCGATAAATGTGTGCAGTTAGGCAAAAAACGCGGAAAAAATTGTTTTTTTTTCAAAAGCTATGTCTGTGATTCTTTGTGAAAACAGGTAATATGCAGAACTACTGAGACAAGCTGAGGCATTTGTAGGTCCATTTGTCCTGAACACAAAGAAACAAACAGGAGTTTGCTCAAAATCCCAGGTAGTTATGCAGAGAAGAACTGTGCTCTTACGGATGTGGTAAAACATTGTGATCAACGCGTGCAGATTTCTAGAGAAAAACATAGCTAACAAAACAAGTCTTATTTCCGTAATAGCAGCAATCATATCCAACTTCGTGTATCATGTAGCGCAAAACTCAACAGTACTTGATGACCAACTGACATCCACTTTATTTAGAAAGCGTGCTCACGGACATCAGATGTAAATAACTTTATGATCAATTCCATTTCGACTTAAAAACCATGTGCTTAGGCCCGGTGCGTGTTAAGCTGCTGAATTGAGCTAGAACTGACGTCTGGGTGTCCTTTGACCGTCGACGGCATACTGCTCTTACGCACGTGAATACCACACACATCCTCACTCCATTGGCGCGCCCTGCACCTTTTTCGCAACAAAGTGGCCGCGGCGAGATTGTGTTCACTTGCATGTTGACAACAACGGCACTAAATGTTTGTTCCATCATTGTGTATCGTTTGCATGTGCCATCTGCTTTCAAACGGAGCGGGTTTCAGAAACAAAACCACGAAAATTTGCGCGCATCAAGAATGGTGCACGTTCCAAGCGATGAAATTTCATTGCATTGTAGGTCAGTAGACGCGTAATCGCACGGCGAATACGATGGTATAACTTAAAATTTATCACTTGTGTAGTTTTGAAGCTATTTCGAAGAACACTCACAAGCCGCACTTGCTGTAGATTTTGCAATTGCTGTAGAAACTGTTTCCATGCAAAGAGCACTTGCCCCTTCTTACATACACTGAATGGACCATGCCCTTTCATTTTATAACAAAAAAATTACATTTCCAAAACTTGCCCTCTTTTCGAAAAAAAATGGTTCCGCCCAAGTTTTTTTCATATCACCCGATGATTAAGAATGTAGTCAACAACTTGTAACATCGCTTTACATCGTTTGAAAGTAAAAGCAGCCTTCCATTTTCATTGGTTCCAGAGATATGGGATTGGAACGTTTTGCTACCCAAAAAACGGCCGTCTTCAAATTCTGTCAATGTGTTGCGTTAGGCCTGTTTTTATGCAGAATTGCCCTTCTATGCTATGGTGTGACACAAACTGTCCAATGCCGTTAGGTTTTTAATTAGGTACGACCAACGTGGAATTGTCTGCCGTTTTGAATGTTGATTCTTTTCCGTCAACGAGAGGTTGCGTCGTAGCCACAGCGTCTGTGGATCCAACCTCTGTGTCATTGGCAGGATCGAGCTAAACCACGGAAGTGCGAGCCTGGATCGCGAGATCATGATCTCGAGATACGTGACTGGCTCATGATTCATGATTCATGCGATAATCGTTACAATGGGAACTTTGCTACAATTGCACAGTCTGCGGCTGGATAAATTTCTGCCCGTTCACTGAGAAAATTTGCAATTATTTGCCCATCGCAAATTAGGTTGAATTGTGCTGCAAACGCTCAACGGATCCGATGAGCGTGCTTCCCCTCCCCGCCCCATCTCTCGGCTGCGTTTTTTTAAGCGGGTATAATGATGCTGATGACATTTGTGTGAAGCTTTTTGGACAGAACAGTTCAGCACCAATTCTAGACTTTTTTAGCTGATTTGCCACATTGGAATACACATTCATTCCTGTCATGCCTCAAAACAGCTCATGACCCCGACAGCAAAAGTATCTGTACCATTAGTGATAGCTAAACCCGAAATCAAAAACCAAAGCTAAGCCGAAGGCAAACCCTAAAACCGAAATCGAAGTTAAACCCAAAGCTCGAAATCGAGTGGCAACAGCAGACAATTTTGAGTTTTACTGCTTTCGCTTTGATGAAGGCGTGTAGCCGAAATATCGATACATCTCTTTCTCCTTTCTCCCGGTTATCCTACGTGGAATAAGGCTAGCAATACTGCCTTATATATTGTCCAGTCCTTGGTTCGTTGGTACACACGATTTAACCAATCAAACGATTTGTTCTTCTCCGCACATGTGCACACCGCGCCGACTTGGCGTATCCACACTCACAGACAAGGTTGCCGTAATCGGCATATCGAAAGGCAGGATGGACTGCCCACACGTGACGTCACTAAACCCGATCACGAACACCACACCTCCCCCGGGTCGATCGGTAGGTCTTGACCTTCGGGCCGACCTCTAGCCTCTCCGGGGCCCTCCACTGACGGTTGCCTCGACGCGGCGCCACCGTCCTGGGTTGGTCCGCAAATCGCACCCTCTTTGGAGCTGGTATTGGTGCGACGTCACCGCGTGCGGGAGCCGAATCGCCTTGCGTAGCGTAAACAGGCCGGTACATACGAATGAACCGCCGGTTCGGCCACATGGTGCGGCCGCTGGGGAACTTTACCAGGTAATCCCTCATTCTTCCGATGGCCACGACTTCTCCCATTCTGTCCCAGAGCCCTGTCTCCTTGTCCTGTACACTCACTTTCGTGCCAATTCGCATCGGGTGAGGTGGCTTTGCTCCTTTGTCGCAGGCTGTAATCGTCGCTCTCGTCACATTCTCCCCTTCCGGTCGCAGTCCTCCGCAGCCCTCTGCCAAGCTTTGTCGAAGGCGCGATGGTGCATGGGGACTGCCGACCGAACTGGATGCCCGTAGAGGATCTGGGCGGGTGAGCCTCCGTCCACCCGGGGCGTGTTCCGGATCTCCAGGATGCCTCGGGGGAACTCATCGGAGTCCGTGTTGCCGGCCACAGACGTCTTCTGCAGGAGTCATTTGACCAGCTTGACTGTTCATTCCGCGTGGCCATTCGACTGGGGGTAGTGCGGACTTGATAGCACGTGCCTGACCCCCCAGCGCGCGAGGAAGCCCTTGGTGTGGTACGCAGTGAACTGTGGGCCTCCGTTGCTTCTCAGGACGTTTGGCACGCCTGTGGAGGAGAAAATCTCGGGCAGAGAGCAGCGGAGGGTCCGGGACGTCGCTTCTCTGTTGCAGGAGACGACGATGGGCCAACCGGAGAGTCTGTCGGCGTACACGAGGAACGCCTTTCCTGCGTGGTGGAAGAAGTCCGCCGACACGGACTGGAAGACTCTCGTCGGCTTGGGGTCGGTCATGAGTGGCTCCTTCTGCAGGCTGGGCAGCCTCTCATGACAGTGGCGACATGATGTCACGAAATTGTGGGCGTCCTGGCCGATGTTAGGACAGTGCACCGACTGTCTGGAGCGCCGCTTTGTCCTGTCGACGCCTTGGTGACTGCCATGAAGGCGTTCGGGCACTTCACGTCGTAGGCTGTGTGTAATGACGAGCCGTGCTCCGCAGACAAGAAGGCCGTCGTCGATGGGTAGGCGCTCTCGGACGTTCCAGTAGGGATGAACCAGACTGGCGAGGTCTGCCCTGTGGTCGGGAAATCCTTGCATGACGGTCTCCACCACCTTCTGGTATGCCTCGTCCGCGTCGGCAGCTTCTTTGATCTTCTCCAGCAGAGCGTCCTGGAACGGTGCAGATCCCGCTTCGCCTTCGCCGCCGTCAGTGAGGCGTGTCAGGAGGACACTGCGCGTCTGGTACGTCACGTCGTGTTCAGCTTCCTGGTCGTCAGGGCTCGGCTGATCGACGGGTGGCCTTGACAGCACGTCTGGGAGCTGATGAGTCTTTCCAGCTTTTCAGGCGGCTGTGAAGGTGTATGCCATGAGCTTCTCTCGTAGTCGTTGGAGTCTGGGGTTTTCTATCTCCGCCAGAGACTTGGTGTTGGGGATGGGCACCAGAGGTCTGTGGTCGGTGACGAGGCTGAACTCTGCCATTTCAGCCAGATAGATGTGGCGCTTGCGCACGGCCCAGGTCACCGCCAGCATCTCAAGCGCCACGACAGCGTAGCGTGATTCGACCTCAGACAACAATCTGGAGCCACACTGGACCAGCTTCCACTCCTGGTCGTGACGCTGCAGCAGCGCGTAGTCCAGGCCTCGGAGTCTGTACGTGATGCGTCTGTGTGGACTGCGGCTGGCAGTGACGGGTCGAAGTAGGTCAGGACGGGAGGGGTGACGAGCGTTGCTTTGACTGCTTCGAACGCTAGCTGGTGCACCGATGTCCATGTTCACTGGTTCCGGGGCCTCAGTAGGACGCGTAGAGGCTCGGCTGTCCTGGCTGTGTCCGTCGAGAACGCTCCGAGCTGGTTGACCAGTCCCATGAAGCTCCTTAAGTCTGTGAGGTTCTCTGGAGCGGGGAAGTCAGCGACAGCCCGCACCTTACGCTGGTCTGCTGTGTAGCCGTCAGAACTGATGACGTAGCCGCAGAAGTCCAGCGTCTGAGCGGCGAACGTCACCTTCGCCGGGTTCAGGGTGATGCCATGGCTGTCACATTACTGAAGAATCTGGGTCACGTGCAGAAGGTAAGTCGAGTAGTCGTCATCGTAGGCCAGGATGTCGTCGACTACCTTGTTCGTCTTCGGCAGGCCCGCCAGTGCTGCGTCTCCACGCCGTCCATACTCGTCTCCGGACGTGCAGAGGCCCATGTCGGCGCGTTTGAGCTTGTAGCGTCCCCATGGTGTTATAAAAGACGTCAGGTCCTGGTCCTGCTCTGCGATCGGGATCTGGAAGTATCCTGACTTCGCGTCCAGCTTCGTGAAGTACCGGCTCCCTTGCTCGATTCCGGTGACGACATCGTGAGGCGTGGTGACTGGGTGCGCTCCACGTCGAACGTAGAGATTGAGTCTGGTCAGACCCACGCACATGCGCACGGAGGTCTTGCCGTGGCTTCGGTCCGTGGGCGGCTTCGGCACTGGGACCATCGGGTGACACCACTCAGTCAGGTGTGCCACGGGCGTGATGACGTCTTGCGCGATCCGACGCCCAGCTGATGCTTGATGTCGTCTCGTCATGCATGCGGGATGCGTCTGGCGGCTGTCACAGCGTACGGACGAGCGTCTGACCGTAGATCGATCCGCATTGGACCATCTGACATCTCCCTCAGCGGTGGCTGGGTGCTGAACACTCTCGGGAACGCCTTCTTCAGCGTGTCCAGGTGCTGGTCCTTCTGGGCTGGCGTCGGGTCCCCGTCAGTCAGTCAGTGCGTGGTGTCTTATGTGAGTAAAGGGCCTTCAGCGCGTAATGCACTTTATTTGCTAGCTTCAAAGGGAAAGACTCATGTACCGAAGCAAGGGCGCCGTTAAACGCCTGGCAAGATGTGGGAATCTGTAACGCCCAGGACAGGATCAGATCCTGAAGTCACCGGATGTGCTTCGCTGCTACACCAATCACATTGCTGGTTCGTGCAACGTGGTGCCTGACGCCTAAATATGGTGGCCGTCACATCTGGCTGCTCCGTTTGTGGACATTGATTGCCGCCGTTCTGAGTGACAATATTAGTGAAATTGTGCAGGAACCGAGCACTTGACGTACGGAATCTAGTCAGCATTTTTTACGCCGTGGCTTTTACCTCCGAGGCTCTTATCAGCGATTTTCTTTTGGCGTTGTGGTTTCGGCGCCCTCAAGCGCCATATGCCCGGCGTTACGGCGCAAAGTTCTGTCCTCTGCCGCTTCCAGAAGAGGTATGACGGTGGGCTTGCCAATCAGCGCCGCCGCCCGTAGTCTACTGCTTTCTACCAGAGTTGAAATGTCAAGGCAAGCAGCCGCTCCGGCTGCAGTTGGCCTGGCTGCCGTACAGAGGCGGCGCCAGGCCCTGCAGCAGCGGGGCCGCCGTGCCGCACATGGAGTGCATCCATCCCAGGCACCGCATGGCGGCGCAGAAGCGGACGTCTCGGGCTGGACGAGGGAGACGCCGGGGCATCCGCGCCGGACAGCGCGTGCAGGAGCGACGACATCGTTCGACGGTGACGCGATACGACCTCAACGCCACTTGGACGCCACCTCCGCCTGGCATGAGACCGCACCCTGATCCAGGCGCTGCCCGCGCCGCCTGGGCGCGGCCGTGGCACCACCGGAGCGCAGAGACGAGGTCACTCGACTCACAGCGGCGCCCGACGCTCAGCTCAGGGTAGGACACCTGAACGACCGAACGCTAACCAGAAAACTGGATGAAATTAACATGCTACTAAGCGGCCACAAACTGGGCATGCCCTACCTGTCTGTCGGAGACGTGGCTTACGCTTCAAGTCTTAGATGCGTTTTTTAAATTTTTTCCAGCTATGGCACCCTCAGACGCGACGGCGGCACAGGGGTAGCACTGCTGCCTCGCACCTCAAGCAACTCGCAGCTCGCAGCTCAAGCAACTCCCCATGCCGGCGGACGAACCTCTGGAAGCCCTGTTGGTCTCAGCTTCATGGCGAGGTGGCCGGCCAAATGCGGTCGGCGTCGTTTACCGCCCACCCGATAGCCCGATGTCGCTCAGCCTGCAGCGCCTGCAGGATCAGCTCCGAGAGTCTGCCGGCACTGGCAAGCCCGTTATTCTCCACGACGACATGAACTTTAACGCGTTGGACATCAGCTTGCCCCACATACGCCGTTACTCCGACATCATCAGCGAGCTAAACACGCTGCAGCTGGTGGACAGTTCGACTCACCTCCACCTAACTCCATCAGCGCTGGATCACATCGTCACCAACCAGCGCAAACCCGCGCCTGAGGTCAGTATCTTGCCTGGCGTCATCAATGATCATCAGCTTGTCGTCGTGAGCGCATACCTGGGTCGTGTCCGGAGGAACCCTCAGTGGCGTAACCTGCGCAGTTGGAAACGCGCTGACGGGGGTGCCTGCCATCTGTCTCGATCTTTTATCCTATGACTGAAGCCAGGTGGATGGCGCCACTGACATTAGCGCATGCTTGCGGCTCTTCCTGACTGCGTGGAGCGCTTTGGTGGACCACCACTGCCTAGTTAGAAGAATACGCGTCTCCAAATTGCGCTGCCCCTGGTTGACCGACGAACCGGTCCTGCGAGCGCTCACGTCCGAGCGAGACGGCGCGCGCGATACCTGACTGTGTCTCTGCGCGCCGGAGAAGAGGTCTGACTTAACGCGACTTCGCAATCAGGTTATGAGCCGCCTTATCGCAGCAAGGCGCAAGCTCCTTTACGGCGAGATGGCACACGGTGGCCCCCGCGGCCCGTGGCCTACCTTCAAGAGGCTCCCCATGGCAGCTTCGACGCCGGCTGAGGCTGCGTCTGCGGTGAGCCCCGAGCAGGCCGAGGTGGCGGGGACAACCTCTGCCGTCACTTTGACGCCGGCCGAGTCCGTGTCTGCGGTGAGCCCCGAGCAGACCGGGGTGGCGGGGACAACCTCCGCTGTCACTTCGCCGCCGGCCGAGTCCGTGTCTGCGGTGAGCCCCGAGCAGGCCGAGGTGGCGGGGACAACCTCTACCGTTACTTCGGCGCCGGCCGAATCCGTGTCTGCGGTGAGCCCCGAGCAGGCCGAGGTGGCGGGGGACAACCTCTGCTGTCACTTCGACGCCTGCCGAGTCCGTGTCTGTGGTGAGCCCTGAGCAGACCGAGGAGGTGGGGGACAGCCTCTGCCGTCGCTTCGCCGCCGTTGGGCCGCGGCCAACCTGCGGTGCACAGAGAATGCTGGCTCCAAGGACCTCGGACTGTCCATCGTTTACGCCGCTGGCTTCTCTTTCTGACCTGTGACGCGACCAGAGCTGTCACGGTGTGTTCAGCGTACTAGTACGTCGCAGGCGGTGGGCCTAGATGTGGTCCCACTACAGGCTAAGCGGGAATGTTTTTTTTTCAGTCGTCGGTTCTGATCTTTAAAAACTCATCATTATGTCTCTCGTGACTAAAATTTTCCCAGAAAGCTTGAAGACAGTATGTGCTGTACCAGTTCCAAAGTCAGGTGATTCGGCTGTACCGTCCAATGATAGGTCCATATCTCCTTGGAGTGCGCTCTCTAGGCTCTTAGACAAGGCATCTTGCCGACGGCTAACGGAATATTCGAACGCGACAGCGCCGCTGCATCCATGCCAGTATGCCTATAGGCCGCGTCACTCGACCGAGGATGCCGTGCTCGCCGCAGTTGAACGCCTGGTCACCAACACCCGACGGTCTTGCATCGTCTGTAACGGCGATCGATTAGTCAAAGGCGTTTGATAGCATCGACCACATCTCCCTGCTTACCAAATTGTCTTGGCACGGTGGCACCGATGTGGGATGGTTTAGGAGCTATTTGAGTGATCGAGGGCAGGTGGTGCGTGGAGGGCGGCTCACTCTCCCAATGTCGTGCGGTGTACCACAGGGCTCGATCATCGGTCTAGTTTTGTTCAGTTTGTTTACCAACGATCTACATGGACACTTGACTCATGGTCGCCTCCTCTCCTACGCTGACAACGCTATGCCCGTGGACTGCGTGCCCTTGACAGTGCCCTTTGTCTGGTCAACGAGCCTGGTCTCAAGGTTGTTATTTACCAGCTCGTTGTCATGGGCAAAAGACAGCAAATGCAATGATATGGATCAGGGAAGCCACGACAATGCCTTAACGAAAAGCTGATTATCAATCAAGTTTTTGCTTTCATAAGGAGCGACGTCTTCTGACATCGAACTACCCATCCATGAAGTCAATGGCGAAACGTCCGTGAACCAAGCCGAAAGATTTTCATAGAAAGCCAAAAAAGTCATACGTAGATCAAAGATTTCACCGAAATTTAGCGATGGGCGAACGCACGTGCAACCACATAAAAAACGTGACCCGAAGCTGATGACTGTCTTTGACGAAAACCATGCAGGGCTGGTCCATGTAAACCATATAGAGCTAGTCCACATGTTAGAAATGAATAATAAGTCAGCAAGAATACGCGCTGCATCAGAAAAGCCTGGCATCTCACTCAGAGCCGTTTGGATCATTCTAAGCGACTGACCGCTATCGTTTTTACGTTTTGCCCCAGAGGGACGCAACTGTT